>NW_028145494.1:1875000-2065000 GCF_977016875.1 Pavona decussata | reverse complement strand
TTGTAAATTTTGAAATTTTCGTAGTTCAAAAATTAGAAAGGGCACCTTACCATAAACAGGATTCCAACAATTAAGTTATATTTTAAGGATAGATTACCAAGATGTGTCTCATAAAATTCGCAAATCACAACAGGCTTCTTTTGGTGGTGTGCATTTCAGTTCTCATGTATTCGGTTACGTTTGGCGGGCAAGAGCTTTCACTGAGCAAAACTACCACGTTTTGGATTTCAAACAGATTCAAAGCGCCTTTTACTTTTCTAAGTCAAAAGAAAAACAGGCAAACATTGAGGTGGTCTATAAAGACCAGCAATTACTAAAATTCACGACATGGCGGACTAATTGTTGTGTTTTGTAGTGAGTGTTTATGTTGATCCAAGACTGATAAAACTAAGTTTAACCGTTTTAGACGGATTACTTGCGCGATTTTGACCTCCAGACGTGTAAACAGAGAATCCAAGCTAACAGATTAACGCTACTAATAATAATCCTAAAAAAACGAATTTATAAGCCGACAAATTCTTCTTTCAAATAAAAACGTTTCGAGACTGAAGAAGAGTTCACTCTAAACCTAGCGGAGAAACGTTGCAGAAATGCCGCGAAATACTTTAATCAGCGAGAGAGGAAAGTTAGTTATGCCTCGAATAACGGGGAAGGAGGTCAACATGTCTATAACAGGAACGAGGTTGTTAAGCCCAAGAAGGCCGGAAAAAGATAAAGAGAAACTTCCAGCAAAAGTAACTTTAAACCAAGTATGGCCAAAGAATGAGGCATTAACACAAGACAAGGTTATACAGAAATACCTTGAACGACCCAGGATCAAGTTGCCCGCTATCGCAAGAACTTCGAGACTCACGAACGAGGAACGATATGACCTGCGAGCTCTCTTACGAGTGCGATGCTTTGATTTTTCGCTTCAAGTTCGACAATTGATACCAGAGTGGACACGATACAGATCCAACAGCAAGTCATCGACTTCATCTTCGTCTTGTTTTTGGCGCTACGATCCATTCACTGGAGATCGAGAAATTACGAGAAAACGATTTTCTTTGGTCATGTATGATCAGAATTATCAACAAGACGAGCTGGCCCATAAAGACACATCCAAAGAAAAGAGTCGCAAAATTGTGCCGCTAACGTCTTCGATTCTCGAGGGACAACGAGTGAATTTACGAGAAAAATACAAATTTGAAGCGAGCGAAAACGACTTGGTAAACCGACACATCAAGAGAAAGCCGGGCGTCGGGAAACTCGCACCCTGAATGCAATCAACATTACAAGGATAAGCTGTACAATTGTTCAGTTTAAAGCCCGACGCGACCAGTTTCAAGGGCTTTTTAAGTCAATCGGACTAGAAACAATAGAAGCGGTACTGGTTTTTCAATCATCCATTCTTATTACCAGCTTTAAGGCTGAAGTTATTCCGAACTTTGCGCACTCGTCACAACACGACACCTTGTCATGGTGTCGTCTGACACGACAGCTCTCGGGTGGCACGCGTTATCAGCAAACAATTATTCAACGAAATTGGACTGACCAGCTGTAAGGTCAATGTCTGGTCTACAGTTCAGCACTAAATTTTCTCCAAGTCTGATTGGTTTAAATTGGTCGCGTGACATGATAGTGTTCATCCGCGAGGAGACGTGTTCATCGGATGAAAATGCCCGGATGGATAGTAACCCCTCCACGAATAAACTTTCCCACATTTATTCCTCTAATTCATCAGCAAACAGGTTACTTATTGCATTTTTATCGTGTACGTCGTTTCGTTCTCTCGACTTGAAGATTAAATCGGTGAAATATATATGCCAGTCTCTGTGATTTAATTAATAAGGCTATTACAAACACGGAACATGCACATCGAGTTTCTCTCCTTGATCGATCCTTCACTTACGCATACCCTGCGCGCTTCGTTAGCTATTTAAACAATAGTGTTTCTATCGGCTGATAGTTGCCCCTAGCTTGGAAATTTGACGTTCTTAAAAAATAAAAGCCCGCGAATTCTTCTTGGGCTAATTATTTGTTTAAGAACGTCAAACTGCTGCGGGCAACTTTCAGCCGACAGCCCCTCAACAGAAATACTCTACTGTTTAGATAGCTAACGAAGCGCAGAATAAGCGAAAGTAAAGGATACACAAGAACACAGTTACAACCCTCGGCCTTGTGCTGTGCCCAGGCCTATACTCTATGAACATAAGTTTTTTGTCGCACAAAGCGATCAAGTTCTTTCATTGCTCTTCGCCACTAGCTAGGATCAAGAAGTGTACAAAATGGATTTCTGTATGCTTTAGAAACCTGCTTGGTTAATTTGGAACTGCCCTAAAAATATTTATCTGTTCGGATATCTTAGGGGAACTTTGGTCGTGTCGAAAGTTTGAGGTTGCTTTTTAATCTCATCCGAAAGTTTTAGCTATCCTGATGGGTCTTGCCGAACGTTTGAGGACACGTAGTAGCAATAGTTTCATTAGAAAATTTTAGTGGACGTTTTTCGCTATACCTGTGACTACGAAAATTAACCGAAAATCTTGGTGAATATAAATGCTTATCCGAATATTATAGGCGAATAACCTATTCATCCAAAAACGTTAGGGGATAAAATTATACGCTCTGTCATACCTAAATAACGCAAATTCCTGATAATACCTCATTTCCTCACCGAAAATTTTAGCAGCTTTTAGAATAGTTACGACGTACGAAAATTTTAGAGGACAAAAACACCATCCGAAAATTATGTGAGCTGTAAAACATGAGCACATAATTCCGAAAATTCTAGGGAAATTTGACGGTTTTCCGAAAAACCTCCAAAAGTCTAGGGGATCGCTAAGCGAAAACTTTCGAAATTTTTAAGGGACCTTCCATCCGAACAGATATTTACCGAAATATTCCGTTGGGTGCCCCTGTAGGATTCCAATTTTGTAAATATGATTAAACATATTAAATATAATTTAAATTAATCAGAAAAACTAACGCAGAGAGATTTCGACGTTTCGATGACATCCTGTCATCATTATCAGAGAAAATGAAGAAAAATTACATAAGTAAGTAGACAAAACTAAACTGAAAACAAATTTTCTTCATTTTCTTGATAATGATGACAGGATGTCAGCGAAACGTCGAAATCTCTCTGCGTTAGTTTTTCTGATTAATTTAATAACAAAAGTCAATCTTATACGTAAATATAATTTAAGAAATCAATTTAATGTTATATTAGGTCGTTGTCTAGGGGTATTATTCGTTTTATATTATTGCATAGTTGTACCTTTATGATAATGTATTCTTAGAAACATGTATGGAACCCTTTAAATAAACTATTTATTTTATTCGATTACAGAACGAGCGATATGCATGTTCTGCGTTTGCAATGGCCTTGTTGAAGAAAGTGCACATTGACAGAGTAAAAAAGCTGGGAAAAAACAAAAAAAACAAACAAACAAAAAAAAACTATGTTGCCGCACCCTAAGGTGGCTTTGTTGGCGGTAAGACGATTTATTAACAACGTTAAACTGATTAAAAGCTCTTCCAAGCTTTCTATTGTCTCGTTCCAGTGCGAGGCGGTTTCCATAAAGAAAAGTCAAAATAAGACAAAACTATCTTTCGGTAACTATAATTAAACTGCACCATCGAAGTCGGCGTATATCCTACATTCGCTAAATCCGCGTGCTTTGCTGAGCATTATTTTCACGTCGATTCGTAAACTTACTGACATTTATACCTTGGCTTTGTCAAGAGACAAAGGTTTTACATTTCGTAAACTCTCTTACCTCTTTCAGTATTCGGAACTCCAATATCCTCCGTTGGAACTAAAGGATCTTCTGTCTCGCTGTAGAATACGATGTGCTTAGCGTATTCACCAACAGTTCTTTGAACAACGGGCACTAAAAAAAAAAAAAAAAATCATCAGGCATGGCTACAGCTTTCTTTGCAGGATTAAGCTACAGTGCTACAAGGACTTTTTCATACACGACAGTGGTATTTTGCTAGTGTCTCGTTTTCAGTTGGCTAAAAACGTAGCAAATAGTTTTTTTCACAGAAACGATTCTGAATAGTTTTCACCTGTCCTTGGTAGTAAAAGCGGTTTGAATTGAAAACGTATAATTTACAAATCGAGCCAAAAAAATTGTCTCGAGTAAAGGAAAATGTTGCATATAAGTCAGTCAACCTTTCAATGAAGATAAACTTTCATCCATGCCACGGAGGTGTTAAAATTGTCTTCTCACTGTATACAGCAACAAGAAATTGTACATAATAATGTTTCACATCTACCTCGACTGATGTGGTACTTCTTTGTAGTCTTGACAGCAAAAAAGATGTGGTCCAATGACAGCTCACCCTTTGAAAAGACACACATTCGTGTTCATAAGTTATAAGGCCGGTCTGGACGAGCAAGTTTTCTTTGGTTCGTGTATTAAGAGTGAATAGGTTTTTCGTGAACGTGTTCAAAAACTAGAACGCGAGTTTATGAACAAGCACACTTGTCAAAGACAACGTGACAAATTTTGTCACACACGAAGATATAAAACATGTCATTGGCAGACTTGTCACAGGAAACTTTCTCGTGTAAGCACAGCCTAAAACTTTCGTTTGGTCTTTAAGTCCTCTAGTCAAAATCTGATACTTTGGTTCTATGGATTCTAACGTGTGACCTGCTGCGCAGTACTTTCCTGTGGTGCTGTTTATTATGCTGTTCAAGGTGGTTCTAACTTTTGACTCTGTGGATGAAATCTGGAAGTGTAAACAAATGAACGCTACTGAGCAGTACTTTCCTGTGGAGTCGTCTTTTGTACTGTACAACTGAGGTGGTTCTTACTTTTGACTCTGTGGATGAAATCCTAAAGTGTGACCCTTCAAATGAAAGCTACTGAGCAGGACTTTTCTGTGGAGTCGTATATTGTATATTGTATGTTGTTCTAACTCTACGGATGACCATCTCATCGATGCGTGTCAAGTCCTGTCAACCGCACGAAAACGAAGTCCCTTGTTCTCACAATTACAGCATCATCTTTGTGGAGTAAGCTTTTGATATACGAAACAATTTATGGTCGATTAAATGCAAACTCACGCATTCTGGGCCTCCGCTTTTCAATGACGTCACACAGTCTTGTTGGTCCTTTGGTTCGCTGGTGCAGAATTCGGGTACATCGGTGAGTAGCGTGCCTCGGCCCTCGTCACGAATGAACATTGCAACCTGCGATAAACGGTTACATTTCAGTTAAACTTATGACAGGTCTACAAGCAATTTTGAACTAGGTGGTCTGGAGGTTCTGTTATTGGTCTTTGCTCCATTAGTTCTGAGAAAGGCAAAATTATAGAACGTCTCAAGGAATTACTGAAGAAACGCTGGAGAGATCCTCGAGATGAAAAAGACAACACTCTTTACAAGAAAGCTTGCGTGAGAAAGCTTGCGTGATGGACAGGCTGATAAGCAGTGGATAAATTCAAATAAAACAGGGAAGAGTACTAATGTGCAGTTACGATGCATGTAATCCTGATTAAATTATACGATTACTCATCTCCAATAAACGCCGGGACCCAGCATGAACGCCGGGGGCGTTTTTGTTTTTGAATTTATAAGAGCACAACAGCACGAAGTCATATACATACTGACATTTTATTCATAATTCCATCATGTCGCATCGTGTACGATTCACACTTTGCACGGGGCAACGTTTTTCCAAGCGGGTGCATACGGAATTTGTGCGATTCAAATATACACTAACGAAATTCCGGACAAACAATGAAATCAGTATGTGGTAAAAGGGTTACAGAAAATAGCCAGTCTCATTGTTTCGGATTTTTTTGCGCAGTGGTGAACAAATTTCAAAGAAGAATAAGGGAGAAGCGTTCTTTTCTTTTGACAAACGAGCCCATGCAATAATGTGGTGTTTCCATCGTTGTGGTGTGATTTTATCGTGTTTTTGTGTAATCAGACTCAGAACAGCCAATGAAACGCTGCGAATTTCGATCCGCTTGCAAATTAGGTAGCACAAAATTTTCCTATAAAAAGTAAGCGACTCAAAAACTTTCTCAACATTAAAAAGCCAATTTCACAAGTTCAGAAGAGAATTACAAACATGCCGCCTAAAACCGCAGGAAAGAAGGACGAAAAAAAAGTTGCAGGGAGAATAAAGGGCGCTGAAGGCAAAGCCAAGCGATCCGGGAAAAGAAGAAAACAGACATATTCCAGCTACATTTACAAGGTTCTAAAACAAGTTCACCCTGATACCGGAATCTCCGGCAAGGCCATGAGCATCATGAACTCCTTCGTCAACGACATCTTTGAGAGGATTGCAACGGAAGCTTCCCGACTGTCGAACTACAGCAAGAAGTCGACTTTAAGCTCCCGCGAAATTCAGACCGCAATTCGCTTAATACTACCCGGTGAACTGGCGAAACACGCGGTAAGCGAAGGAACTAAGGCAGTTACGAAGTACACTTCGAACACGAAATAGACCACTGGCGCTGAATCCTCGAACACTTGTGTTTCTTCCATTCATAATTCGCTCGATATTAGTTACCTTAATTTGCATGGAGTTACCTTTGAGGTGCATTCTCTCGTTCTTGCGTGTACAGGAAAGACATTTGATTCATTGTATATAGATTCTCTCCGACTATATTTCAAATATAATGTAATTGTATGTTATGACATTTTGGAATCGCCTACCTCGTGCTGTACATCGATTGTAAAGTCCGATCTTGGCGGGTGGGCGTGAAGTCTTTTACTTAAACTGTTGAAAGGAAAATGAAACAAGATATTCAATGATGTAAATTATGACTTATTTTACTTTATTTTTGACATTTGTTTTTAGCAAGAGTTACTTTCTGTGAATAGTATTATTTTGTAAATATAACTAAATAAAATGATTTGTATAGCTTTAAATGGTGGTGAATTGTTAATTTCGTAGAAGAATTTTCAAAACTTTGTAAGAGTGACGGAACGCAAGGGACGATGGAAGACTTCTGTAAAAAGCCCAAAATGCAAAAACGGCCCTTTTAAACACTCCTTTGGTCATGGAATAAAGACTTGTTCTTCGTTTTAAGCAAAGCAGTATAAGAAAATTTGTCATCGGTTAAAGCGCGCAAGGATTGAACCAAGTACTGTTGAAATAAGTTTTCAGTAGGTCATGTTATACACCGTATTCACAAATGGCCGCCAACCTGGGACGAGCGCGCGGCCAAACATGGAATCGAGGCGTTTTAGGATAAAACTTCCAGATCATTGTAGGAAACAAGTGAAATTATGTCTGTAGTCCTTTCGGAAAGCGATATTCCTGGTTCCTCTTTAAATGGAAGAAATCCATCGGAGCTGAAAAACGACGAGTTACGTTTTTGGCTTAAATGCCGTGATGATCCCGCCAAAGGTTTACGCACAAAAGCCCAACTCGTTAAGCGGTAAGCTTGTATTGTTCGATCGATGCATTCTTTTGACACAATAAACTTTGAAATTAATATACTCTTTTGTGTTTCTAAGCAGTAAGATAGTATTCTTCGATCGGTGTTTACGTTTGACACAATCAACCTGAAATACTCCTTTGCGTTTCTGAATAGAGTTGAAGAATACATCAGTCAAGGAAAGGACGGTATTGTTGTTGATCCTGATCCAAATTCACTGTACACGAAACGAAAACTTGCCAAGCAGAGTGATACTGCTGGGCAAAATTACGTATTACCAACTAGTTCCAGTAGTTCTGCTGTCGCTTCAAGTTCGGAGCAAACGGTGAATTTTCCAAATCATGGCTGGGGCAATCGCTTGGAAAAAATGCCGCTTTTTATCAAAGCTGAGATGAATCGATTCATTGAAAAAAGTGGCAAACACCTAGGAAGCAGTCACCATTCCGTACCGACCAGCTGGAGAAAAGCAAAAACTTTTTTAGATGACGAATATCTTAAAGATGTTCAATGCACAAGTGATGAAACCCACTTTTATTTTCGCTGCAAATGTTATCATTCCTTCCGGAAAAACGACGAACCGCATGTTCTTAGGGTTGCATTATGCATTCTATCAGGAGATGTTGTGCAATCAACGTGTTCTTGCGTTGCAGGGAAAACTGGTTACTGTAATCATTCTTTGGCACTAATGCTGAAAATGTGCAAATATTCTTTGTTTGAGAGTACAAGTACGCTTGATTTGCATGATGATGCCGACAATCCAACTGAAGCTTGCACGTCAAGGCTCCAAACCTGGCACCGAAAGGGGAGGGGGGACACTATTGTGTCAGAACCAGTAATGGATTTAATTGTCAAAAAAACCAAACTGAGCGACAGTGAACCTCGAAGAGAGCCGGGCTTGAAGTGTCTACTTTACGAAGCAAGAAATAATGTCGCAGTCCAAGAGGACGAAGAAACAAGATTTAAGGACACTTTAAGGGAAATAAATCCTAAAATGGGATTAGCAAACGTCTCAAGCAATCATGATAACTTGGTTGATACTAAGTATGGGAAAAGTCCTGTAGGATCCTTCTCAAGCTACCAGCTGTCGCATACTGAGTCAAACTTTGATGTTTATATTAACGTTGAGTCTGCAGTTCAGAGAGTTGATACAGACACAAACAATCCTCAAATAAATCAGTTTCCTCGTTTCCCTTTACAAAACCTAGGAGAAAGTGAGGAACGTAACCCGAGTGATGATAAAAAGGAGTTTGTTAACCGACTAAAGTTGGACGAGGATGAGATTAACGCATTAGAGGGCGCCACAAGAGATCAAGCCAGTAGTGAGCTGTGGAGATCCGAACGTCGATTCCGGTTTACAGCTTCAAATTTTCACTTAATTTCTCACCGACAAAGAAACCATCAAAATTTTGCTAACACTCTTATACATCCCAAAGCTTTCACTTCAAGGCATACAAGCCACGGAATTAAGTACGAGCCAGAAGCAATACATGCCTACATGAAGCATATGACCAATAGATCAATGCCAGTTGATGTTTATAAATCTGGCCTTGTTGTGTCCCAAAAAGAACCAACCCTGGCCTGTACACCTGACGGGAAAGTAATCGATCCAGGCTGCACAGAACCGTTTGGATTACTTGAAGTAAAATGTCCTGAGACGAAGTTTCTTGTGACGCCACTAGATGCTTGCTCTGACAGCAACTTCTGTTGTGAAAACGTTGATGGACAGTGCAAACTGAAAATTACCCATCCTTATTATGCACAGGTACAAGGTCAAATGGGAATTACGGGTTCCAAGTGGTGTGATTTTGTGGTGTACACCAAGAAGGGAATGTCAATAGAAAGAATCCCCTTTGATCCCCAGTACTGGCATGAACTGTAAGGCAAGCTACTTTAGTACTATTATGGGCATTTCATTGATTTTGCTATTGTTGAAGCCTTGTAAGCCCCAATGTTATGTACACTTAGGCATATATTGGGCTTGGTGGAGGTTTCTTCTTGGGGTTTCACGAGCTTACATCCCCCATCCATCAAACCACAGGTGTATATGTCAGTTGACGAAAATAATGTTGTTGCTAATGATGTTGTTATGCTAACAAAACCTTTACATGTTTAACACGAGTCTATACAATCAACAGGAAGTAATAATTATTTAATGTAGACAAGAAAAGGGCAACTGATACAACTGATATATTAGTCATATTTTTGTAACTGCAACAAGATTGTTCAGAGACTAAAAAAAAACAATGAAAACTTTAACTTCGAGTATGTGATTAGGTCGTGAGTCCTCAGATTATTATTCAGATAAAATGGGATCCTGAACGTTACATAAGAAACAACAAACCGTCCACATTTGGTTGACCAGAGGAATTGAAGTTAACTGTGTTATTCTGTCCCAAATGTGGAAATTTTTAATTTTATTAATAGACTTGAAATCTTCAGGCATAGATTTATCAACTTCCTCTCGGTTGGGCCAAATATTTATAGTGCCAAAACGAAGATACATAAAGTTGATCCAGGAAACAAAAATCCTGCTGACTGTTGGCTGAGAGATGCCAAATAAAAATGCCAAATGTGCCTCATTAAACCCTTGTCGCAATCGGCACATGACTAAAAAAAATTCATCTTCGGGTTTCAGAGTTCTCTTTCGCCCAGGTTTGTTTTTCTGATTGTCCCCATCGTAATTATGTGCCTGGACCTTTTTGTCGGTCGACCGCCAGTAGCGGATGTTTTGTCCGTTTTCCCCTGGGTTTAACTTTAAGTATACCAGCGTGGCCTGGAATGTCTGCACGTTTGGAAACCCAGTGTAAAACGAAATAGATTCATCTCCAGACAGATTATCTATGCAAAACATGCGTGACTTTAATTCTCCGTTCTCCTCGAGTTGACGCTTAATTTCTGCCTGAGCATTTCTCAATTGGGCTTCTACATTTCCTAGTTTCTCTTTTAAAATTGATACTTCCTCATCTAACCGCGCAGTTTCCTCTTGAGCTTGTAACAACTGGAATCGTAATGACTCGCATGAATCTTGTGATTCAGTATTTACGATTTCAGCTGTTTCGAGAGAAACTGTATCGTCCGCTTCGGATGTTATGTCGCTGCTTACCGTGAATGATTCTTCCGTGAACGATTCCTCCAGTCGACGCTTTCTCTTCTTCGGTAAAAATCTTGCAGACGGTGGCGGTCTCTTTCGCGGTGAAGTGCGCCATGCAAATTTCGAAGGAACTGCGGTGATGTCTACACTCATCTTCTTTCCTCCAAGGTCTTTTTTGATTTCGCTTTCACGAAAGTGCAGTGAGCAAACTTTTGTAATTTCCGTCAGTTTGAATTTCGTTCCAACGTCTCTTCGAATCTTCTGCAGCCATTGAGCTCGAAGGTTTGGATCTTTCGGAAAATTGAAAAAGCCGACTCTCTTTCCGTTGGCGTCTACGATTCCTCTCTGGTTGCAAAGAGGAACACAGCAATTAATATTTGAACTCGAACTCATCCCCAATGAAATTAGCAGTAAAAAAACTGTCGCATTAAAGAAATCGCTTTTAGATGACCGATAATTTCAACGTAAGTTGGCCAGTTAATTGGCCAAAGTTTGCACGAAAACAAATATCTATCCTTAAAACGCCTCGATTCCATGTTTGGCCGCGCGCTCGTCCCAGGTTGGCGGCCATTTGTGAATACGGTGTATGGGCCTCCAACTTCAGAATGCGGTTTGCGCTCTATTTTGTTTTCCAAAAGTAAACTCCAAAATGCAATACGGCCTCCTATTACTGTTTGTGAGTGTGGGCAAGATTTCCACACAGCCCCATACATTATGTACACATTTTGAGACTCGAACTCTATTCACACGTTTGCCGTTTAGGGAAAAGGGTAAGTATGGCACTGGTGCATGTATAATTAATGTATGGGGCAGTGGGAAAATCTTTCCTTGAGTGCGTGCGGAGGTACCACCTCAAAAACCACCTTTTTAGTAGTTAACTTTGGAAGTTGTAAAATGCTGTAGTTTGAGTCGGCATCTACGGAGTACAACTAAATTAGCCACGCCCTCAAATTGATATTTTGGTACCTCTCACGGTTCGCTTAAAAATTGAAACGAAAAACTCCATCGGGCTGTTTGCTGTCTCCTTAGCTAAGAAACAAAGAATCTGAAATGACGGGATATGAATTTATAAGAGCACAACAGCACGAAGTCATACAGACTGACATTTTATTCATAATGCGAATTCAATAATTTTCGGAAAGATTTCCGTACAGCTCCGCACATTAATTATGCAATCGGGAACTGCCACCCATTCTTTCCCTCTTAACAAACAATCGAGATAATCGACAATGTTTAAAATGAGAGGCTATGCGCTACCGTTGCTATGGTAATAGTTCTTACTTGGAAACCGATGATAAAATTAACTTTGATCATATGTTGAAATGATGATGTAGTATGAAGGAGATCGAAGTTTATCTTCTATGCAATATTATAATTTTAAAACTTCCGGCTTAAGTCCAGAAAAACTGCTGCGAGCCTCCTTAAGTGTTTCAAGAGTTTCTCAGTCAATCTTGAGCATGTGTCTTTAGGGCGCTTTGGATTGCCCATTGAAAATTATTTCAAGTTTGTTTTGGTTTTGCCTTACCAGACTATCTTCTGTGTTTAGCTAAATCAATCATGACTTGCATGCATACGTGTTCCTGTGCTCCCGTGCTTGACGTCATTAACTTGTATGCTTGGTGTTCTGATTAGTTCATTGCGTTACTTATTTCTATGGCAACAAGTTAGACTGGTTTTGGTGTGTCTCAAATTTGCCGACTTAGATGAATGAAAAACACTCTGGACAGAACTTGTCTAATCATACATCCACCACAGTGGAACCCGCTTTACGGACACCCGCTTAATACAGACAAGTCGTATTACGAACACTATTCTTTTTCCCACACCATACATTATCCTTAAAATTAATCTGCTTAATAAGGACACTACGTAATATGGACACTTTTTCTGGTCCCAATGGTGTCTGTAATAACAGGGTTTGACCTTATATCATATTGACACAAGAGAACAGTGCTCTCAAGATATCTTGGAAATGAACTGCAATCTTGCACACAAAATTTAACACGTAATTGTTGATAGAAATTAATTTCATCTTAGTTACTTATAACCGTGTGAGACACTTTTCTTATTGTCTACTGTGTGAAAGACAGCATGTTGATGCCTCCAATGAAAAAGTCCTGAGTCCACCCAGGCTAGCCTTTGTGCCCTGAAAACCTGATAACATATGTTAACTTGCCTGTTAAGCAGGGGTACAGACAAAGCCCACCCAGCTGCAAAATCAGGAAAAGAGAACTGGGAAGGGTCTTGATGAAAAGCAAAGTGATGGATGATGGCTGCTTGTTGGTCCTGTATTGCGTGCCCAAGAAACATCTCCTAAAATATGAGACACAAAGAAAAATTTCCAGTTTAAACAATCACTTCTCCGGTTTTTCTTTAAAAAATGGAACCGCGCTTATCAAACCTTCCACTCATAGATTTAATGAACACTAGGACCAAACCAAAACTTAAAAAAAAAAAAAAAAAAAAAAAAACTTAATTAAGAATATAACGAAAATGAGTATTTTGCTCTTTCTAAACAGTCTGCAAACTTCTCTTCCCACTCTTCTCCTTGCAACTTTTTTCATTGGGGTGATGGCTTTTGCTGTTTCCCACAATTTCAATGCCTGGAGCAGGCACCATACTCACCTTTCTTGCATCATGTTCATTTAGGATCCTCACTAGTCCTTGAAGGTTAACAATGGTCTCATCCTCACAAAAAAAGATCCAACGTTTGTTGTTGCCGTAGTTGTCAGCCAAACTACATCATAAAAAAAAATAACATTTATGAGTGTAAACTGAAACTTGTTTTATGCGAAACTTGCTAAAATATTCATATCATCCCCACAGGTCATTAGAAATTCTGAGGGGAAGGGTCTCAAAAGCCTCAACTTTTAAAGAAAAAAATGATGCTAAACTGGATTTTCCAGAGGGGTGGGGAGCTTAAATCAAACTTTTGGTGGAGTATGGATATTTTCTGTAACTCCACAATTTCAATTCCTTTCAAACAGAGGTAATAAGGGTAAAGTTGCTTTTGTACCACAGGCAGCCAGTGATTAACTCAAGCCTGAAGTATGAAGCAACTCAGAGGATTCCTATTCCCCCTTGGATGGGAAGCTAGTCACAGGGTTATCCCCAGTACTTTTTTGTCTGCACCTAGGAAGAGAGAAGCAATGTTGAGTAAAGTTTCTTGTGTAAGAAAACAGTACAAACAATGCAAAGACCAACCTAGCCTTAAATATTTAAACCTTTGATCCTCCAAACTTCCAGTCAAAAATTGGATGTGCTTATTGTAAATAACACAATACAATGTGTATAGTTCCAGTCAAAAAATACCCATACCCCAACCCCAGCTCACCCCAACAGAGGGGATTGGAAATTCCAGGTGGTAAAGTAAAAAAGCATATTAAGTATTTTGGGGGAGGGAGAGGGGGTGTATATTTTCTGGAACTATAGTGTACACAATGCCAGGTGCAAAGTTTTTCAGTTACTCAGAAGGAAACCCACCTTCATAATAATGTTTGTGTACTTCAAAATTTGATGTTGGCAACAGGTTTGATAAAAGGATTTTCTAACCTGTTTATGATTGGAATAATTGTCCATGCCCCAAGAGGTGCCCAGTCTTCATGCATCATCTTCAGCTCTAAGTTATCCTTAAAAAATTAAAGTAACCAACAAAAATAATTTGATATTAATATTTATTTTAATTAGTAATCGGAAAGAGCGAGCTCTTTGTACCCTACACTTAAATGCTGTTACTATATAAATCACCATTAACAGATAATGAGAATGATAAATTCTTCATGGATGGAGACACAGCAGGGATAGAGTAGGGCTGTGTCTAGTCATTTTTATTCCTAATGGCTGGCTGACATGCTGTACACACTTTCCAAGCACTGTACATACATAGTACATTATTGCTCCAATGTCATGTTATACAGAAAGCTCTGCCATACCGTAAGAAGCTGTGCCTAATTCATATCTACCCTACCACCTTCCCTGCCTCCCCCCACAGAAAAAAAGGTTTGCAGTTGATACAGTGGATATAGTGAATGAGAATGACCTAAGTCGCCTGAAACAAGACATAAGCCAATAAATAAAATATATCATTGAAATATCAACGTGACCCCACTTCACAATAGGAAACAGATAGCCCCATCCCTATTTCATAACCCTAATCATAATCCTAATTTTAATACTAACCTTAACTGTGATTGCATATCATCAATGGAATTATAAAATGAGGGAAGACAAGGGGTGATTCCCGGATGTTTTTGGCCCCCTTTTGTAGAGAGGGGGAGAGCGGACTGGAGACAGAAGTAGTACTCAGGCACTGTTTTCTTAGCTGCAAATCCAGTTGGGAGCAAGGGAGATGATGAAATAATAGTATTATTCAGAGTGTAAAATACAAGGCTTTTCCTGACACTTTAAACTTTGTTCAATCGATCCCCTGTATTTACAAAATATTAATTATGATAGGAGTGAAAATTAAGCACAATGTCGTACCTTTTGTCCCATTAATAACTCTGCCTGTTTACTGAGATCTTCTCTCATTGCTTTTGCCTTTTTCACATGAAAAGAGTTGTGTTGACTTCTCACAACTATGACAATATCTTTTAGTCCTAAAAGAAACCCCAAGGAACACAAGATTGAAGTGTTATACTCTATGATCATGACATGAAGTGGGAAAACCATGCATCTTATTAAGAGGAAGAAAGAAGTTACATTATGTTCATTATAATTTTACCTATCTCAGGAATTTCTGTGTCATTTTCAACTTTTGAATCCTGAAAAATAAAAAAAAGGCGAATCTGATATCATGCAAGTTTAAGCAGAAACTCGAAATCAAGACTTTTACAGTAGAACCTTAATAATGGCTTCAATTCTTTATTGTCTAAGGTGTACTCTTGGCTGGTGCTAGAGACTAACTTTTTCAGTGAGACTGCCAGCAGTGAAGGGGTAATACATGTAGGAAAGTGCAAAGCTACATTTCATA
This sequence comes from Pavona decussata, assembly GCF_977016875.1. Lineage (NCBI taxonomy): Eukaryota > Metazoa > Cnidaria > Anthozoa > Scleractinia > Agariciidae > Pavona > Pavona decussata. Next base: position 2,049,551 of record NW_028145494.1, on the reverse strand, counting down.
CAGGAGCTGTAGGAGCTGGTCCATATACCAGCTCTATAGTGTTTTTATATGGAGTCTACTGTGCTTTTGTTCTATACCAAGTCTATATGATCATTATATTTCTCTTAACTGATGTGTTCTATTCTCCTTAACTTGGGATGTGGTATGTATATAGGGTGAGCAGGGATGGCGTAGTGGTGAGAGCACCCGCCTCTCACAAGTGTGGCCCGGGTTCCATTCCCGGACTTGGCGTCATTTGTGGGTTGAGTTTGTTGTTGGTTCTTGTCCTTGCTCCAACGGTTTTTCTCCCGGTACTCCAGTTTTTCTCCCTCCCCAAACCAACCTCTTCAAATTCCAATTCGACCTGAACGCACGGACACCTTTGAACGAGTTCCTAGAGCTCTTTGGTGCTTCATGGGTAAATAAATTTCATTTGCATGAGGCTATGAGGTGAGTAGGAGGAGGAAAGTGGGATGAGGCATTTGACACCTGTGAAAAATTGTTTTTATTTTCCACTCACCTGGAGGTCCTGGAGTGCAAATGTTGGTCAAAATTTGGTAACATTCCTCCAACATTTCGGATGGTTCATTTAATGTCATTCAAAGGCGATATTTCCAAGGGTAAGAGTAGAAAAATAAATCAAATGCACTAGACATGACTAGATTATATCTGTCCACCCTACCCACCCACCCATGGGATCATACGGACAGGAGCATCATAGAAACTTGTGTCCTTTAACACAGATGGTATATGGAGAAAATGACAATTTCCTGTTCTGGGATGCTTTTTTACATCCAAAAACATGGTCAACCAGAGTGTCCATCAATTTTCTCTAAATCCTCAATATGATAAACTTTGTCCAATGAGACAGTATTTTGACAGTATTTACTATTAAGATAACATTAGAAAAAATTAATTATTATTTTTTTGATATTTAATTTTATTTCATTTTTATACTAAGAGTAGGCTTTGTACAGGAAACAGCTATTCCATTATCATTTCGGTAACAAAGATATCTGCTGTTCCACGTCAGCACCAGACATATAATAGCATCCTATGTTAGCGCGGGCCAATACGAAGCCTAGGTCTTAGACAACAGGCTAGCGTCTTTCATTTACAGACAGAGCTGACAATATCCAACAATTGTCCTATCCAAACAACCGGCTGGAACACTATACGTGCACAGGTCATATAAGTGTTTATGGTAATTAATCTTCTGCCATCCTTGATACAATATTTAGGTTGCATCTTATTGAATAGTCATGAATGAACGTCTTAAAACACAAAAAGGATCGCGAACAATACCGGCTACTTAATGTGGCCAGAGAAACAAATTCGTGTAAGGGATAACTAAATTTATTAAAACACGATATATTTAGAAGTAATGCTAATTATTAAACAAAGATCAACTAAATGAAATATAAAGATGGGTCATACCACAATAGCGCCAAATTCGAATCTCGACTGAGCACTGTCTGGTTCAAAATCCGCGAAATCGTCCGCAAGAATTGGCGCTAAAATAGGGCAACATTGTACCGATTGAGTTAGTAGAATGAAGTCAACAAAGAACAAAAGCAACTTAAACTTACCAAACAGAAGAAACGAAAAGAAGGCCTGAAATAAGCCGACCATTTTGCACCATGCAGGAACTCTCCCACGATCCACGATCCAGATGAATGAATGAGTTGTTTTTCAACTTTGATATCGTCATACACAACGTACCTACCAAATACCTACAATGTCTACGGATCGCGGGCTCAAGAAAATTCAAGATGGCGGAGGAGGACGAAGACGTAAGAGTTTTGGTAAGAGGGACGAAAAATATTGGAGTTAGCTGGGAACTTGTGGCCATAAGTCCATTAAAACGATTATAAAGTAACTGAATTTTCTCGTTTTTCAAAAAAGAGGTTGGAATTTGAGTGGCTGTTAAGAGAACATGTGCCAAAAGTTTTGACCCAGCTTGGTTCCATACTACAGGTGAGCTTTTGATAGCAGTTAAATTAGCTATCAAAAAACGTTTACTTGGCTGGATTCGTATGCTATTCTTTTATGTTTATTTGTTGAGCTAACAGTTCAACTGATAAGTTTACAATTTTATACACCAGATTTAAATCTAACTTATAATGTATAAAATGTGTTTTGTCATTGGCTACATGCATTTCTAGATTGCTGCCAGTGGTAGTCTTGGATAGTCAAGAGGGTTAAGCATAATTAACGTGACAAGACTGGGGCAAATGAAAGAAAACGGGAAGGGACTGGATGGAGCCCTCCCCCCCACCCCCCTCCAGTTTTGTTTCTTTCACTGGCATGAAAGCTCACGTCCTCCCTTCTGTCTAGCATAAAGGGAACTTGCAAGTAGTCTGCATTTTTTATGACATGGATAAAATTTAGAGAAAACACATTTTGTGGAGAGTTTAAGGAAATTTGAGATGAAAATCTTAGCTGATGTCAACGACCAGATTAAAAGTTCCTTTAATCCAGGAGATTTGGTGATTCATTTGGTAGACTGAGAGATTTGTTCTGTATCTGGGAGTCTCCTGGTTGTTAATCTAGGAGAGTTGGTATCTATGACAGAGCTGTCAACCCGTGTGAACCCGCCTCTGTAAGGCGCTTTGTTGTTTCTGGTCGGGGGAAGTCTTTTCTCCATATTTGAAAATGTGTGAGGTTGACAGCCCTGCTATGAAACTGTTTGCTTCACTGCATATCCAAACATCATCATAAATAGTATGGTGTGTTTCTTATCATGCTTCAAAATGTTTCTTTGTTTTATTTTAATAATTGTATTTATTTGTTTTTAATAATTGATTGATTGATTATTGTTTTCAAGGAATGTTCCAAATGTTTGAAACTCTCTAGCATACCACCAAAAGGACCAACAGGAGAAATACCAGGTGGAGATAAGAGTTTGAAAGATGCTTTTGGAAGCTTGATTAGCTCAAGGCAGCTTTTCATACAGAAATGTCTATCTCTTGCTAACTTGGCAGGTTTTAGTTTAAACTATTTCACAAACCCTGGTGGGTCTGCAAATGGAAATTATTATAACAATTTTTGGGTAGTTTTTTTTAGTGCAGTTTTCCATAAGTTTTCCAATATGTTTTTCACTAATCAGAATATGCACAGTGTCTCAGTTATTTATTAAATTATACCAATACCGGTACTGTCATTAATAATAACAGTAATGGTAATTATTACGTTCAACATTAGGAGAACACATACTATTCTCGTCCCTTCTTTCTGGATGCTGTGCAATTCCAGGGTGTGGGTGCCATCTTGAACTAGCTGACCACTCGCCTTGATTTCATGTGACAGCGTTGAATCCCGCTGGCTAAGAGAAGTCCCATGGGTTGACTTGCATCAGTCTGGATGCCATGAGATCCAACGCACTTTACTAATCCATGACTATTACTAGTAATAATAATATTAATAATAATAATAATAATCTGATAAATAATAACCTCAAAAAAAGAAGAACATACCTTAAAGTGCCCCTAACCCTTCAATTATTTGTTTTCTTTTGGTAGATTTCCATATCTGTGAAGAACTCATTTTTGAAAATTTTTTTTAAGAAATATTGAATCCTTTTTATTTTACAAGCGCTAAAAGTTACTGAAATTTTTAAATTTTTGCGGGCTTTAAGCTCCGCTGGACAAATTTTTGTCTCGTGGGCTCATTAGGAACGAGCCAATGAGAAGCGTCCGATATTTGACACTCTCTTAGCTGTGACGTAAGAAAAGGACACCAGAAGGATTCAGAAGGAATCTTATGCATGCTGATTCCTTTCTCTAGATTTCGAGAGTTGCTGCATCCAAAAACCACACATTTTTCAACCATTTTCTCTGTTTATTGAAGCATTACAGCGAATCTTCGGATATTGTTGCACAATTAATGCGAACGATAGGTGAAAATATCTACAAGACTGCCTTCACTTCTAGCGCTCGTAAAAAAAAAAAAGGTTTCAATATTTCTCAAAAATTTTTTCGAAAATGAGTTCTTGAAAGATATGGAAATCGACCAAAAGAAAACAAATTGAAGGGTTAGGGGCACTTTAAAATGTAAGTTAAGATTACTAGTTTTACCACCCTGTTAAACTGCTGCCATTTCTGAACATCTAGTGAAATAATGATAATAATAACATCAATAATTGTAGTAAAAAGTTCCAAATAAATAATATTTTGACATCAATATGATATCAAACAGATTGTTCTTTTAACTTGTATCAGGTGTCGTAACTGTTAACGATCATTCAATTTGTGCAGCAACTTCATTTTGTGCTTTCTTTGTTGAAACTCTTCAAAAAATATAATATAGATACCTTTTTTTTATTTTTCCCAACATTTTAGGAGATGTTAAGCCACAAGATTACTTCATGCTCTCCACCCCAAAGTAAGGGGAAAAAAATCAGTGATATTTAATAAAAATAGCAATATTATCTAGGGATAATGACTGTACCAAATATTCATTCATCTGTATGTTTTTTGTCTCACAGCAGTGATACTCTAAAAGGTTATGTTGCTGTTGAAGGAGAAAATATCTCAAAAGCTGTAAGTTCACTTCAATCTGCTTTCGTCAACTTTGTTTTGCAAGATCGAAAAGGGATTTCTAAACAGAGGTAGATAAACAGCAGATACGTCATCCAAAGATGGCGCTATGTCAACAGACCGATGGCTGCTGGTGATACAGAGACAAATAAAATTATTGATAGTTAAACAAAAACTCATGACACTGCCTATTAATTTGAATTTAGAACAAACACAAATAATTATTTTATTAAAATATCTTTAACCCCAGACTATAGTGTTTTAGATTGATGTTGAGAATTTTTTTTTTTTTACTTTCATCAGGTCTCTTATGCTCTACGTTAATATGTTGATAATCTCTTCTAGTAGTTACAAATTGTTTAATAGCTATAGTAGATTATTTTGCCTTTTCCAGGACCTCAAATTCAAACTACCCAAAGTGTCTAGTTCTGGATTTCGTGTACGCATACAAGAACGAGTGCCATGGAAACTTAAACAGGTACCAACAAAATAATAAATGTCTAAATTATTTACTGACATAATTTTATCAGTAGCTATCAATTAGTTTTAGAGAAGTCAGCTTGAAAGGGCAATTACTACAAAATCCTTGACCACTGACTGTTCACTTTTGATGATAACCCATACTATTATTAATAATCATCACAAAAGGAAGGTATTAAATGTCAAATGAATTTATGATATCCAGGTAATGTTTATCAATTAATGCACATTGTCTAAATCTTAATTTAATTTTAAACTGTTTAGATTCAAGATGCCGTCAACTACTTGCAACTTGCCATAGAGAAAGTCCAAGAGACTAAATCAAATTGCAATTTCTCTTCCGGACGAGAAGTTAGCAAGGTAATAAAGTGATAATCAGTCAGTAAAGAAGAGGATTAATCTTACTTTGTTTTAATGTACTGCCTCCATTTCTTTTCTTTGAAAATGCTCATTCCTTTATAACATTGTCAAATTTTGTGAAAACCTTCATTTGAAATTCAAAGAAGTGGAGTGGAGAGTCTGCTGCAAAGGTTGCTCTTTAATCCTTTTCCGAGTGTAGCAGTTTTACTCACAAGGGAAAATTGTCATTGGGCTTGATAATGCTACTGCTACAAGGTGTAAAATAATGAGAAAGTGATTGGAAAGTCACCTGAAGTGAACTTGAAAAGTTTCAAACCCATGTGAAATTGTCCTTGTATTTATAATAGATCTTAGCTGTTTAGGGTGAGACTGATTTGTTTTCATTATATTTTCTATTTATGCCATTTGAATAAAGCCTTACTCCATGCATCCATTGCATTGAAGGACACAGGTCCCCCATTTGTGCATACCAGCAATTTTTTTTTACCTGACTTGTATATATGACTTGTGCATAAATATCCATGTGGGTACTGTTTGGTAATTAGTGCCATATAACTTTGGTAGCAACGCCCCCCATTTTCTAATAATTTTTCTCTCCTTGACAGGTTGTTGAGGAAATCACGAGTTTTTTGACCAAAGGAAAGTCAAGACTCTCTCTGCCTGATAAGACAACAGTTTTAGATATGCTGACATCGGGAAACCAGGTACCTTGACCATGCTATCTTACAGTGCAAACTAAGCTTGCAATTTACATCATTGACCAATTTATTGGCCCAATTTGTCAACTTATTGTCCTGCTGGTGTCTTTGCTCATGCTCATAAAAACCCTTGGCCCAGTTGTTCGAGGCCAGATAGGCTTGTCCTGGGTTAAAATGAACTTTGATTTGAGTTTAACTTCTAATCAATTAAGAATTTCCCTTCAGTTCTAGCTTAGACATTTCGGTAAAAGTGAAGAACAGCTCACCTCCACCGACTGTCGGTCAACTGTCGGCCGTCAGTCAACAGACAGTTGACCGACAGTTGGCCAACAGCCAGGCAACTGTCGCCGACAGTTTTTTCCATAGCGGTAACGATCTGTCAACCGACATTAGTATTGAGCAAGATGAAAAACTTGGTTAACTTTTATTTCTGGGTGATAAGCATTAGTCAGCTTTTCAAAACAACAGGGCCCTAATAGCTGGCCAACAATTGCACCAGTTGCTCGATCTCTTACCTTCAGCCACTTTTGTTATAAATCATGCCATATACTCTAAAAACAGTTCTTTGAAAACAATGAGTATGTCATTTGTTATACCGAAAGGGTCAGTTCCTCGGGTTAACATTCTAAGTTTCTCCCGACTCAGGTTTGGATCCAATGGCGGCTTATTGTGCGAGAAACCTAGCTAAATTCTAGGGGTAGTCCTGTTGTGAACTAGCTTCCTAAATGTGCCTTACCTTAAATTTGTAATAGCCTCAAAACTAGCAGTCTGGCCAATTATGTTATTGTATTTTATGTGGAGTGAGTGGTATTTGTTAATTTGCAGCCCAACAGGATTTGTGGGAGGTAGATCACATGTATGGTCTCCCAGCTACAAAATGACCCATTTACAAAGTGCTATAACACTGTTCATTTCTTTCAGCGAGTCTTCCAGCCTCGTATGCCAGATGATGTGGTTGCAAATTTTTGCCTCAACAGTGACAAACTTGTTCTGTCAGTCTACACTTTAACAACTCTTCCTGTGCCACCTCAAAACACTGTAAGTTAAGTTTACCTTGTACACAGGCCATTTTCATACCTTAACGATTTGACCTGTACTTAACCTACTGTGACTTATCTACTCTAAATTGCCTTTAATTTCCATGGGGGTCATAAATAGGTGGATAAACCTTTTTGGGTAATATTTTGTGATATTTGATTACACTGATACAATCAAAGGCTCCTGTGAGCCAACTCGTGAATGCAGATGACACATAGTAATTGCAATTTAGACGGCTACGGAAACTTCCTCAAAAGCTAAAAGAAATTATATCTTTGCCCGATTATGTAACGAAAAATGACCATTCTTGTACTATTAAAATGATTGTCAAATTATTCTGTACAGATTGAATAAGCCGATTATTCTGATGCGCCGATTAAAAAATATCACGTGTTTTTTTTATTCAAAGTTTATAGGAGCACGCCATGTGCAGCTACGTCATGCAAATTCGTGTGATAGTCCGCGGCTACTGGATTTCGCGATCGGGCTAGTGGATTCTAACCATCACTTGCCCGATGGGCAAGTGAAGTTTTTTTGGGAATTAAAATTACAAAATTACTGTAGGGCAAGCCGATCTCAAAGGGAAATATGTTCAACAAAGTATCGCATTACGATTCATGCCCGACATAAATACGTGAAATTTTTCCTTTGGAGTTCAGTCCACGCAATCCTCAAGTAAAAATAATGAACTATGACAAGCTCTTGCTAAATAAGAATTATTTATCGACCGCGTCCTTTTGCTTTCCCATAAATTACCAGTTGTAAATTTCGAAAATGAAACATTTTTTCCCTTTGAAACCTCTATGAAAGCTGACAAGATCTTAAAAGTGTTCATTTCACCAGAAATTTGCATAATTTTGTTTACGACGTCAATGATGCGTGACATGGCACGTTCCGCTTTCGCGTGAAAACTGACAAATTAAATTATTTTTTAATTAAATTATTTTTAAATTAAATTATTTTTAATTCTTGAAAGAAACCGCACTTCGTAAAAAAAACGATAAAATCCTATAACTTTGCTCAGATTCAACGAAAAATCCCCATTCTTACACTAAAATGATTGTCAAATTATTCTCTACAGAATGAATGAGAGAATTCTGACGCGTCGTGAAACAAATTTTCACGTTTTTTTTTTTTTTCACTAATTGAGTTTACGACCCCGGACTTTCTGAAAAACTGAAAAAACTTGAAACTTTGCTCAGATTGAACGAAAAATCGCCATTCTTGCACTAAATGATCGTCAAATTATTCTCTACATATTGAATAAGAATTTCCTGATGCGCCATGAACAACAAATGTTCGCGTGTTTTTTTCCACTAATTGAATTTAAAACTCATTCACTGCGCACGCCCGAAAGTTAACGACAAAACCGACTGATCGACTGATCGACTGATCGACCAAGTCGAGAGTCAGCTATCGCTATAAGTCGTTCATTGCGCATGCGTGCATTCACGAGTTAAAAATGGCCCTACAGGCTGATGAGCTTTCTTTGTGGCAGAATATATGAAGAAAATTTATCTTACATGTACATCTTCTGTTGATGTATAAACAGTTTTGCAGAGACTTTGTGGTTTTTCTTTTTTGTAGAAACAGACACAAGACAGTGACCCTGTTGGACAAACATTGTAAGCAATAATAATGATAATTATTTATTGCTTTGATTTGTATTATCATGGTTATTTACGAAACAAGACAAACTTCTCAAAATGTTTATCAATATTATTTTAAGGAGACTACAATATAAGCCTTTAGTTAGGATTTAGTGGTATCTTCTTTGGAGTATATCAAGTAAAGTTGAAGGTCCTTTTTACTCTTTTACCATGGTAACAAAGTAAAAACACCATACATGAGCATTTATAGACGCCACTGAAAGTTTAGTCTGAAATGTCAGCTGCCTCCTCCCCCTAACCCAGAGGGAGTGCCCCCCACAGGGAGCACCCCCTGTTTCAATAGTCTGAAATGTTAGCCGTCCCCTCCCCCTAACCCACAAGGGGGGGGGGGGGGCAACGGCTGACATTTCAGACTATTGAAACTTCTTGAGGAACATTAAAAAGCTCAAATATTATCTGTCAGCTATGAAAAAAAAACCCATTCATTCAAATACAGTCATAATAAATTTCTTTTCTGGTGTAGTGAGTACAACAGCAAGTGGATGGAAATTTCAAGTCACTGCCAGGTAAATGCTTGGAACTGTTTTTACCAAATTAGTTTCAGTAGGGAGGGCAGGGATAGCGGCTGAATGCTGGATGTTCGGTGTCAAAAATGATTTGAGGTTGTTGCTGATCCTTGCCTTTGTTCCAAGTTTTTGTTTTTTGAATGGGGATGGGAAGAGGGTTCCTCTGGTTTTTCTCCCTCTACAACAACCAACAGTTCTGAATTTCAATTCTATCTAGAATGTGAGGACCACCTGTTTGTCATTTGTAATCTTGACTGTGTCCAAACGGCTGATTGTCTGTAAGACTCAATACTCAAGAACCATGATTAACACAACCTTTACATGAGAGCTGCAAGAATTACACTCAGTCTCTTGAAAATTACATTTTTCATGCACAAGGTTTTTCAAGTCCACAACCCTTTGCAGCATAAAGCTAATGATCTTCAGAGTATGGTGTCACAAACACCTTTCACCCATTATAACAATAATGGGTGAATTATTCTTGACTAATGGACTGTTTTGAGAAACTGCAACCCAAAGCAAAAAGCCAGTTTGTCACCTTCTGCTATTGTCCAGTTCCAGAAAATATCCATACACCCCCCATGGAAGGTTTATTTTTTTGTTTTGCACCCCCCTCCCTCTAGGAAATTCCAGTTTAGCTTCATACTTTGCTTCTAAAATTTTGACTTTTAAGACCCCCTCCCCCTAGGAATTTCTGATGACCTTCCATGGGGTGGGTATGGAAATGCACTTTAAAATATCAATGTGAAGTGTCAAGTTTAGATGGAGCTTTAACTATCCTGGAAACTTTTCTTGGAAACAGGTTGATTGTTCAATTCCAAGACTCAGTGATTCTGTACTGCTCATCGGAGCAGCTCTGCGTTTATGCCAACAGTTGAAAGACAAGGTAAGCTTTTGTTTTTAGTACATTATGACTAATTAAATTATTACAACTATTTATTCTAATAGGTTATATGCATTTTACAGAGTTTTTAGCTAAAAAGACATTTCTGTTTTTTTTTGTTTTGCAATGAAAAAAAAAAAGGCATAAAGAAATTAACATTAGGCTTGAGTGCTTGATTGATTCCATCCATTGTTTCTTGTGCAGTAAATAGGATCCAGTTGAATAAGCCTGTAAAGTGAATATAATTAATGCAAAACTAACCTCTTTTAATTACCTTCATAAGCACATTAGGCAGGAGGAAGGTAATGTGGTAAAACTAGTATCAATCTTTAAATGGTATCTGGTCATCAAATTCTCCTAAAAATGATTTGTGGTAAATTGTAGTCAAAAGGAAGAAAGACAACAGTTACCTTACCCTGTGTGAAATGATAGAAAAAGCACTTATTTTGCTGATTAAAAAAAAAAAAAAAAAAAAACCAATTGAATGTAGAATTTTCAATCCTCCCAATATTAGTTTTATTACTCTCTATTAACCCCCAGTATCTGGGTAACCGATAAGATCCATTCTGAGAAGATCTTATCAAAACCATCCCAAATTGTCTGCACAAAATTTTGTCTGTACACTGATGCTTACCCTTCAGTTTTTGTTTTCAATGTTCTCCTTTTTTGGGAGAGTTTTTAGCTAAGGGCATCCATGACTTAGCTCAATTTATGAGACAGTCAAATTTGAAACTAGATACAGTTCGTTTTTGGAAGTAGAGTAATTTTATGTTACACTGATATATATTTTTTTAGTTTTCAGTATTTTCTGTTCTTGGTACAAGATGATCAAGGGAGATATCATGCAATGGATTTTAAAATTCTCTGTTTACACTTACTGTAAATTGCAAATTGGTTTATTAATAGTTTATAGGTACATCTAATGTACAACAGGACATGGTTTTCGAAGCAGGATTAAGCTAACTCAGGATTGCAGTGTCAGTTTTGAATTCTGGTTTATAGCTCAACAATATGTGTCACTATGAATTTTTTCTTTTTGTCATGCGTTTTAAATTTGGCTACCTTCAAACTGTAACTTATTATTTTTTATATTTGGAAATGAAACAGTTTGATGAGATCAAACAGGTTACAAGTTTAGCAGAGAAAATGTTTTTTTTTTTTTTTTTACAAGAGAGGTATTAACTTTTAATTTGGAGTTAGTGTTAACAAGCTTTTGAATAACCAGACCTAGATAAATATTAAAATCTATTCAACATTTACTTAACCCTTTAAGCCCGGGTCTGCGAAATCTGCGAGCCAGCGAGCCATGCAAGCCACCGTGCGAGCCATGCGAGTCACGCGAGCCACAGTGCAAATGTTAAGAATTTTTATTTGTTTTATTCACATTTGCGTGAGAAAATTTTGGACGAATTTTTTTCTTTGTTTTTTTTTTTTCGTTTTTGTTATAATTTTGGAGAGAATTTTGCCTATTCAAAATCGCCCAAGATGCACAAAAAAATAAAAACAATACGCAAAAGTTTATTAAGGTTCAAGGCTTCAGAAAAAAAATCAGAGAAAAACATACGGCTGCACCGGTACTCGAATAGGTATCTATTGACACATGTCATTCATTGATATCCACGTGGAACTTCATTCAAGAAAAAAAAAAAAGAAAAGAACAGCACTTCGATCTCCGTGTGTTGGCGTCAAGAATGGTGAGTAAATCGCGCCATTTTAACAGGTTTGGTCTTTAGTCGAGAATCAGAGTTATCAGAACTCTGTCGGTTGGTTGACTGCTGCATGTGGTTGTCCTTTCCCTTAGACAAGTCTTACTTCAAAACTCGCCACTAGAGTGGCAGAGGCTGGTTTCGATATAGCATTCGACCCACCAGCTGACGGCAAATGCTTCTGTTAGGCTGCTTCTTTTCAAATTGAATTTAGTGCGACAATATTGACTTCGCTCATCTTTGAGTACTTATTTATCATACCTTACAAGATTGGAATGACACTGACAATCAGTCCTGACGTGTCAATTACAGTCAACCCAGGTCTCGCGTGAACAGTATTTCCAAGAATGAAATGAACATTCGAATTTCTCTTTGTAATGTCCGACATGTGGAATGGAATGTTAGACATTTCTCTGGAAATCCTTCCGAAAAAGACGCATTAACTGAAAAAAAGATTCAAAATACTTGGGAAACAATTGTTATTCTTGAAATATTCAATTTTGCAGTGTAAAGAAAAATTCATAGCTTTATACCGTCAAGAAGCTAGGGAAATTTATACGGGAACTCTGTCCCACTGTAAGAATCAAATATTGCGATGTTATTCATCTTGTTCTGATGCTCTTGTTCTTGTTCTTATGTGAATGTAAATACAACAAATAAAAATTCTTAACATTTATACTGTGGCTCGCATGACTCGCCTGACTTGCATGGCTCGCATGGCTCCCACGGCTCGCACGGCTCGCACGGCTCGCATGGCTCGCATGGCTCGCTGACTCGCAGATTTTTATCACTCTTTAAGCCCCAGTGGTGGCCAACATCTATATTATTTCTCCTTACAATGTCATTGCTTGTTTAACCATTTAAGTTAGGAGAATAAAGGAAATAATCACCAGAGATGAAATATCTTGATTTTTAGCCAAATTCTCCTAACTAGTAACATAAGAAATATGTGAAGGACGGTGAGGAGAATATGAATGAATGAATATACATTGTTGATATTTGATTTAGTATGCTCCTTTCAGTCTTGATGTGTACATTAAAAGCCCTCAGGAGAGTTCAGTATTCACACTGCCTTAGGCCCGGTTCAGACGCCGAACTTTTCATGAGCCGAACCTAATACCTCGAATTAAGTACATGAAAAGTTCAGCCTCTGAATCAGTTGAGAATGGTTGCTTCAATTTGGAATGGCTCAGCCGTTCTTCCCGCCTGGCTTAGCCGGGAATTTTGGCTTTGGATCGGCTTTTGAATTAAGTTCGGCTCATGAAAAGTTCGGCGTCTGAACTGGGCCTTAGTTAGCATTTTATAAATTTTATGGGATCAAAATGATAGCTTTTATTATCCTGGAAAACTTCTGCTCAGTCTTAGTTGTTTTTAAGAAGATCAAGACAAGGAGTAAACTTTTTTTCGCAGATTAGCCCTGGAAATATTTGTGCTAAAGCTAGCACTTGCTTTTAAAATGACGGTCTACCAGTATTTAATTATGATATATTTCTTTCAATTCCATGCTAATATTTCCTAAAAAAATCAGATTAAATTCCTTGATGTTTGCAAAATATGGAATAAAGTCTTTCAAACCTGCGTATATGGTCTATCGTTGTTGTGTCTGTGATAAGTTAAAAATCAGAAAGGACTAAGCTTTTCCACAACAACTACACACTTTTTTAATTTTCAACAAATATAAAGTACATGGAAACAGCATAAAAATTAACTTAATTAGGCAAGATAACTACAACTAATTTAAAGAACAACAGCCCTTACAATTTATTAGAGATCCCTAAAACTAGAGATGCTATTAAAGGGCCCTAGTTAGCCACACTTTTGTTTTTGTTTATGTGCGAGAGTTTGGCTATTATATTTTATTCGGAGCATGTCGAAATAAACGAAATCACTGTGAAACTACTAAGGTCTGCTAAAGATAATGTAACATATTTTCAGGAACACAACTTACAGTAAAGCAATAAGATTTCGCTTCACCATGCAATATCAATGATTTCCATGGCATCGAAAATGGCAGAGGCTGACTAGGGTCCTTTAAAAGTAGCAACTTTTAGAAAAATGCCGAAGCTTGCCAAGAAACATTACGTCCATATACTGTAGGCAAACAATACAACATAGAAAATTCGGTAAATTCACAAAAGCTTCAGTCTGCTAAATTTAGTTTTAATTGGGAGAATTGAAAGGCCCATCCACTGTGTCTCCCCTCCCCCAATTCAAGCTTTGCCTGTGACGTGTCCCCTCTTCACGGCCATTCGTACTCAGTCTCCACAAATGTTAGTTCAGATTCGCCATGTTTGCTAGCTACGGTAGTTGAGAGTTCCTTGTCACTATTTTCGGCATCAAAATGGCCTCAAAACTGGGTCGACGATCTTCAGTGGAGTGTGTTTCTTCACTCGCAGAGGTCGTAGAAATTATTCTATCGTTTCTGCCGGCAAGAGCGCTCTTTGTTTGCATGCAAGTTTGTCGTTTATGGCGAGACACCGCCAGACGAATTATTCGCTCCAGACAAAGGTTGGGATGGATGAGTTTTGTGACTTATCATGAATTACACAGCACTCCTTGTACATCAAAGGTGAGGGAAAATGTTAACTTAAAATCTATTTTATTTTTGGCCGTAAACAGAGCCCAAGAAAGTCGAATAATGTGCTTTTACGAGACATTAATTGAATTTTGTTTGTTCAATAATATTCTAGAATCAGAAGGGCTTTAAATTTATCCTTGTCAATTATTCTTCAATTTTTGTGCTTTGTAGCTCTGGCCTTTGGTTGCTGCTCCGTTATGCGAAACTTCTGTTAATTAGTTTTCAATAAGGCTTACATAAGCTTATAATATTTGACAATTTTTGTGCCCAAAATTAAACCAATACGAATCGAAGTGAAGGCCCAAACGAACATGCCATTGAAGAAATCGAAAGCGCAGTCAGTTGCATTTTTTCCCTGTTTTAAGCTTCAGTTTCCGCCGCATTTTACGTCATTTGTGTTAACGAAAGTGCAAATGTGCACTGCGCAACAAAGACGAATAAACATGTAAAATTCCATGTTTGGTTTGTTTAATTTGAATAATTTATAGGTAATTTCTAATTTGTGTCAGTCAATTAACATTCCAAGCAAAAACAGAAAGGAAATGACGATTAAGAAGGCGTCTGTTGCTCTTATCGTTTTTGCATACAAATTGCTTTTGATGTCACAAATCATTTGCCTTAATCAGACTGTCTTATATACAAGTTGATTGTGAGCCTTGCTTCCACAAGTAAAAGTTATCAAGTGACACCTCCTTCCCACCCCCGGGTACTTGTCTGGGGGGGAGGTGTGCCACCCGGTCTTCCAAACCCTGACCCTGTTTTAGACCTCAGTAATTTTCCATTACCATTTTTCAGACCTGGGGCGCGTTTCTCAAAAGTCCTTGTAACTTACCGGGCCCAATAAATATCTTTGGTGATAAATATTTTTTGACAGTAGTAAATTTTTGTTACCTTTGAATACTAAATTTTAAAATCTTACAATTATTCTATGAAAACATTGACAAAGTACCGTGTGTGTAATCACTGTGTAATTGGCAAAAAAACATTTAAAAATATACTTATCGGGCCCAGTAGGTTATGGGGACGTTTGAGAAACTGGCCCCAGGCCTCTAAAATTCATTCTTGTTTTCAGAGCAAAATGGCTAAAAAACCATAGGGGCCCTAGGTTGGCACATGCCTATATAGCTTATGCAAGGGAATACCTCTCTCCTCTTGGGAAAAAAACCCTTACATAAATTATTATGCAACTAACCAGGGTTCCACTCTACCATCTAAACTGACCTTTCAACATTGGACAACTTCCTGGTAGCCTGTTGTAGGCTTTTGGTGTACTGGGGGAAATGCGGGCCCCTTGTTTTCTTTCCTTTGCTTGCCTGCTTCCTTCACATTTTCCCCAGTATACTGAGAGCCTGGAACAGTCTTAATCTCCTAGGTGATGACATTTCCTACCCAGAGCTTAAAATCTTTGTTATTTACAAACACTATTTCTGACCAAGATATATTTATTTAATAATTTTTGCATATGCTATTTAGGCCAAATACCTGATTTTTTCCTTTTATTTTCTGTTTTGTTTGTTTGCCAAAACGACAAATGTCTGTACTGCCCTTTTTTAAGACCACACAATGAAAACAAAACATGCCATGGTTGATAGCCAGTGAAATCCTTTTTTTGTCACATGCTTAGATGCAAGCAATGGTAGTCAGAATCTATATCATTTGAAGGTTGCAGATATCTATAGATCAATAATAAATAATTTATTGCTTATTAAAGGGATATGAGCAAGGCTGTTGCCTAAGAAAAACTTCAAGGAGCCAAGCAGTTAGGAACCCAACACATGAAGTGCTAGGTGCTGCTGCAAAAAAATTAGGTACCCAGAGCATTTTCATGGGTGCCCCAGGCTACTGGGCTCTTGTTAGGCGGCAGCCTTGGACATGAGATGCCCCCACCCCTCTGATGCAATGTTTGGTCAAAGTCTAACCCCCTAATTGCTGTAGCGACCCCATATGATTCAAGCAAGTTGAATGTTTAACACAGTTTTCTCTTCAACCCTTAGCTGTCTATGGAAATTATAGGTCGCAGGGTCACTGAATTTTTGGATGAGCTACCATTGGTTCCAGCAGCATGCATTCTGTTAGTGAGTAGATGTACTGAATATTCCGATAGCAGAAGAGATGAAATAAAAAACTTGTTAATGCTTGTGAAGTGCCGCTTACCCAGTTCGTGTGTCCTCATTGGGTGTGTTGGGGCAGGCATAATTGGAACCGGTGAAGGTGGCATCTCTGAAGAAGTGGAAATGGCAGAAGGCGTTGCCTTGATGTTGATGCCGCAAATCGAGGGAGCGTCAGCCCATGTGATTAACTTGGGTCTCACAGAGGTTAAAAATAACAGAACATACAAGTCTCGCTGGGAGAAGTCTTTGAAAGTTCCCTTAGATGGGACAGTTAAGTGCGCCTTTCTGTTAGCTAAGGGTGACAATAACAACCTTGATGTCATTGGGAAAGTGGCTTCAGGAATCTGGAAGGTAAGTGTTACTGCGTAGTTGACTGAATGTTCTTGCTGCAATATTTTCATCAACTTGGTGGCCCAAGACTAGTAAAATAGAGAACTAAGTTAAACATAGTTGGCGAGTGGGACATTTCACTCATTGGTTTACCATTTTGAGGAGTCCTGGAATTTTGGTAGATATTTATTCAGCTAGTGACACTCTCAGAAAAAGAAAATCAAAGTTCTCCCAACAGGAGTTGAACCTTTGACCTTCCGATTGCTAGTTCGGATGCTCTACCACTGAGCTACAGGAGACTTGTGGTAGCTAGGCCATTAAACTAGGTTCTTGTGACAAAGATCCTGAATTTCTGTGAATAGTAGTAGTAAACCTTTATTTAACTAGGGTAATCCCGTCAGAATACAAAAAGTATATGTGTTATCAATAGGAGCCCTACATTGAAACTAATAATAAAAAATACAAGATAAATAATAAGACAACTAAGTAACTATAAATTAATAAATGTAGTATAACATAAAAAAAATAATTCTTATTTACTAATATAATACTTATTATTATACACAACTGAGCCATTATACAAGTCCATGGCATGCCTGTGTCACTTATTTACCAGGCTTAAAACATATCATCACATTTCTTTAGTGGAATTTGGTTTCTCACTTCCTGTTACTGTCTGAGGTATCCTTGTCATAGACTAGTGTTCCATCCACAGGAAAGTAGTAAATTATACTCCTGGGTGCCTTATGCTACAGTAATTTTGTCTAGCTTTGTTTGTGTGAGCTCCCTGTAGCCTAACACAAGTTTACCTTGTTAGTCCCTCTTTGCACCAGCCATTATGCTAGGGATGAGTAAATAACTGAGTCCGTCCTCTCCCCCTCTGCCACTCTAACTATAAGAGGCTTTATGAAGGCAAATGAGTCCAGGGCATTTTTTTTATAATCTTGTGGAGTAAGCAAATTTATCCATGGGTGTTAAAAATTACCCTGTTTGGAGGCACCGTGACATTGTGTAGTGGTTAGCGCATTGGAAATCTGATCCAAAGATCGGTGGTTCAAGGTCTAGCCTCTACCTTTGTGTAATTTTCTCAGATTAAAACTTTGCTCCGTGTTGTATCTCTACAACTACACCAAGGTGTATAAATGGGTACTGGGGATAACCCTGTGATTGAGTAGCACCTGGGATGGGGAAAGTAGCCATACTCCTAGCTGTTTCATGCTTCAGACACAGGGTAGGGCTGCAGCTTTGTTGGCAGCCCTGTGGCTCATGTGCAAATTTAGGTCTTTACCTTATGTCCAGTTCAAATTTGACCATGAAAAAGTGAATGGAGAGCCACTCCACTGTGGATCATCATGCCACTGAAATTCCCATACATTGTGCAGTTTCAGAAAATATCCATACTCCCCCCACGGAAGGTTTTTTTGTTTTGCACCCCCCTCCCTCCAGGAAATTCCAGTTTAGCTTTAAACTTTGCTTCTAAAATGTTGGCTTTTAAGACCCCCTTCCTCCCTAGGAATTTCCAATGACCTTCATGGGGTGGGTATGGATTTTTTCTGGAGCTGCACATTTTATTTTCATTTATTGTTCTTTTTTTATCGGTCCATATAGCAAGAAACTTTGTATTTGATTTCTTTGGTTACTAAATTGTTCCATAATATTTTAGGCATGCAATAATGAAGGAGATAGTAAATCAGATGTGGTGATAATTGGTGGACTTGTTGAATCACTCTTGATGGTGGACAATGAAGTGAGAAGTACAGGCGTTGTGGGACTTGCAATAGCAGGAAATGTTGAAGCCATATCCATGGTTCACCATGGTGATACTGCAGATGGAGTGCAACAAAGTCTGAGGCAACTCAAGAAATCTGGCATTCCCTGCGAAAAGAATTCAAACACAGCTTGCTTTATGGTGTCGTGCATTGGTCGCGGTGAGAAGTTTTACTATGCCAAAAATGTGGAGACTGGAATTTTTCGACAAGAATTTCCCGGTATCCCTGTGCTAGGTTTCTTTGGCAATGGAGAACTGGGGCTGGATCTGCATTCGTGTGAAGGAAAGCTGGAGAGAGACGGCCATTTTTTGCATTCATATTCGTCAGTATTTTGTCTGTGTTCATTGTCTTCACGATCAAAGAGTGCCAGTTTGAGTGATGAAGGTGCAGCTGCTGAAGCACTCGTGCGAATGTCAGATGGGAAGGGTGAGGCATCCTCAAGCAAGTCTAAATGGCTCAGTAAGAAGTAATACAGAGCAGAGTTTGCTGTATTATTTATGTGTGGTTTGTAAATTGTACCATAAAGTTCAAATTATAAGCACCTCTGAAAATAAGCTTCTCCCAAAACAAATCTCTGATGCTGCTATTGATCCAATGATAAGGCCTCCCAAGAATCAGTTTAAACCCATGGACTGTTAGTGCTTGCAGTTTCAAGATGTTTTAGATTGTTAACTCAGTGTTTTAAGGTGTTTTAGATGTGTTTTTTAAATATGTCAACCCTTCCATAATAATTACTTTGAAATGACAAATTCTCACCAATAATAAGCTTTTGTTAAAACAAGCCCTCCCCCCTCCCCCTCCCCCTCCCAGACACACACCACCACCACTACCACAAAACTAAGGACATCAAAAAGTCCTTTGAATGAAAACAAACACAGGGCTTGACGTCAGAATCTAACTGTAATACAATAAATTACTTGTGGTCATTAGCTTGTTTTAGTATCATATTTAGTTAAACATGTGCCTCCTCTCATTTTCTTGAATTAATTTCCCTGTCAAGTAAATGCACCACCTTTTTAAATGGAACACTGAGATGCAGTGTAAGATCAGAAGTTTATTGAATTTTTTACATTGTACATGTATTCTGTAAGGTCACTGAGCCCATGAATCTCATTTCATTTGGATCTTAAGTCAGTCTGCTCTTTTACTGTTCATGCAGGCTTGTTAGTCTGTTCTTGTAATTTAAACAAAAGCCTTTATTAGAGCTGAGGACATGGCCATTTACCCTCAAAACTCTAAGATTCTAAGATGTAGTTGTAATAAAATACACCTAGGCGTTTCTTCGTGTAAATATGGTTTTATGACTAACTAGACAGGTTAATGAGTTGGAAGTGATTTTCTTATAGATGCAATTTTATTTTGTGGGGCTTAAGGCCAAAAACTAACAGGGCAAATTGTGTACCATAATATTCAGATAAATTATTCCGAAATATCTATACATGATTTTGTACATTGTGCTAAATATACTTGAATCTGTTTAATTCTATATAAATTTATATCCAAAAATATCCTGAGGAACTTGGAAAAATGAAGGTGCACTTGCAGAAACAACGGGGCATGTAGTCATTTTGGCTCAACCCCCAAAAAAACTAAAGAACTAAAGTTATTGAAAATAGAATATCAGAAATCTCTATAGGGAAAGGAAAAAGGTCTTGAATCGATATTTTTCAAGATTTTGGTTTGAAAAGTCATCTTGAATTAAAAGTATAAGTCTGAGATTTGTTCCTCTCAAACTACCAGTAATAAATTATTCTTTGTTTGATATATCTTCTTTAATAAATATTCTCTTGTAGGAGAAGTCGAAAAACATAGACTAAGACACCAAAACCATGATTTTGGGACTTTTCTTTGGTATGTTTTTGAGTTATTAATAAATTTAGAAATAGCATATTCAGCATCTTGAATTTATCTTCATGATCGTAATTTTCAGATGACTTGTCACATAAGAACTGCTGTTAAGGAATTATTATTTAATATCAGTTTTAATATTTTGCTATTTGAGAGTGTAGACACATATAATAATATATAGCTTTGACTGGAATTTGTTAAAGAAATTCATATTTTTAATTTTAATATGTATTAGTTTGTTGATTCAGAAGCACCTTGGTTGCTAAGTATCATGGCTGCCTATGATTTTGAAATATTGTTTTAGCTGCAACGATTTTTGGTTCGTACTAAATGAAGTGATGCTGAAAAACAACTTGGAACTTCTCTTTTACATTATCGCGCTTCGCAAATGATTTGTTATAGTTTTCTACAACTTTGTGGGTTTGCCAGATTTTAAGTGCCCTTAATGATTCAGTAAGATGCGCAGGCTTATGTTGTGCTAAGGTACACTAGGCCTGTTGGATTAGAGCTCTCTTTGATATTGGGATGATTGGAGGAGACTCTGCCAGCAGGGTGATGGTCAGGGAAATTGATATTCAGGGCACATTTTTTATTAGGACAAGTTTGGCTATTCTTATTCTGGTTCATAAATAACGGAATAGATCAGTTCCTAAAAGAACACAACTCTGCCTATTCCCACTAACCTAAAAACCTTCAGAAAAGAAAGCAATATTTTTCTCTTATTCTAAGTAAAATGTATTCTGTTCCTCCAGCTATCAGGGTCAGAATGAATGGAATCACTATTCTGTTCATTCCGGGGGAAAAATGGCCCTAAAAGGACATGAATACCATCTATTCCATGTATTTCTATTTCTGGATTGGTCTTAAACACGGACCCACACTATACTATACACCAAGCTGCCAGTCATTTCATTGTAGACACTGAGCTGTGAACATTCCAGAGTCCGTGCGGCAAGATACAATAGAATATTGTCAGAATAAATTTAATATTCATATGCGTATTTACCTCTCGAGTAAAGCTTGAGATTTACTGATTTGGTTTTGCGGCCCAGTTAAAATATATTTTGTCCAAAATATTCCTTTAACAGCTAAGGTTAGTTTTTCAAGACATGTTTGGCTTTACTTCTTGAAATACCGATTCCACAACGTTTACTTCCTATATTTTGCTCGCTATGTCCGCCATCCCTAATGTGATGCTGAAGCAGTGACTGTGTGACAAAAGTGGGAGGACTGGCATTCCTTTTATAGTGCGGGTCCCTGTTTAAAAGAAATGTGCTCTTAGTCTGGATAATATGCCACTCCTTGATGACTTGTTTTCTTGGTTAGTGTTATCTGTAAATAATTTAAATTTAAATTTTATTTTGTAATTGCAAATTGTCTCTAGGCCACAATTCACTTAGATAGTAGCCAAAAGTTTTTACCGAGTATGTATGGAAATCATTGGTTTTCAATTACTGGCATCTGGGAGGGTTATGTCAATAATAATTGCAGCGTAGACTATTTACAGCCTCAGTCAGTAGAATCAAAAGCCCAAACTAAAATGAAAATAAGTACCATGCCTTTGTTTGTTATCGGTAACAAGGACAGCTTATATATTTTTTAATTTAGGGAAACGTCCAAGATACTGACCAGAATCTCACTCGCTCTCCCCAAAACAAACAAACAAACAAACAAACAAACAAATACTCATTAAAAATTGAAACCTGTCAAGATCATTAACTTCTGCCCCCCTCACCCCCTCATGTAATCTTTGGACCTTCTTGTTATTTTAAAGGCACAATTCCCCTCCCTGGAGATATTTTTAAGAAGAGCAAAATTAATTTATTGTTATTAATTATAGCAATTTGGTATTGTGTACTGAATCTCAGGAGGTTAATTTGAGAGTTGTTTTGTATGTTATAATTATTTCTTATTGCTGACACTGCATGCAGTTTCAGGCCTGTTGTACTGGTCTGTTTTCAGCTGTTTGCTCTTAATGTAAATATTTATGGCCGATAGTTCTGAGGAGTAAATCAACTCAAGGGAGTTTGTAGATTTTAGTGTAGAAATATTCAACATCAATTATAATTTAAGTTTAAATTTGCTGTGTCAAAAGTTAAATAAAATGTAAAAAGCCATTGATGATCTGCGACTCTATTATGCTTGGGTCTCTTAATAGTCCTGTACCAGAACCCCCATCTTACCCCACCCTGTATAGGGTCAAGGGCGGGGTGAGAGGCAGTTCTTGGACAGGACTTGTGTTTAGATTGCTGGCAGTCTCTTTCTGGGTAGTCAAGTGGTACAGTGGATCAAACTGTAGCAAGCAAAACCCGAGAGAGACCTGTTCCCCATCACCTTGTTCATTGCCATATTTTTCTTTCCCTCGTGTGCATGTTGGCTCTACCCAAACTATTAAGAAGGGAGTTGCTAGCAGTGTATTGGGTGTTTTGTAAATGATGGTATCCATACGCAGAACCCGGCATACCCATTGAGACAGTTTCATACCACTATCTACCCCCCGCCTCCCCCCCCCCCCCCCAAAAAAAAAAAGAACGAGAGAGAAAACCCGTAGTTCCCTTGTGATCTCTTTTTACCGATAAACATAGGTGTATGCCGTACATGCTTACAGTTAAAGGAAATACGTATCACAAATGTACTAGTGAACGCTACCTATTTTATTTAGGCAAGAACTAATCAAAATGCATATGTGCTTACCAGTTTCTCAAAAATAAGAATGTGACGTCACCCGACCACATTGTAACACTCTGGATTCAGTCGTCTCATCGCCCGTGCCCCCTATGGGTGAGGGGGAGGAGACGGCTGTCGTTTCAGACTCTTTAAGCGAAGGTGGTAGGAGACCAAATTAGCCTGCAATAGCAGACTCCCGTCCTCAGCTTTTGTTTCTTTCGCAGCTGGTAAAACAAGAAGGCTCTTGCAGGGTACACAAGGGACAGTGTATTCAGATTTGAATATTTATTTTGCCTCGCTTTTTAAAAGGGTCTTTCAAAGTAGATACGGGAGTCTATTAGAGTCAAAGAAGTGTTTATCACAAAATATCACACAGGGCATTTATTGGAAAATGAGTTTCTATCAAATAATTTTAAAAGGTACTTGAAAATCCCAGAGAGTACTCAGGTATATTTGTCACGGGGGTGGCTGGATGGGAAGACCTGCTTGTATTTGAAATTAGCCTGGGGCCTTTTTTGCGTTAAAATGTTTCTGGTGGACTTTTGACACGTTTGATGTTTACAGGACATCTTTTAGGGCCCTCTGGAAGCTACATTCTGTTTGGAAACTTACAACTTAGCAACATTTGCATCTTCCCGTTATACCTCTCCCCTCCCCCCCCCCCCCCCCCGGGTTGACGATTTTACCAAAAGGAGGATATCTAGCCTTAGCTAGCCGATGCCATTAGTTTACTGGTTGTCCGCGCAGAGTCGCATTGTCGCTAATTTGTTGAAGCTGGTGCACAGCATGTTTGAATTCCTCGATGGTTTTACTCATTGCTAACTGAATTGTTCTCGAAAACATGGATGCTTTCTCTTTCAAATCAGTGAACTGAGAAAAAACACGGACGTTTTCAACTGCCAAGGAACATCCACCAACACACCCCACAGACCTTAGACCGAGTTCCGCTTACATGTTTGGGAATCTATTCATAGTTTTCTTCACAGATCGGAGAATCAGTGATTTAGCAGAATATTCTCAAGAACTGACGCAGAATTCACAAGTTGAAAATGATTGTTGTTGAAGAAAAAGAAGAAGAAGAAGAAGAAGAAGAAGAAGAAGAAGAAGAAGAAGAAGAAGAAGAAGAAGAAGAAGAAGAAGAAGAAGAAGAAGAAGAAGCTAATGACAATTTCGCAAATAGTACTGTTAAAATAAAAGAAATGAATTTACATTTTAATTGCAATGATGTTGGAAATTTTAAGCTGCAATGTTCCTTTAAAACACTTGGCCGCGTGAACGAAGTTAGACGGGTTTGAAAGCAGTGCACAAGAGATTAAAACACGGACAAATGAACCAGGAAAAACGTGATCAATGAAGGTTCAGAGATCAGTTTCAGTTCAGTTTATTGTTTTGCCATAAGTTGTACAAAAGCAAGCAAAAAAATCCTAATTATTTAAACGCTAATGCCGATGAAGCCCAAGAGAAGCCACCGGGGTTATAAGGGTCTTTAAGGAATGGGCTCCCTCAGTTAAGTAATTAGAGCAAAGTATTATCATAGTTACGCATGGGACCAAAATCAATGGCAGAACTACAGCAAATCTTAAAATATATTACATAGTCACATTAATCATAGTTAGGCTAAAAAAGCGAAAATGTAAGTGAAAAGCAGTGGTAAATAAATAAATAAATAAATAAATAAATAAATAAATAAATAAATAAATAAATAAATAAATAAATAAATAAATATATAAATGAATATTTATGATAAGAGGAATGCTTTCAGCTTACTACAAAAGGAAGCGGTACTTGTTGCATTTCGAATTTCAAGACTAAGAGAGTTAAAAAAATTAGGACCTTGGAAACTGATGGAGAACTTAATTGTCTCTTGATTTCTTATATTGTGGTAAATAAAAAAGCTCCGAACTTCTAGTGCCATAGGAACATGACGCACTTGGCGTATCACCAAAAACATGCTATTGAAGCTATAAGGAAGTAAGTCAGATTTATATTGCGAGGTGAACAATTAAAGGGAATGAATGTAGCTCTCGGAACGGAGATAACTGAAGAATTAAGCTGAACGTAGCTATAGATGAAGACGTATCGGAAAGGGGATGATCAAACACCCAACGGTTCATTTTAGTGGATATCTATTCGGTTGATTAAGTCGTAAAGAAAATCTGCAGTTTTCCTCAACAAAATGTCAGCCTAAACATTTCTTAACCTGACTGGAAAATTTTCCTTTCGTTTTCGAAGGGGTAAGTATGTCGAATGCGAGAAAAAGGGAGCTAGCATTTTCGGAACCAAAGGTTTTTTGAAGGTTTTTTTTTTTGGCCTCATGTGGGGCAGAAAGTGGCAACAACACCCATAAGTAGAAACACTTGATTTAAAGTGCCTGCTTAACCATTTTTTCAGTTCCAGTTATTCACCTTTTTTATTTCCATAGACTCTTTTTTACCATTAAAAACGAATTTTGTTCAATATCCTTTTCATTCACGCGGGTCGGCTTATAGCAGGAGTCGAGGGCCAAGCTGCATGCCTGCATCCACGTTATGTAAGCCCTTTGTGGATTAAATCTGTGTAAGAACCGGCTCTCACAGATTATGAACATTTGTTATACAAAGCTTCAATTACAGATAATTCCAAACAAGGGCTCAAAAGCCTTAAATAATTACCATAACTTATGCAGCGCGCATGATATCAGCCCGTGACTGTTTAGTTACTTTGGAGTTGATCATGCACAACTCACGCGCTTCAGAGAAGGTTCCACCTATGTTAATATGCGCAACTTTCATGCCTTA
Source organism: Pavona decussata (assembly GCF_977016875.1). NCBI lineage: Eukaryota > Metazoa > Cnidaria > Anthozoa > Scleractinia > Agariciidae > Pavona > Pavona decussata. The sequence goes on along the minus strand of NW_028145494.1, from coordinate 2,023,613 downwards.
AACTCACTAAAGCTAAAAAACAAACAAAACTGAAGCGGAAATAAAGGCTTGACTATTCAATAGTTTTTTTTGCCTCAAATAGTCTGAAAAGTCACGAAAGTTGGCTGAGCCTCCAGGCTGATCACGTGGTACCGGCGTTTTCACACCAATGAAAAAGCGCGAGGCCGCCATGATCTCATTGTTTCTGGGAATGGCGATTGAGTTTGCGAAATTTTATCCTAGTTTTAGTTAACTTTAGCGATCACTTTTAACGGTTTTTAGAATTTTAATCAATGCAACAATGGCCGAAGTGTTCCCCTTAGATATTAACGATCAAATAGACGAGGAAGATCTGAGCGACGATGAATTCGAAGAGGTGAGTTTGAATGAACTGAGTGAGTTGCGTCGATATGAAATTGCGTATAACTACAGTGTACAAACGTGAACGCTTCCTTAAGGAAGTGTCAACTGTAATAATAGAATATTGAAAACAATTGTGTTTATTGTAGGGACAGTTATACGACGACCCGATGGAAAACGACGAAAGGTGAATTTCTATGCCGTCGAATTGGACCGGCATATTTCCTTTTCGACTTAAGCTTACAGCCGAATCAAAATATCGCTCGGGTATTAACACTTCCTTTCTTTTTCGTTTAGTGTGGAAACCCTGGCTATTTCAGAAGAGACTGTGAATCCTAAGGATGAGAAAATAGGCCCTGAAAGCTTTGAGCTTCTTAAAGTTCTAGGAAAAGGTGGATATGGGAAGGTACGTATAACAGTTCTAAAAGCAGCTAAAAGAGAAGTCCCTTGACTACGGTGTAAATTAAAGCAATATTTCGTATGAAACCGACGAAAAAATGGTTCATTTTCATTCTTTACAAATTTCTTCTAGGTCTTTCAGGTTCGTAAAGTGGACGGACGGAACAAGGGCAAAATCTTCGCTATGAAAGTGTTGAAAAAGGTACGCATAGTTGTGTGGTACTATTTAATCGATGATCGATTAAACTTTTAGGTTACATAATCTTTATAAAAGCTTCACCCATATAAGATTGAAGTTGTCGAAAGAATCACATTACGGGCCAAGATCTCATTAATGACTCACGGAATATTGGTCTCCTTGTGTGTTTGTTTCACAATTTGTTCTTGGGATAATTTTTCGGATTTGACAAGTTTTTGAGTGGAGTAAGTTATTTTCTATCATGTACGTGCTCAGTTCACTACAAAAAAAGAATGTTTATCATATTAGTATCTAATCTGTCGGTCGCCTCCAGGCCTGTCGATTTATTAAGGCCAAGGTGAACGGCAGGGCATTAAAATATGCGTAGGTTTTAGCATTTTATTTTTTAAAACAATTTGAAGGTTCGTAAATAATTATTCAGGAGTTTGTTTGGGCATGTATGGTATTTTGGTGGCTCATATTTCTTCCTGGACCTTGTTTTCACACTTGTTTACAATGGTGTGGCCAAAGGACAAAAATTGAAGTTATTCAATAAGTTATTTCCATATTTATTTCTAGATTCTATTAAAATTTCTTGAGAGCATAATTAAGAGCACCTTAGCTTGATTTTTAAGTAAACAATGTCACAACCAGCCCCATGTTTACACAGATGTAAAAGTGTGGCTTGACAAGAGAGAAATTTAGAATTACATTTACGTGTACGGCAAATGTGAGATTTGCCTTTCCGTTTTCTTGAAAAAAATGAGAATAATGCACAAAAATTCTGTTGTTGGATTCACAAAACCCTGCCAAGTTAAGATTAATCCTAATTATTGTTTCTTAACAATAGGCTAAGTGTTAGTCCAACAGTAGGTCATTGTTAAGAACGATACTTAGGATACATCTTTATTTACGCTTTACTTACAGGGGCTTCATGAATCTTATCCCTGGCCTTTGATGCTAATGTGAAACTACTCAATTTTTCTGATAAATTGAATCAGTCTGGCAAATGTCGGACAAACATGTTCACTTGGTTATTAGTTTTAGAGAAACACATGGCTGAAAATATCAAGTAATCAAAAGAAAAGCAAAGAAAAAAGCAGCAAAACGGATACCTTGGAGTAAGAAAAACACAGAAGGTCAAAGGACAAAATTCAGGCAACTTTGGGAGAAATGAGAAATCATCCTAAAATTTGATGTAAGACGGTTATGCCCTCACGCCATCAAATAGAACGTGTTTGTTTTTATTTTCTTAATTCTGAGTTGGCTTATGGTCATAAAACAAGTTTAAATTATTGATTCAGATTGAAGGTGATAATTACTGATTGATTTTCTAAATTAATATTGATTGAAAATTTACATAGCAAATGAATATATGTGTTACAAAAGACGTATAAACAGAAATGCCCATTTTATTGTCTCTAGGCTGCGATCATCAGAAGCCATAAAGATACAGCACACACAAAAGCTGAAAGGAATATTTTAGAAGCTGTCAAGGTTTGTTTCAAATTTTTTGTTAAATAAAGAAGTAAAACATCAGAACTGAGTTGAGGTGTACTCCCATGCGTCATGAAAGGGGCGAGGATTCTTGTTGGAAATTTGAATCATTATACAGGACGTCTATCTGGGTGTAGCTTAAGGTTTATCTGACCCGTAAATGATGCCATACCACCAAGACAGACAAATATCAATGTACATTAATGAGACTATGGTGAAGAAATTGCGTGGGTTGCATGAATTCTGCCAATTAATATTTACCTCAGATAATGAGTTTAGTTTCGTAAGAAACTGTGATGCTGCAGTGGTGAGGAGTGGAAACAAATGTTTGGTTTTATCAAGAGATTCAAGTGCTAATGTTTCAAGTGTTAGCCGTAATTAACAATTAGATTATGAGCTCGAGATTTCTATCTCATGATAGATCAGCTATCATGCATAGAAATTGAGAGCGAATAATCTAATTGTTTTAGTATAAATCTACTACTCGTTCAAAACTAAACAAGTAAATTATCTATATCCTCATCGCAGACACTTCGAAAACGTGACAAAGCGGCCGCCATTTTGTTGAAAACTGCTACTCTCTATCTATGACAATAGATAGCAAGTAGCGTAGTCAATCAGAAAATGGCATTCGTAATAGAACACTAGTAGATTTATTTTAAATTGTATTAGCCCTTATGAAGGGTTAAAGCTCAAAACATCAGCAGTCAAAATCTCTTCATGGTGACCAAATTACCTTATCAACTCTATCAACTCTGTTGATAAAACAAAACATTTATTTACCTTGAATACACTTGCCATCTGTTGACTTTCTTTTCTAATGTTTTTTTTTAGCATCCATTTATTGTTGATTTAATCTACGCTTTTCAAACTGGAGGAAAACTGTATCTTATTCTGGAGTATCTCAATGGTGGGTATAACATGTTTTACTTTTTTTTTTAAATATAAGCGTGTACGTTTACAATTAAGTACATTCTAACACCTTAAACAGTTGCTTTTAGACACAACACAAAACTTAACTTAAAAAGGAAAAAACTTTTGCGTCCATTTCTTATAAAATGTAGATAGGTTATTGTTCTTAGTATAAATGTATTTTTCTGTTTGGTATTTGATCTTAAGCTCACACTGTAGATTTGAAACCTTCAATACACGGAAGTAAACGTTTCCTTCTGCAGTCCCATAGATAAAGTTTACCAATTAATATTAAATAATATAACATGTTTTTCTTGGACATTTGTCACATGACTTTTCCACCTCAATTCACATAGCAAAATCCTCAAACTCCATCATTTGATAAAGATGCCGAAAGCTTGTGCAAATTACAAAACCTATTTCAGATCCTGATAGGGCAGCTGTTGTCAAATTTGATCAATGTGACAGGATCAAGAAGGGACATCTTTGTTAAAATGGTTTGTGAGGTTTATGCTGAGGTGGTGTGTGTAGTTCCAGAAATTATTTATATCCTCATGGAAGGGCATTGAAAATATCTGGGGGGCAGGGTCTCAAAGGCCACTCCAACCATCAATCCAAAACACATGCCATGGGATCGTGCTTTTCCCACCTCAGTACCTTAATTATGGAATTCTATTCCAGGGTATACTAAAAGTGCAGAAACTGTTACAGCATTTAAAACCAAGCTGAAAACAATTTTATTTAAAGATTGAAATACTTTTGTTAGTCGTTTGTTCACAAAGCTGGGCCGAGAGTTCAACCCTCTCAAACAGGGTGAAATTTCAGTCCTCTGTGTTCTCAAGCTGTTAGTTGCACAATCATGTCACTTGTGAAGTTGGTTACCTTGGTTTAATTGTTAATGAAAAGCCTGTATCATTTTCTAGGTGGAGAACTGTTCATGCATTTGGAGAGAGAAGGAATATTCATGGAAGACACTGCATGGTGAGGTTTAATAAGTTCTAGTAAGTTTCAATCATGTTATCATCTTGTGGGTAACCACTGTAGCCATTGTGCCAATGCCAAGGTCCTGATTAAAGTTTTTTCATTCAGCCTTACATTGGTATGTCATGTGCAGAAATATTGTTTAGGTTCTTATAACTTCAAGCAAGTCACCACATCAAATTAGAGATATTTTAATCGGCAGTTAAACTTAGATTTTGTTCTTTCTTGTTTGGTAGAATAATGTTTATTATCGTCTTTACACTATAAACCCCAATAGTGATAAGGATGTCATTTCTTTTGGTGAACATTTAATTGTCTAAATGTTAAAAAATGAAGACCTTTCAACTACTTCTATGACAAACATATAGCAACTGTAGAAGATAGTAGAGTTTATTTTGTAATTTTAATATTGGAACTGAAAAGTAGAGTACAGTGGAATCCTTCATTAGTAACCAGTTCTGAGATCAGGATAAGTGATTTGTAAGTCGTGTAAATTGAATTATGCTGATTATGTATAAATAACAATTGTTGTTACTTTCCACCCAGTTTTTACTTGTCTGAAATAGTGTTAGCTTTGGAACATCTCCACAATCAAGGAATCATTTACAGGTGGGTAGTAAAACTACAGATTATTAAACATTGAACAGTTATACTTTGGTGCAAACTTACAGTACATGGTGATACACTTATCCTTTTACAGAGATCTCAAGCCAGAAAATATCCTGTTGGATACGCAAGGTAATGAAGAGTTATCCCAGTAAAATAATTAATTTGATTACCAGTTTGACAGAATCAGCTTCACTTTTATGTGCCCCATACTTACTCAAATATGCACTGGTCAGAACATATATAAAAAATTCCCATTTTTTTCAAGTTCCTTTAAGCAGGTATTAGTGAGCTTAGTTGCATGGAAGGTCTACTAATTAACTCTTCCTGTTAGCAGACCCCTCCCCCCAAAAACACTGTCTTGGTCATGGTACCAACCTTGCACAACTAATACATACATACAGACATACATACATAGTTTATTTGGTAAAGCAGGTTGGGGAATTGGCAAGACATTAAGTCCTGATGTGGACCTGCGCTATCTAAAATGATCATTTTTAAACTCCCCCAAGCAAACGGTTAGGCTGCATTTGATTGGCTGTATTCCGGATTAAGCATACATACAGTGGTTGTAAATATATCTTACACTGTAAGAGGTTTTTGAAGTTATCTGTGTTCAACTTTATCACGTGCCACCTTAAAAGTTCGCTTGGACATTTTGCCGAAATGAGAAATCAAGCGGCTTTTCCATTTGTTTCTATTCAGGAATACACTCAATCAAATGCAACCTAAAAAACCTACACATGTATCAGGGGTCTGTTTGCTCCTTACTACTCTGAATATAATAAAAACATCCCAACATCATTTTACAATAACTGTCCTAATTCCTGCATGCTGATTGGCTCATAGCTATTGTCTCTAAGAGTACAGACAATAAAAATGACGTCAGATATAATGCGCACGCTTTCTTAACAGAAAATAGAGCCAATTCTGCTCTTACTTTTTCCATGTTATTGTATAAAAACAAATTGTTGGTTCTTTTCTATGGTCTATGCTCTCATAGACCATAAAATGATGCCATAAAATGTCCAAAACTTGGCAGTGAAACCACTTGCCTGCAGCTTGTGGTTGCACAGTCTTAAGTTTTGAACATTTCTCTGAAGTCATTTTATGGTCTTAAAGAGTATAGACCATAAAAAAAACTGCCATGGATTTGTTAGTTGTTGTCTTTGTCATCATTGATTTCTTTCTTGGCAGGTTAAGGTTAGAGGCTTAATTTGTTGTTCATTCGAGAAGTGCAGATTACGGCATTACTTGTTATGGTAGTACATGTATTGTTCAATAAAATTATGATTTATATCCTTGGGGACCATTTCTTTTCACAGGGCATGTAGTGTTGACAGATTTTGGTTTGTGCAAGGAGGCAGTATTTGAAAACTCTTTAACACACACCTTCTGTGGAACAATTGAGTACATGTAAGTATGACTGTAGATAACATACACAGTTTCATGAAAAATTTTTATGACCCCATAAGATTTGGCCAGAGTAAAATTGATGACGAAAATTAAAGGTCATTAGAACCTAGTACATAGGGTTTGCAATTTTCAAACTAAGGTTTCATAACGCTAATTGAACTGAGTGGAGTGCGGTTTGGTCAGAAATCATACGCGTGATTTTGAAATCAAACGAGCGCGCAGCGCGAGTGTGATTTGAAATCACAAGTATGATTTCAGACCAAAATTGCACGACACAAAGTTCAATTACCACTTTATTACACCTATTTTGAAATCATAGAGTTTTATTGTCAATTTTAATATTTTATTTTTGTTAATTCATTTCCATTCTGATGGGCTAAAGAAAAGATGCAATTTAGAGCCAAAAATGGTGCAGTTTGGGAATAAATCACACTGTTGAGAGCCAATCAGATTTCAGGGATCACCAGTGATTTCAAAATGGGTGTAATAAAGATATTAATTTCTAATTTTGAAAGTTTGTGTTCATAGTTGAAACTGTCAAATCATTTTCTTTTGATTTGTATTCTTATTCTAACAAGGTTTTCTTTTTGTAATCTGAAGGGCCCCTGAGATTCTGACACGCAGTGGTCATGGCAAGGCAGTGGATTGGTGGAGTCTGGGTGCCCTTATGTATGACATGTTAACAGGAAGTGTAAGTTTTTGTTTGAGTGGAAGTATAAGGTTTACTTCGAACAGAAATTTAGAAAAAGGTTTACATTTATTTTCAGCCTCCTTTCTGTGGAGACAGCAGGAAGAAGACAATAGATAAGGTAAGTTTATAAAATGTTATTTAATGCTTGCATTTTATTAACTTTGAAATTGCTTGGAGTAAGGTGTTTAAATTATTTTGTTTTCTTGTTCTACAGATTTTAAAGGGGAAGCTGGTTCTTCCTCCTTATCTCAGTCAAGAGGCTAAGGATTTCCTCAGAAAAGTGAGTATTATGATAACTGTGGTGAACTTGAGTACAACACTGGTGTAAATATGTTTAACCTATCAAACCCTGTCAGGGGAATAGGGATGGTGCAGTGGTGAAAGTGCTCGCCTCCCACTAATGTCATTCAGTCACTCTACCCTAGTACTGTTAATGATTGGAACACAAAACCAGAAAGCATCCTTGTAAGGGCTGTAGGAAACCCACAAGTACCTGTGTTTGGGAGCCTGATATCCAACCTTGTGTAAACAGGTTTATTCTTATGTAATGTAATTACGCAATTCGCTTCATGCGCGACGTTTTTATAATAAAATGCTCTTATTATGCTCTTTTTTTTTTGTTAATTTATTGAGTGCACAAACAAATTACAACACGCTTGTTAAGAAATACTACTTGTTGAGGTTGGTACTTATACTTTTTACAATACAGTGCTAAAAAAAATATGAAACTACGTATAATGCGATATTACTAACAAAACGAAACGATACCTATGCTACTAAGAACAATACTAACACTACGATACAATACAATTACTTACAAATTAATAAATTAATTTAGTTGCTTGCAAATGGATAGTATGTGCCTTTGCACATCTAGGCTCTAAAAATTAATTGTTTAAAAAGTTGGACCATTTTTTATTAAACGAGAGTAATTTATTGGTTATAATCGCAATGTATTTTTTTAATTCAATTTTTTCGTTAACGAGGGCGACAAAATCTGTGAACTGGGGTCTTTTGTCATCTTGTACTGCATTAATGTAAAGAAAATATTTTCCAATTATTATGCTTTTATTATTAATCTATCTACTGAGTGGAACCAGCTAATAATCTGGTCTCAACCTTGAGGATTCCTGGAGTTGATGTCCTTTGTTGGTTCTCGTCCCTGCTCTGAGGGTTTTTCTCCCAGTTCTCCAGTTTACTTCCCCTGATAAAAAGTAACACTTCCAAAATTCAATTCAGCCAGGAAACAGTGGATAAAGAACCACTCTGTGGATGTGTCACTTGAAATTCCCATTGATGTTCTCATGCTCTCACTGTTTTCCATGAATTTCCAATGATAATATCAGAACATTTCAACTCACTTTTTCATTTCCTTTATTCTTACAACTGCTACGTTTGAGCAAGACATCAGAAGTGATACATAACTGTGAGGGAAATAAAATGCTGCAATAAAAATTATGCTAAAAGGGTTATGTACTCCAGACAGTGGATTTTAGCCACTTCTGTGCTGTGTCACAATGTGATTTTGAAGCGTGTATTTACCTCTCAGCACACTGTTGTTACTGATGGAATCTGTCTGATGACCAAGATCACCCTTCAGCCCTGTTCAGGATATGGTGAATTTGAAACATATGGAAGGCTTGTTGCAGAGTTTCTGCAATCGTTGTAAAAAGCAGAAGTTGGTTCTTCCCTCTGCAACAATTGTAGCAACAAATGTTTGAAGTCTTATATAGTGTACTTGTCTTGCAATGCCACAACCTTTGTTTTTAGATGTTGCAAGACATTTTGGACACAGGGTTGCCTAGTAGAACTTTGCCTTCAGGATCCGAGAATCCAGAGAACAATAATTAGTTTGATAGGGTTTGGCAAATAGGAAGCTCAGATCCCTGGTCCCCCCTCCCCCTTTCCACAGATCTGTGTCTCAAAAAGTGTTAATTGGGGTATTGTCTCTTTCTTCAGTTATTGAAACGTCACCCACAAGCCAGACTAGGAGGTGGAAATGATGGCGCACATCCAATAAAGGTACAGACCTTTTAATAAACATTTTACCTGTGTACCAGTTGAAAGCTGTCGTTACATTCAGTCTAGCTATAGCTTGCCCACATTTGTGACCATAATTCAAGTTTAATTAGCTTGAAGATCGAGGTAGTAAATTGTGTAGTTCCAGAAAATATTGATACCTACCCCATGAAAAGCCTACACTTGAATTTGAGGGGTGGGGAGTCTTAACGCCAAAAATTTTAGAAGGAAAATATGCAGCTTAATTGAATTTTTTTGCTTTAATACCTTTATCTTTTTGCTAGATGATGGGATTTCAGTCTACATGCCGTTCTTTTTATTTTGCATTTCAGGCTCATCCTTTCTTCCGTGCTATCAAGTGGGAGGATCTTTATTCCAAAAAAGTGGAGCCCCCATTTAAGCCAAATATTGTAAGTTTAATTTAATTGAATTTGAAATCAGGTGAAGAGTTTAAATGTATGCTATGAATAATTTGAAAACCTGAGAAAAGTAACTTCCTTGTAAACATAAATATTCCAGATCAAAAGTAGGTGTATTATCAGCTATGTGTGTGATAATGTTAACAGCCATCATGCTGTAAAAGAATTAGTGATGTGTGATTAAAGTTTGTAAAAGTGCCCTCCTCCCCCCACAGAAATTACCACACATTACTTGCATTATGAAGAGCACGTGGGGGTGGGGGGGGGGGGGGGCAGAATCAACTTAACATTCATTCTTTCTTTTAATTACTTGTGGTGTTTCTAGTAATTTTGAAAATCTTTATGACAACAAGAATGAATTTAAAAATGGTATTAGGCAAAGCTCACTCTTGTTAAGCACAGTCAACTTGACCATTTTGATTTGTTTTGTTCTAATCTGCTCAGTTGTCAAGGTTTGTAATAGGTTTATGAAGAATCATCTGTATTTTTGTTCTCAGACTGGTGATGAAGATGTCAGTCAGTTTGACAGCAAATTCACAAAACAGACGCCCATTGATTCTCCAGTTGATTCAATGTTGAGTGAGAGTGCAGACAAAATCTTTCAGGTAATAAATAGACGTTTTGACCAAGTCAGAGGACCAGTAAGGTGTTAAAATAGAGGCCAAGTTCGTTGTCTCAGGGTAGACTTTGCAGAATATTTTTCCTGTCACCTTTGGCATTAACTAATTTCAAACTGAAAAAACAAATTGGTAGTGAAAAAGTGACTAAACTCTTAAGTCCCTTTCATGTCTTGTTAGTTTCAAGTAATTTCAGCCCTGTTTCAGCCAGGGACCCACTACAGTGGATCTTGGACCGTAATGTTTGTGCCAGTACTTGGCCAATTTTAATGCCATTTTGCCAATGAAATAGTCTTGAAAAGATCTGTTAATCTAAATAATAAATTATGTACAGTTTGATTGCCCAGGAGGTCGTCACAGCATTTGGAAAAGAGGTGATATGAATGATAGACGTAGTTTATTCAGTCAGTGGCAGGGCATAAAATGTACTCAGAAAAAAGAAAATTCAAGTTCTCTTAACAGGACTTTTTCTTCACTCATCGTAATTCATTCACATGAACCTAGTTTAATGGCCATAGCTTCCATGTATCTCCTGTAGCTCAGTGGTAGAACATTCAAACTAGTAATCAGGAGGTCAAAGGTTCTACTCCGGTTGGGAGAACTTGGATTTTCTTTTTCCGAGTACGCCTGGGTCACTGACTGCAAAAAATATGTATGTCATTTACTCACAAATGTTGCCTTCAGATCATATGAAGTTCCAAAAAAAAAAAATTATAGTTATTTGATAATGTGGTATTGGTACAGCTACTATAGTTACCAGGGACTTCAGATGTTTTTGTGCACTGTCAACCCTGTAATTTTAAAACACCTCTGACACTTGGTACCTAATGCTGTAATCCTACATAAGTAAAAAAAAAAAAAAAAAAACAGCCCCTGGATGTTGATGGCCTCCTTAGAATTATTGGTTTGGTTAGTTAACATTTTGTAGGTAGATATGCTACATTTAATTAACTTGTTGTGAATCAATGTTTTTCAACAGGGCTTCACTTATGTAGCACCTTCAGTTATGGGTTCATTAAATAGAGAAATTCCCATGTCACCATGGAGATACACAAGGTATTCAGATGATCTGAGTCAATTCTCTCTGTAAACTTTAGATTTGATAATCACATAGTTTACCCTGGATGCAAGAAACTATGCACTTTGATAGTCTCTCTGCTAATAAGCTATTAAGCCATAAAGTATACAGAAACTTTTCTCTGAGGTACTATGGCGACTAAAATTTTAATGCTGGTAAACTGAGAGTTGCCAAATTTGCTACCAGCTGAGCTTAAGACTTAGTCACCAAATGGCCACTAATGAAAGCAATAATTATTACTGGTAACTTGGAGCATTGATTTATTTATGTATTTAATCTTGATAAACAGTTTTGTCGCTCATGACATAAAAGAGTTACATGTTATCTTGTTTAATTTTTACAGAACCCCAAGAAAAAATACACAACCAATGAGGTGAGCAAGGATCTATATTTTTTTTTTTTCAAGACACGGGTAAAAAGGAAAATGGGTAATAAATAAATAACTAGATAAATAATTGAATATTTATCTTGTGCTTTGGGTTTTTGCTGTAGTATTGCCAGCTGCCTGTAAGGGACTTTCCAGACAAATGAATCATTGAATAAGTTAGGGCAAACTGTGATCCTATTACAGCCATACATTTTCAGTGGGTTAGGGGGGCTAGAAAGGCCCAAAGTACACAGCTATGTTGTGAGCATCTGTGTTACTGAAAGTAAACCAGTGTAAACACTGCCAATTCTTACTTTGTGTTAGAGAAAAGGAGTTAACTGTTGGTGGTGATTTTGTTTGCATTTTGCTATAAAGAGTTGATAGCTGCTTTGGCTCAACTATAAACAACTTCATATAGATGTTTTACCAATGCTAAACAAGACAGCTGCTTGCTGTGAAGTTAGTGCAAAGAACGAATTTTGTAACTGTTTATTAAAATATTTAGCTAGCTGTTGCTAAGGCTCTAATATATGCCAAATACTTCTATCGTGTAAGTGTTCTGCTAAAGTTTGTGGTCAACTACGAGAGAGAAAAATGAAAGTAAGACAAAGACTTTTAGTACTTGCTTACAATGTGAAGAATCATCAAGACAAACATGCTCTCCTGTGATTTTTTATTAGCCATGTGTGTTAGTTAAAATAGCTTCATCACTGTAAGTGTTTCTCTCTAAAAAGAAATCATAAACTGCTGCTAAAGCTCACCTGTGTGCTAGAGTGATTCAGTTCTATCAAAGTGTAGATAGTCTCAATTTTACTATAGTGGTCCTTGTAACTGGAGTGATGATTTCTAAATAATTCTGCCACCACTTAGAAGTAGCAAATTCAAACGTGGCCATTCTAATTGACATTAAGGTTTTTGTAATTCTTGGCAGCTTTTTTTTTATTTTTGATTCCGTTGTTAACACATTCACAAAGTGGCCAAAACTGACCATTCAGAAACAAGCCACTTCAATATTTTTTTTAGGAACTATTGCCTACAAAGGCTTCATTGTTAACTTTATCTCTGTACTCTTAGCAATGCACTTAAGTGCAAGGTAGGTTACTATGGAATCAAGACTGGTTAGGAAGTACATTTACAAAACACCATTATTTGTCATAATGTAGCTTAGCCTAGCTACGGTAGCATTACGTTTGGGAAAGGGTAGGTGTGTTTGTTTTCTTAGCTGGCAGATTATCAGTTACTTTTTCACACGCTCAATCTTTCTTCCTCATATACTCAAACTCTATTGCTACTGTCATTTTCCATGGTGACCATCTTGCTTACATGTAATAACGTTCTTATCTTTCTAACCTGTGTACTAATTTTATGCATCCAACTGATCATGTGTATTTTAACCTGCTTTATTGCATATCATCAGTTTCATTTCCTCAGTTGCTTCCAAAGGCATAAAACACTAAAGCTAATAAATCATGCAGTCATGCTTAACCCTTACTCTTGGTTAACTAATATTGCTTACGTTTAAATGATTCTGCTCGTACTGGTGCAATAATTTGAAATGTAATAATATTATTATTGTTAACAAATGCTGACACTTTTGCTCATTAGAATATTTTAGGATAAAATTAATAACAATTCTTTTAACTTGACTAACACTATTTAGTAGTTTTCTTTATCATGCTGTTACTTTGAGAGTTACAAATCCAGTAACATACTGTTAATGTGGTTTAAACTTTGAATCTGTGGATGATACTGAAGTCATTGACCATTAATTTTCTTGTGGTGCTGTTTATTATGCTGTATAAGATGGTTCTACCTTGAAGTTAAAATTTTAAATGCAGCCATTCAAATGAAAGCCACTTGGCAGTACTTCCCTGTAGGTTTTTTATGTTGTACAAGATGGCTCTAACTTGTAACCTGTGAATTTAATAAATGCCCTTATACAAGATGCCTAGCTATGTTATATCACCACATTGAAAAAACCTTGTTGAATTATCATAAACGATAACAATTATAATAGCTTCCTTGAGCTTGGAACAGACATCCTATTGATAACATAACAGAACTGTATACCTAACACCAAATGTCACTGATATGTGGAGACTACATTTTTTAAGAAGGATTTACCAATTATTATAATTCACTGGTCATGATTTGCCCAGAAAGCTATCATGCTTTATACCCTAGAACTGTTTTCAAACTCTTCCATGAAGGAATTTCTTGAAGTTGACTTTAGGTGAATGCTCATTTCATCAACAGGACTGTATTTAATACTCCTGTCAGTAATAGATCACCTGGTAAGATTTTTTGTGTTCCTTGGCAAGGGCCACCTCACCTCTGTTTATACAATTTGCTTTTAAAATAAATCCACAACGAATCCTCTCGTTGAGGTTGATGCTGCCATTGAAAAGCTCGAACAAGACCTTCACAGTGTAGCTTAATGGTGCTGTGAGAACCATCTACTTATCAATCCCGATAAAACTAAACTCCTTTTCCTCGGTACCAGACAGATGTTAAGCAGGTTACCAGAAGACCCTAGAGTGGTATTCTTAGGTAAAACACTGAAGCCAACAGACTCTGCCAAGGACTTGGGAGTCTTTCTTGACCCCCATCTGACCTACGATCACCATATTTCATGTGTAGTGTCATCTTGTTTCGCAAAGCTCTGCCAAATAAATAGAGTCAAAAGGAGCTTCGACAAGGAAACACTAGAGTTGTTAATAACATCATTAGTTTTTAGCAAGATGCTTTACTGCTCATCTGTATGGTCTAATACTACACTCCAGAATATAAACAGATTACAATCTATTCAGAATTTTGCCAGCAAGATCGTAACAAACTCTAGGAAGTTTGACCACGTAACACCTTTGCTTCGAGAGCTAAACTGGCTTCCTGTTAAAGAACAATTATTCTATAGAGACTCCGTTTTGACCTTTAAATGTCAGAACGATCTTGCGCCTCAATACTTAACGAGCAAGTTTACCAAGCGCTCAAATATACATACTCGTAACACTCGTACACGGAACTCTTTGCAGATTCCGCTATACAGAACAGCTATAGGCCAGCGCACATTTTCCTATAGAGGGGCCTACATATGGAATAACTTGCATAATGAACTTAGGCAAAGTGCCTCATTGGCATCTTTCAAACGCACCCTGAAAGACACACTATTGAGGCAGACATTTCCTTCATAAGCTTTAAATTTTAGTAAAATACCAGCATAAATTGTGATTTCGAGTTTTTATTGTCATTTTTGCTTTTATAAATTGGAAATAGTTTGTAAATAGTTCCTGAAAAACCTCACGAGGATGTTACTATTAAAGTTATTTATTTATTTATTTAACATGCGAAGAGACAATTTGCTGTGTCCTTGATATCAGTACCGTACATGATGTTAATGGGGATAAGTCACTCTCCAATTCATGTCTTTATGTATGATTCCTTTGATTCATAAGAAAGTTTGAAAATGGTTGAGTATACTGATTGGTAACTTCACAGCCAATCGATCACAGATGAATCGTAGTTAACAAATGGTTGTAAATGTTTGCAGTGTAATTGACTGTAACTTTAGAAGTGTATTGTTTCTGTAAAGTAAAAAAGGAAATAATGAGCGTCTTTTACTAACTAGAGTACAAAAGCATTTCCAATAATGTAAGCAATAATTTTTAAACTCATTTAATGATGGTGTCTTCTTTGGCTACTGTGCATACGTTCATTGGTCATTTCACTAACTTTCACTAACATGCACCTTCTGCCTGTCTTATAGCCCTGCCAAGATTAAGGAAAATGGCTCCAGCCAGTTTGGCTTTGAACATTCATGGCAACCAAACAGAACAGTCACTCCATTAGCGAAGACAGCAGCCATGAAGGCGCTAGACTTTAACTCTTCTCCAGTTGCCATGGATACCTCTAGCGGAAGCGATAAAGTCCTTAATGGCACTGACAGTTTGCTTCAATGTGGCAACCCCTCGATCTCACACTCTACAGTGACTAATTCTCATCTTCAGATGACGTAACATTTAATATATGCTTGCAAAAAGCTTAAATTATTTCTAATATAGTTTCTTGAATGTCTGACTCTTTAAATTGTCTCTTATCATACTTTCCATTCCACAATCTCTTACATAATGATTATTTTACTATAAAATCTTAGGAGAAGAAAGGGATTTATTAGTGAGTTATATTAGTTGCTATGAAAGTTGTGTTTAGAAAAGGGCCACAACAGGTAGGCTTTGTTTATTTTGAATAATTATGTATAAAGAAGGTAGTTATAGAGCTCCTCAGGAACCATAGATAGAAATTTTCATTCTTTTCCTTTTGTTTGTTATATGAACTGAAGTGGTCTTAAGAAAGCCCTGCTGTGCAATGTAAATGTAGAGTTACCAGAAGTCCTCTCTCAACCCCTTCTTCCTTCTTTGTTAGAATGACTGTTGTGTTTGTGCAAGTGGGGTCCAAGGGGTAGTCCCCTCTTCTCTTCTAACAAAACAGAATCGTGAAGGTTCATGCACTTTCTGCCAGAGTGAATTGTGTTAAGACTGCCAGCAGCATATGGCCCAGATTATGTTTATGGGTGTTTTTTCTTAGGACGTCATTATATTTTATAGAGTAGGGGATGCGAGGGAGTTATTTAGTTGACCATTAGAAAAAAAGAAGAAAAAAAGAAAGATTGATATCTAGTGAAGGAGAAGGAGAAGATGAAAGAGAGGAGTTTTGGTAATTACAGTTGTACATTTGCATAGTTTGAAGCACAAATTTGACTGGGACAGTGTTTTCCAAACCTTAAGGACAGTGCCTCCTAATACAGAAGTATTTTTGCATAGTTAATGACTATGCAGGAAAAGAGATCACAGTATGGGCTACTGGAATCCAGAAAGAAAATTGGGGGTAACAGGCAACAATAAAAGGCAGTAAAATACAAAGCAATGTATGGCCTTTTTTTCCAAATTGAAGCTTTATTATCTCTGAAAAATACATAATTACCCCCAGTTTTCTTTTTGGATACCAAGAGCACTTGCTAAGTTCTGCTTTCTCCACATAGGTGTAAAAGCGCGCAAAAATACCCCTGTATTAGTAGGCACCACCTATAGGAAACCCAAGTATCTCGAGATGTGCAGAATGTATGCGCAGTAACAAAAGTAGGCACTGTCCTTAACATTTAAGTATTTAAAACGAATTTGTCTTGTGTGCGGTTATAGCAAGGCTATACAGAACTCTTATTTATTACAAAGGCTGGTCCACAAATATTGCTTCAATGTAGCTATAGATAGATTTACCTGTGCTATGCATAATTCATGTCAGATCAAGTTTTGATTATGGTATAATGCTGAAATTGTGATCAAATAGTATATGATTATGAAAAGCTATAATAATTTATTTTTAATGCTTATTTGTGATACTGTAAATTTAGCATAGAGTATAGATTGAATTGTGATCCTATGTGAAATGCTTTAGATGTGATTCTCTAAAACTTTCTTTGTTCCCAATACAAAAAAGCATCTAATATGACTCTCTACATTTATTAGAGGAAAGCACGTAAGTGTTTTTTTCTGCCAAAAAATAGAGTATATTTTTACAAAGGTACAGCGTAGTCCATTTATCAACCATTGGAGATTTTAGGATGTTTTACTTCCAGAGCACATTTTGAAAAGAAGTAAATTTTTATTTATTGTTAGAGCCAGACTAAGTTATCTAGTCCTATACCTGCATCTTGAAAACATTATTGTCAAAATCTTTAAGTTAGCTTGAAGTTAAGATGCCAAAGTGTAAGAGGTATCCCTTAGCACAACTGCCATAGAACCGACATTTTAAAAGATAACGTTTGGTTTCAATGTTTTCTTTCCACCACTACCCGTGTGTATTTTGACAATAATTTATTGTTATCAAAGAGGTTTGACAAGGTTTGACAACTACTATAAGGTTTTTTTTTCTCTCTTTAGAATGTTTTCACTATCTTTCACTCTTTTCAAGATTTGCAAATTTAGAGAAATGGTTGCACTAAATTCACGTTTTTGGGGTGGAACAGTTCTCCGTTTTGGCATACTGTTTATAGTATGAAGTGTTTTCTTAGTAGGTTTTGCATTTTAGTTACAAAAATAAAATAACGTAGTTGAGAAATTATGAAAGACCGGCTATTTGTTAAATCAAAACCAATTTAACATCGCACTATCGTGTGGCAGAAAATTTTTGCAGGAATTTTTCCTGTGATGGAAGATTTTGAAGGTCTGCAGGCTGAATTTTTGAAATCTGGAAATGTTGATGTTTTCTTGAGGGGTCTGTAAATTTTTTTTTGAGTGCTAGTATATTTTTTTGTGGAAGGTTAAGAAATTTGAAACATTGCAAATATCCTGCAAAGGTTTTGTGCCATACAGTATTGTGATACTGTAAGCAAAGTAATTTTTTACTGAATTTAATTTAAAATAACCTGCTGGACAGTTTACTTAGCACATCTCTGGAAACGTGCAATTATAATCTTTATAATTCCTGCCCTCTTTTGTAACGTGATTTATTTATTTATTATAATGAGATTTTATCTTCTTTTTATCAGTAATCAAAATTGCAAAGCCAGAGAATACTATAATTATTGTACTGCCTTAGCTCTGTTTTGTTGTTGGGCTCTGTCAGACCTTTCCTGAATGTATGTTCTTTAAACTACGTTTTAAGATTTAAACTTGCATTGGATGCGATTAACTGAAAATGTTTTTGTATAATTATATTCCAGATGTCGAAAGTAATGGTCATTTTTTGTGACCTAAAAAAAATTAAGGCTTGCCAAGAAATTACCTTTTGGCTTAATGGGAATACTGTATCAACTCACTTGTTTGTTGTGTTAATTATTCACAAGTTATATGTGCCATGTTACAAGCTGCCTAGTCTACAACCTTAGTTGTTGTGGAACTTTTTGTTAGAGGTTATTGAAATTAATATTTATTTTAATAAAGTAAGCTCTATTTATTAAGAAGTTGAAAGCATACTTGTTTACGATAGGGATCGTGGGAAGAATTATTGAATCGTAGTAAAGATAGTCCAATGTCTTCCCAGGTTCCTCTGCTGCCTCAGCCCTTCTGAGGTTTCCTTTCACAAGGCCTAGCTAGTTGTTGAGACAGCTGCTGTATTTAAAATTTACCTGTAGATAGCTTAAATATTTTCGCTTCAAAATTGGTTTACTAAACTGTCTTCTTACAAAAATGTTGCAACAATAAACCGCTTACAAATCGATCAAAATGGCTGTAATTTAATTAAGTGAGGTTTTATTTACGTCGAATTTAATTCGAGGGTGCCCTAACCATTAACCTGCATGGCAAATAAAATATAGCAGAAAACGGGAAAGGGAGGAGAGAGGAAATTTTTTTCCTTTCAACGGTGCGTAGCCAATCCACCGTAGCGACAAAGATGGTGAGTGGTAGATTTACCCATGATTCTTAGCGTACGGAAACCCTAAAAAGTTCTAAAGACTTGAAGACAAGCAAACACAATGTTGTTAGTATAGGGACGAATTCTGGCCAAAAATATGGTTTTCTATGTGCCCATTGCCTGTGTTAAGTTCCCAAGATACTGTGGTAAAATCTATAGCTGCCATCTTTTTCTGTACGGTGGTGTTAGTCCGCCAAGTCAAGTGAGTGTAGCGCGTGCACTCATCTCGTTCAGCGGTTTTAGCCTCCCTGTGAGAGCCCCGCTGTCAAAGAGAGGTTTCCTGCAGGTCTCATCCGAAATGTAATCAATTTCATGTCTCTTTCTTCTAGTATGGAGTGGGCGAGCTCTTCACGTCAACACACTGGGTGAACTGGGACTGAATTATTTCAGTGCGGACTGTTGTGTGACGTATCAGTGGTATCGACTTCACGTCAAATGAATCACGCCGACGGCCATATTGAAATGAAACTCATTCCATCTGGCGAACAATTTCTGTTTTGAAACATTTGAATCTCATTAATTACGTTTAGCCACTATTTTATTAATATTTTTCGTAAAATTGTTATTGTAACCCTATGGGCTTTAACGTTATTTATAAAAATAAGAATTGGAACTACGTAGAAATTCACAGCAAACGGGAGCGTAAATGTGGGGAGGGAACATGGCCATGGAGCCCTGGGACGCTGAAGTTTGGAGTCAGCGCTTTTAGCTTGCTGGAGCTCAGTCGAAAATACCCATTCCGGTTCCTTGGCTCCTTGGCGCAAATTTCGTAAAATTTAAATGCTATTCAACATTAGATCTTCATTCTAGTCTAGTCAAAACTATTAGCGTTCTTAGGTAAAGGAGAAACAACCGTTTGTCGTGTAAGTGGCAATTTTTCATAATTAGCCAGCGAAAACGGATGAAGTGTGGACAATACTCAACTCCGGCGAAAAACAAACGTTGGGAATGGCGAGAAAAGCTCAAACACGTGGTTATTTCTGCCGTTTGCGTTGCCATAAAAGGGATGCTAGATTAGATATCTTGTATTTTAATGTCAAATGTTCATGAGCATTTTATACTGTACTTCAGGCTCACGTTTTTGCACGGACTCGCCTCCGGATTGGCCTGTGGTAATGCCAAGGAGCCCAACAACCCAATTTATTTTGTCTTTTTGGGACGCTGTCATTTAGCCAATGATACACAGTGCGACAGGGCTCACCATTTGTTGTTCAACAAATGTTGAACGATGTCTTGACTTAAAGGGTGCTTTCCATTTTATCAGATTGACCAGTCTGACCAAATGTAAATGGAACGACATTTTCCGATCCAACCGAGAAGAATGGCTTCTTCGATTTTCTATTTCGTACCCCAATCCTCCCACATAAGTTTGCTTTATTTTCCCCAAATCAGGTATTTTTACATTTCATCATATAGAGCGGTTTCATATTGAGTGTCGTAAAACCAAAACCAAAGATATTGCTCTGGCCAATCACAACAGTTGTAAACAACACAACGAGCCAATCAGAATTCGAAGCAAACACATGTGACTGGAGCCAAGCGCGGGAAAACGCGTGCGGCCAAAATACGATTAAGTTTGGTTTGGATTCCCATTGGTTGAGAAAGTGGCGCGAGTTTTGTTAGCCAATCACAGAGCGTAGTAATGCAAAACCAAAGCAAATGCGGAATTACTTTCGACACTCAATTGAAAACCGCTCTATCAGTAATAATACAATAAGTGAAAATCTACTGAAGGGAAGTAGGGCAACGAACCCGTTTGTTAAAGTGGACCTCCTTCAATGGTGGACCTTTTTTCCCCCGGTAATTTTTCAGCCGGACCGATCTGTTCTATTTGATTTCCAACCGAAAAATTCCGGAATTTTTTTGCATAATGGAAAGTACTCAATGGCTCCGTGACAAAATGCTTGATGTTTTAAGAGCCATGTCCTTTCCCGTTTAACAAGGCTCAACATGTTGAATGGCCTGTTTCAACCGCAACATCACATGATACACAGCTCAATATTTGGTTATACCAAGCTGTGTATCATTGGCTTTAGACTGTTTTAAATCTATAGTGATACTTTTAAAGGGACGATCCTTGTTTTAACTATCGGTCTTTTGAGGACTAAGCTAGTGATAAATTGACATGAATTGTAGGGAGAGCAAAGTTTCTTGCTCTAGTGAACGAGTTGTGTGAAATAAACTGTATATGGTCAATCTCAGTTATTCAATAAAAACTTTTGAACGGTATAATAGAATGCGAGTGCCGATTGTGACTTGAGACACTGGAGAAAAGTCACAGGCGAAAATGAAGCCTTTCTTTTTGGCAGTCAAATTTGAATTGGTGTTCACGATCGAGAATTCAATTTTCTATTCCATTCATAAAAACCACCGAACAGAAAAAGATGGCGACTTGTACATTTACCGATAATTCTTGGCGTACGAAAAACCCTAAAAGCTCTCTGAAAACGCACAGAAAGTTCTAAAAACTCCAAACCTAGCATTCGCACGGTTGTTAGTACAGGGACGAATTTCTCAAAAAAGATGGCTTTCTAAGGGGCTGTTTACATGGAGGGAGGAAGATCCTAGCACGAGGAAGATCCTAGAGGGCGGATCATCCAAGCGCCATATGTTTTCTCTATTCATTTACATGCAAAAAGTTGTACTTGGCCCTAGCGATAGGATCCTCCTAAGAGATAGGAACTTGCTAGCTGAGAGATAGGAAGATCCTAGCACCATGTAAACTACTTTCGCTCGGAAGGTCCTAATACTAGGGTCAAAAAGAACAACGGTGGCGGCAGCCGGGCGTTCAGCTGCTCAAGGCCGACAGTTATTCTTCTTTTTCTTGTCCACTCGGTAACCACTTCGGCCGAAATTCCTGCATGTAAAGCAAACGAAAAGTTTTTCCGCCTTCTCGGATCTTCCTAGTGCTAGGGTCTTCCTCCCTCCATGTAAAGAGGCCCTAAGTGCCCACTGGCTGTGTTAGGTTCGTAAGGCATTGTGATAAAACTTACAGCCGCCATTTTTTCTGTTCGGTGGAATCAGAATTATCCAGTGATTTCATTTGGCTCGATGTCATGACCACACACAAAAAGATTGATCCGATTTTTTAAATTTTTGTTCAAGCCAGCATGAAAATGTGAACAATCTGAATTAACTGAGTTGGAATACATGTACCGCAAAATTTCCGTTTCAAACAGTTCCACTTTGATTCGAGTTTATCGGTACGTTTTCTCCAACATGGGATTCACTTTGCGCATGTCCAAGAGAAAGAGAGAGGAGCTCTGGAAGAACCTCGTGATAAAAGCGATCTGATTGGTGTTCGGGCAAAATAATTGCGCGCGGGGAGTCGCCGCAAAGAGTCGAGAGAGATTTAGGATCGCGTTTACGGCAAAAGTGAGATTCGCGTTTGTTTTCCTGAAAAAAATTAGTACACAGATAAGAAAAGTGCAAAATAATTGTTTTTTGATGCTAATGCAAAACTAGTCAATTTTACTGAGAAACTAAAAACAGCTTGCGGAAATATAGGGTGAACGTGGTCACGTGGTCATTCCTGCCGTTTGCCGAAAACGTAATTCTAAATTTTTCTATCGAAAGAAGACTAGCAATACAATGATTCAATTGATTGGCAACGTTGCGAAATTTAAAACCTTCATTTACGTTTTGGAACTCAATCTAGAACAAGCACTGCAAGAATCAAGTAAACACACTTTGTATTATATTTTTGTCAGTACTTACTAACTATACACACTTTCCTATACAATATTAAGTCGCTATAAAAATTAGTATATTCACTCTGTTTGAATAACGCAATAAAAATAATAAAATAAAAGTTAAAAAATGCTAAATTGTCGACACACTCGAGAATAAATAGCAGCTGTTTTACAAAACGTAACAGCTGACAAAACAACAATCAAAAATATTTATAGTGATTTATAACCAAGCGAGTAATTTCCGCGCGCTCTCATTGGACAAAACACGTCACGTGGTGCAAAATCAGACAGCAGTTATCAAACGATAATAGCGGTCGATTTGATATCAGTCGCCCAAATTTTTTGGGCGAGAGAACTTATTTGTTCTGAACTAGTCACAGCACAATAAAACCGAGTTAACTTGCCAGAATGCATTTATTTGCCGACAATTCTTCCGTTGTCATTTCTGTCTGTTATGTCTTTTCCAGAATACCGCACGCGCGTTTCAGAAATTAACCGAATGGTTATAAAATAAATAAACCCCTTTTTCCAGCTTACTGGTATAATCGGATGATAATGCCCTCGGTTGAAAGATCGACCTTAAAATTTCCCAGTTGCTTCGCGCATTGTCCTCCAATACACCAGCCAGCCGAAGGGATTTTCATCTACTAAATAGACTAATAGTCATATTTCCTACCACGAATACCATAAAAAGTTTCTCACGTTTGCTTGCCTCGTACCCAGGCGTCAATGCATTACGCGGAAAGAGTGCAAGAAGAGGGGTGGAGTGTTTTATAAGGAAGTGCGACAGTCCCAAAACCAACCTCGTTCCCAGGGAAAAGTTCTGGGAACGAGGTTGTCCCACAACACCATGCGAAGAGAGAAGAGACGCCTGGGGACGAGGCAACGCGTTTACATAAGCCTGGTTTACACGTACGACGCAAGCATAAGCATAAGCACAAGGATGTTTACACATGCAATAAGCATAAGCATAAGGTGACATACGCAAGCGCAGAAGCATAAAAATTTGCTGCCGCCATTTTGCAAATGGCAACGCATGAGTAACTAGAATGTACGTTGACAACTTGTCACTGTTTTTCAGTTTTATTTCCTTGCGCTTGTGCTTATGCTTGCGTCGTACGTGTAAACCGGGACGACGCAAGCACAAGGCGCTTATGCTTGCGTCGCACCGGTTTACACGTAGGTTTCTTGTGCTTATGCTTGCGTCGTACGTGTAAACCAGGCTATAGAGTTTGACATGGTAAACGCGAGCAGAAGTTTGGGCAAACGAGAAGCGATGCGAAAACATCAGTTAAAGGCTAGTATTTTCATAGCGTTAGCTAGTGTTATATTTCTAATGTGACCTCTAGGATCATATTCGTTCAATGGACCGTTTGGTGGAGGGAGAGTTTATAACTGGAGGAAACTTGACAATTCAAAATTGCTTGGGTTTGACAATAATGACAGCATGAAACAAGAAGCTAACAGAGGGGGGTCATGCCCTCCGAATTCCATAATTGTTACCTCCCGGGGGGGGGGGGGGGGGTGTACTACTTACTTACGGTAGTAAGAGTTTGCCCAAACTTTTACAGGCGGTTCCATATACGTTTAGAAACGAGGAAAAGATGTTTTACATCTCTTGCGAGATCGACCAATGTTTTCGAGTTGAAATCCATTTCGATCTTGGTCATCTGCACGCAAGCCATTTGTAAAAATGAACAATTCGTCCTAAAGAGACGATGGAACTCGACGTAGAATTTCTGAGCCCTGAAAGCCCCAATACAATCAAACATGTATACTCTCCAGACTCTTCTCGATGTATTTCTTATGACGCTATAATAGTTGAAATGACATTTTTAAAGATCAAGACATTTTAGAGTGGGTTTTCATTTCAATGTCGTATAACCAAAACCAAAGTAATTACTCCAACCAATCACGCCACACGCAAGCAGTGCAATGAACCAATCAAAACACGAAGAAAATACATGTAACCGGCGTCAAGCTCGGGAAAACACGTGCGAGCAAATAACCATCGGTTTTTGTTTTGCTTCTCATTGGTTGAAAAAGTGGCGCGAATTTTGGTAGCCAATCACACAGCACAGTAAATCAAACCAAAGCAAAAGCGAACGCTCTATCTTTGGTGATCAATTCCCTTATTCTCATGATTTAAATGTTTGATAATCGATCGATCAAGCAGTGATACGGTAAGGAGAAGTTACATGCTTGTCACAACTGGGGCTTGAAGGGTTAAAATAAAATACCCAGGCAATTTGGTACTTTTTTCAAAAAAAAATTTCAGTCTTAACTCAAACAAACTTTCTCGTTTAAGATTCACAAACTTAAAATAAAGGTTTAACTAAGAATAATGTTAAAGCGAAAAATAGATATTATTAATTTACAGGCATGTTAACGCTATCTTGAGTATGACGAAATGATGCTGTGTTATCTGGAGTTATCGATTATTTTGCGTTGTAGTGAAGCGTAGGCCCTTTCCAACTTCATGTTTTCCTGCAGTACGAAGATAACATTGTTAAAACATGGCTGCTTGTGGTAACCGAGGTTATGTCGCAGAATGGCGAGGCCACAGCAAGAAAACATTGTATGTATAGAAAACTCGCTGTGTTACTGGAGGGGAATTGTGGTTTGTGGACTAATCGACTACAACTGGCGTATCTTTTGGACGAGCGACCACTGAATAGCTCGCTATATTAATCAATGTAGAAAAGCAAAAGGGAGTTGTGATTTTACTTTCGCGAATCTAAGATGTTGTAGCGGCTCAACCCACGAACGAACTTCATCGGGGCGACCTGCATCGTTTGCAACGTCTTACATGGTTGGACAAAAGAACGAACAACAGAACAATGCTCCCAACCCTAAAAACCAATGACCACTCTCTCCTCTAAACAGACAAACAAACAACAACTAAAACAACAGAAAACACCCCCGAGTTTTCTTCGTATAAAGAGGACAAGGGAGTCCCTTCTCGTAGGATGTAATTCTATCATAGTGGCGTTAAATCATCTTTAGGTGATTTGTGGGAATCCACGAGCCGGCAAGACGAGGAAGTCGCGCACAGTCAGAACAGTGAAAAGTTATGTTACCTTGGTAGCGTGTGTAAGCATTTTCTGTAACTTGGTCATTTCCATCATTTTCTGGCTTAACATGGCTGCGTTTCGTTGCGCTTTGTCCTCAGACATCTGTTTCGTTAAAGGAAACAATAAACAATGCATTAAGTCAGACAAGGGATGACTCCTGACGAAAACGTTTTGTTCCGAGGTTATGGCTGACGTAAACTCAACTTACGTTCTAATTCGCTAAGCTCAAACGAACGTAAAATAGTTAACGCTTAAATTCCTCGTAATACAAGACAGAACGTAACAACAAGTATGGTTGCATATACAAGTGGATCTAAAGCGTGCCAATCAGAACTCAAAGAAAAAACATACAAACGAGGCCAAGCGCGGGAAAATAGGTGGTAAGCCAAGTCACGTCACGAGTGCGATTTCTCCTCATTGGTTGACAAAATAGCACGTTTGCTCTGATTGGTAGAGCACGTGGCACGAGAAGAAATCTAATTAGTATATGTAATAGGACTACATGCTGTCCAATTTGGAAATAATTGGATGAGAAAAATTCCGAGGAATTTTTTGAATCCAATTATTTCCAAATTGGACAAGCGTGTAGTCCTATTACCTATTAATTATATTGTGTATTATTTAAGGGTAAAAAATAATGCTGATTTTGTCAGGAATATATTATTTCAAAATATCTTCGGTATCCAAATTAATAGTTAATTTGTATCGGTATCCAAATTAACAAATAATTCAATGGTTGCTTAAATGGGATTTCTGACTAGCAACATAATTAGAGAGCAAAGCAAACACACTTCATTCCGCAGGTAATTAAAGACTACTCCAAAGATTCTTACATTGTCATTGATGTAAACAGCGCCACAATCCAAAGACAACAACAATAACAACAACTATAACTAAGAAGCGCAAACGATACCTTAAGCGCAGACTGAAGCTTTCTTGTTTCTTCCTCGACGCTGGCGTTAAACTGAAGAGAAAATACAGAAGCAAATAAACAAATATGCGAGTAGTCGATCAAAGAAATTTCAGAACAGATGAACAACGAAATATGATCTGCGGTACCGACATCTGTGAAAAAGATCCGACTTTCTTTTAGTAGATTTGAAAACTTTTGCCACGTAGAATCAATCTGCATTGATTGAAACTGGTTTTGCAGTCGTCCTCTCTTCTGATGCTGTTTATTTCACCGTTTATTATGCTATTTTTCTGAGGTGCAGTTCGTGGAGATTTTCAGGGTACTGGAAATTCTGGTTCCTTATTACCAGATAAGATCCAACGCCAAAGACTAACCGCGTATTTCACGAGAATTCCTACCAACAGTTACACATGATCAATCGTTGAACAGTTCACCCCCACCCCTCACCTGAACGTTGCAACTCCTGAAAAGACTTACTGAAGAATCTTACCGACTCGGTGGATACCGCGCTACAGTGGCTTTCATTCAGTGACTCATTCTCAGATGATTTCCGCAGACTGTCATTTTGAGCCCGCAGTTGCTGAACTCGGCCCTGTAAGTGACGTAACAGCCGAGCTGTACTGTTGTCCTCTCCAGGCCTCGGGCTTGGAGTTGTCGAGCTAAGACTGGTGCCCACTCCACTCTCTACTGGAGAAGAATGGCCGTTCACCATGGGGCTGCCGGAGGGAGTCTGGGTACGGAATAGAACTAGATTTAGTTTCTAATGTGAACGACAGAAACGCAGAGCTGTTTTTATTTTAGTCGTGTTTTTTTGTTTCTTTGTTGTTTATGCTCAGGTAACATAGTTCTGAGTCTGTAAATGAAAACCCCAGTGCAGTGTAATAACGTCTTCCAAATGAAAGCTACTGAGCAGTACTTTCCTCTGGTGCTGTTTATTATGCTGTACAAAATGGTTCTACCTTTTGAGTCTGTGGATGAAATCCTAAGGTGTGACCATTCATATGAAAGCTACTGAGCAGTACTTTCCTGTGGTACTGTTTATTATGCTGTACAAAGTGGTTCTTCCTTTTGAGTCTGCGGGTGAAATCCTAAAGTGTGACCATTCAAATGTGAAAAGTAACTAACAGTGCTTTTCTGTAGTCTTGTTTATTTTGCTGTACAGGGTGACATTAATTTTTGAATCCGTGGATGAAATCCTACTGTGTGACCCTTCAAATGTAAGCTACTGACCAGTTCTTTCCTCTCGTACTAGTTGTTTCCCGGTATTTTTTGTGTCGTTTTGTATGTTTTTTCTCTTCGTTTTGATCTCGGGTACTTTTGATATAGACTGCGACAGACTCTTCTCCTAATCTACGCCGTGCGCACTGGATTCAGCGGAGGCATTTTCACCGTGAAGAGGAAAACATTACAGTAAACTTACAGCAGCCTTGGCTAGCTTCAGTTCTTTCTCCAGTCGTTCTATAGTCTTTTGATGGGCCTGGGTACAAAGGAACAATAATTCAGCACTCTGAACACCGCGATGAAAAACAACTGCGCAAATATGGTCAAATTATTGCTTGGTTTTGATGAGTTTTGCACTACGCAAGATCGAACTGAACACTTACCGTTCTTTCCGATTTGATCTGTAAAGCGTTCCTTTCACTTTCGTCTTGAAGCTGCCTGTTAAAGAAACGTATTTTGAAACAATTGAGAAAGACAGATGAGGCAAATCTGAGTTGACAAATTATTTTGCGAGACTGGCAATTGACTTCTTTACTTGATTCCGAAGTTTGAACACAGGACTTAAAGGGGAAGTATCATGGGGTTTTTGATATCTTTTGTTAAAAATGATGAAATAAGACCTTCAATCACCTGCCAAATAATTCAAGAATGACGAGAACAAAGAAATCAACTCTATTCTTGAAAGGAACAACTCGTCATCTGTTCTAGCGCGTTTTGGAAACAAAAATGCGAGAACTTGAAAAACATTAGCCTAACATTTTTCAAGTTTCAATCCATACCGGCCAAAAGGCCTACCCTGTCAACGGCACTAATCGACAGTATTATTGCACTGGGGTGATAATTTATAACAAACTTAGCAATTATTTCATTGTTTCTGTTGACAGACGAACATTTTTGGGTTTTGAAATGACAGCAAATTTGCGTGATACTTCCCCATTAAATTATTGCCGGAAAGGCCTTTGCAATGACCGTGTTATTTAAGCTTACTGAAATTCGGTAGTGATGACACAAAAATTGTTTGGGTTTGTGTACGCAGATTTACTTACACGTTATTTTTCTCTAGGATCTACACACTTTGAATTTCCAAAGCACACTTCAAGTTTCGTGTAACGTAACCTACGAATTTGTAACGTAACCTAAAGACCATCTTACTTACCTTTTCACCCTAGCCAATTCATCTTCCTGGAAAAAAAAGAGAAAGAAACCTAAGCAATCTCTTTTTGATTATTTACGGTGCAATCTAATTCACATTAGAAGTTGCAAGTCTTAATTATGAGGGGCCAAAACAGGTTTCGCAAAAGCGGGCTTTTCTACGTAGTTCGGATCCGTTTTGTTTTTGTCCCGTCCCGCCATTTCGATTCAGTCAGAATCCTCGTCCTGAAACGTCCGGCCGCTTGGCATTATTCAAAGTGTTCATTTGCTGTTGTTTTTTTTTTCCATCTAGATTCCATACTTTCCCGCATCCCCTTTCAAAATGAGAATGTCCCTCTTCCCGCAGTATCCCCGGCTCTCAAAATTCATTTTTATTCCTCCTCAATTGAAAGCTCCATCCCACGCATCTTGCCTAACCTGTTGTGGACCACCTAATACGGAACTGTATCTGACCTTTGCACTAAGCGCCTTTTTGAAGAGGTTCACTTGTTGAGGAGTGAGATCACCACCGCTTTGATGCTGGAAAAAAAAACGAAACAAAAGGCATTACGAATAACAGGCTGGAACCGTACAACAGACATCCTTTTTGGTCGATTGTCAGTCAGTCGTTTGGAGGAGTGAATGCATGCAAAAAACTTGTGTCAAAACCAAGAATGCAAAGCGAAATTAAATTAAGGCATTTCGGTTACTATGTCATGAAGTAGCCGTACTAATTTTTGCCACTTTTATGTAAGTCCTTCCGTCACTTCTTTTTTTAACAGAAAACTAAAACCGAAAATTAAAATGCGGTAGAGATCGGCGATAAAGTCCTTGTTTTCTATGATTTCTCATTAAACGAAGAGCGTTTGGAACCGTTTGCATGTACTGCTTTGAATTCTGATTGGTTCAATGTGTGGTCTGTTGTGATTGGTAAGAAGCGATTTACCTCGATTTGGCTTAACGTCAGTAATAAGAAAACTAAAGATATACCTGTTTCTTAAATGACAGTTCTCTGTTGTTCTGCTCAAGTTCTTTTCGCGCTTCAATCAAGTGCTGTCTCAACTCTTCATTATAGGAACGGAGATTTAGCTGTAAAAGATATTACCAAAAGAGAACTAAGGACCTTTTTTCATTTAACTATAACAGAAACTAGAACAAAACGAAACAGGAACTAAGGCCCAGTTCAGACGCCAAACTATTCTTGAGCCAAACCTAATACCTTGAATTAAGTACATGAAAAGTTCGGCGACTGAATCAGTTGAGAACGGCTGCTTCAATTTGGAACGGCTCAGCCGGGAATTTCGGCTTTCGAACGGCTTTGATTCAGACGTCGAACCTAATGCATAAATTATTATAACGTATTTCAGATGCAGTCTCTCGTAGAGAGCATGTTTTGCTTCAAGTAAATTAAGTTCGGCGTCTGAATCAAAAGGCGGGATTTTCGTGATTTGGGACGACCTTAATTTTAGTTAAGTCCGGCTCATGAAAAGTTCGGCGTCTGAACTGGGCCTAAGCTACTCTAATTAGCACCTGCAAAGACTTGACTGAAAAACAGCAAATCTAAGCTCAAATCTGAAAAATTATATTAATAAGTACCAGAGCATCCTTGGCAGGACTGTCTGTAGTCGACCTGGGACTCTCGCCGATGTAACTGCCTGATAAATTTCTGGGAAAAAATGCAAATACAATTAAGCAACGACAGAGTAAAATCTTTAAGTTTTCGTTCACAAATACGTGGAATCAACTGAAGGGAACACGCTTAAGGCTACGTTTACCATATACCGGACCTAAACTTCGCACGGCTCCAATAGGTGCAGGTATAACTTGGAGTTTTGAACCCAAATACTTTGACCCGTACAAAAACGCGCAACGTTACGCCATGTATCTACTGTAAAATCCAGCAAGCCAGTTACTTTCTATCAGTGCAGTTTTGGAAACAGCAAGGATCCATTGTGTACTAGCTAGACAGGTACAAACCTTGCACAGATAGCCGGTCCGGATAGCAGGTACAATCAGTGTGAACAGATTTTGTAATGGGTCCAAAACGAATCCGAATCCAATACAATGTGAACAGAACCTCAGTGAAACATTTACCTGACAGGGGTGGTGTTAGTAGAATCTCCTAGCAGTGCAGCAGTTTTCCTACATTCCTCATTGATTTCCATGGCGGTCTCCTTCTCGGTTGTTTCTGCTAACGAGCTCAACTAAATGAAACAGTGCAATGAAATTGTGAGTAACTGTATTCACGCTCACGAAAAAGAAGAACTCGTTTGAGACATGGAATTCGTGTGAGAAACCCCGACTCTGCAATAAATCAAGAGTTCCAGTGTGCAACTTTCCAAGCTTGGTACTACCAAGCAAAAGCCTTGAATTTAGATGACGACTCAGCTGACGCCCAAGTCACGCTCATGCACATGAAAAGTTAACTATTAAGAACCTTAACAGAAACTCTTGGCTTAAAGCCGTCCAGATTTATTCGTTTAATTAATTTGAATTCAAAATAATTGTTCCACCAGAAAAGTAGGCAGATAAATTTGAGACGACAAAAACATCCTCCGCGATTTAAGATATTTTTCTGTACATAAATTAATTTCAACGATTTATAAAAAAAATCAGAAAACAAAACTGACTAAGAGGTATTCGAGGAAAGGTTTTAGATATCCCTCCCCAACCACACTCTTCTAACATAGCAGAAGTGTACTCTCCTTTTTTTTCGTTCACGTTATTAAAGAAAACCTCGACTCTTGAAAAAAAATTAACGTTAAATTGTTGAAAAAACAATCTAATTTCAAATTTCGTTGGAAAACACGGAAATAGTATTTCTGTGTCGGACAAAACAGAATTTGATTATCGCCTATGTTTCATTTTAAATTTCCCGGGGGGCTGCCATCTTGGATTTCATGACGTAAAACAGTTGCTCAATTGTTTCACACAAAAGAACTTCTGCTTACTGACAATAGCGGCAACCGTATGACGTCATGAAATCCAAAATAGCGGCGCCTGGGAAAGTTAAAATCGAAAATAGGCGATGATCTTATCTAATTTTTAGCACACTTGAATGTCACTTCTACTTTTAAACTAAAATTTAGAATTTAGACACTATTTCCAACAATTTGACAATTTGAGGTTCCCTTTAACGCTGTGTTTCTTCTACCTCCATATTTTCAAAACAGGAAAGAAAAAAAACAAAAACAAATAAAAAAAAAAAAGACCCAAGTTCTTACCTCCTGAATCTTATCTCTCATTTTAACAATTTCTGTCTTGGCTTCGTGTCTCACTTGTGCCACAGCACTCATCTTCTCCTGCTCGGCCTGCAGGTTGAGTTCTCGTAACTTTTCAATTTCCTGTGAAGCGGCAATTTAGAATATATATTTTTTTAATATTATACACTAACTATAGCTAACAATTGAGTGTCGCGTGATACAAGTTTGCGTTAGTCTTGCTTTTCGACACTCTCTCATTGCTTAGTAAAACTTGCGCCACTTTTTCAACCAATCAAATAAACAAAGAATCGTGTCACTCTGTCACTATAATGATTATATTTCGTACGCATTTTCATTCGTTTGGTGCCCGTACCGAGTGTTTGCTTTGAAATATCTGGAAATAACATTCTATGAAGCACCCACTGTGAAAATTGCAATTTACTGTGCCAAATATGAAGTACCTAAATTCAGAGTTACGTGAATTTCTGGAAATAAGTTAAATAAAAAGTCTGATTGCTTCATTGGATTCATCATGTTGTTTGCACAAGTTGTGAATGGCTAGAGAGTGATAACTTCGGTGATTGCAAACCGCTGCTATATAGCCTAAATAGTAAAACGACAAATAATTGGCTTAGAAAGTAGCCAATCAGATCAAACACGGGTTGTTATTCACCATTCAGGGGCAAACCCCAAACCAGGCGTCATGTGACCTACTGTGACTCGCACACTTGGGAACAGTCGCGCGAGTTTTGGTCGAGTTTTGGGGAAGTTGAAGGCCCTTTTTCCAAACAGCGAAAATGAATACAAGTCAAGATCATGGTACCGACCAACCAACTCTTTGACAACGTTACATGGCTTCTTCAGTAAAACCAACCTTTTTAATCTTGTTAACAGAAGTATTCAGCTGCGTATGTCCCTGCCTTTCAGCCTCTAGTTCCTCTCGCACTTGTTTCAAGGCAGACTCATATTTATCACGTATTTCCTCCAGTTTAGCCTGGTGTCGAGTCCGTTCTCGGTCAGTTGTTTCCCGTTCTTTCTCCAAAGCATTGCGAATCTGGCAAGGAACATTAGAAACGTCATAGAAGGCTTGGAAAGTAATTTCGCGTTTGCTTTGGTTTTGCTTTACTACGCTCTGTGATTGGTTAGTAAAACTCGCGCCACTTTCTTAACCAATAAGAAGCCAAAGCAAACCAATCGTGCCTTGGTCGCACGCGTTTTCCCGCGCTTGGCGCCGGTTGGATGTATTTGCTTTGAATTCTGATTGGCTCGTTGCACTGTTTCCGTCTGTTGTGATTGGCCAAAGGAATTACTTTAGTTTCGGTTTTACGACACTCAATCAGGCGAGTGGATCCACAGCAACTTTGCCGAACTCTTCCTTTAAGGGCTTTTGAGGTTTGCCTAAACTAGAAGAACGTGCTTATGGATTAAACATTATTTCTTTTAATGCAGCTTATCGGGGGAGCCGTATGTTTTGCAAGCAAAAATTTCGTACAGAAATCAACAAATGAATATACAAAATGTTAGAGCGGTTTTCAATTGAGTGTCGAAAGTAATTTCGCGTTTGGTTTGGTTTTGCTTTACTACGCTCTGTGATTGGTTAACAAAACTCGCGCCACTTTCTCAACCAATTAGAATCCAAGCTTAAACCAATCGTGCTTTCGCAGGACGTGTTTTCCCGCGCTTGGCGCCAGTCACATGTATTTGCTTCGAATTCTGATTGGCTCGTTGTGTTGTTTACATCTGTTGCGATTGGCCAGAGAAATTACGTTGGTTTTGGTTTTACGACACTCAATTGGAAACCGCTCTAACTAACACTGATAATAATTGACAGAAACAGTTTTCCCCACGTACATGTTCTTGAGCTTCGTTTCTCATCTTTTCTCCAAGTAACCTTGTCGCGTCTTCTTGCTGACGAACCAGACCTCTTAACATTGCAATCTCGTCATCTTTGTTCTGTTTAAAAGAAAAAAGAAACTTTATCTGGATAAGGAAACATGACATAACAGTTTATTCGGGAAGTTAAGCAAAACAGAATAAAGTTAAAAACTATGATTTCATCCCAATATAAAAACAGCTTCCCCGATCTGAAAAATAGCTTTTTATGCAATTTTCCCCAATCTAGAAAAGTTAGCAGTTGAATCTTCTAAGCAGTACTTTCCTGTGGTACTGTAAAGGTGGTTCTAAGTTTCTTTTTTTGGTGAAAAATGAAGCACTTGACAAGTCATTTCTGTTCCGAATAAGGTGGTCATGAGTCTGAATGAACTCGAGATGTGTGAGAAGAAGTGAGACCATTCAACAGAAAGCTGCACTGAGCATTACGTTCCTTTGGTGCTGTTTATTATGCTGTACAAGGTAGTTATACCTTTTGAGTATGTCGATGAAATCCTGAAGTGTGACCATTCAAATAAAAGCTATACTGAGTAGTACTTTCCTGTGGTGATGTTTATTGCTGCACAAGATGGTTTTCTACCGTTTGAGTTTGTGGATGAAATTGATAAATTTGACTATTCAAAATCTGCGTTTCCTTTGCGAATTCGCCTCAGTTAACGTCAGTTCTCAACGTGATATGTCTTAAGGACTGTGCCTACTTTTGTTACTGCGCAAACGTTCTGCCCATCTCGAGATACTCGGGTTTCCTATGGGTGGTGCCTACTAACACATGGATATTTTTGCGCGCTTTAAAACTATGCGGAGAAAGCAGAACTTAGCAAGTGCTTCTGGTATCCAAAAAGAAAATTGGGGGTAACCGTGCATTTTTCAGAGATAATAAAGCTTCAATTTGGAAAAAAGCGCCATACATTGCTTTGTATTTCGCTGCTTCTTAGAAAAATTGTTGCTTAGTTATCTCTAAAAAATGCGTGGTTACCCCCAATTTTCTTTTTGTATTTCTATAGCCCTTGCTAAGATCTGCTTTTCCCCTATAGTCATAAACCGCGCAAAAATACTTCTCTATTTGTAGGCACCGCCCTTAAGTATTCTCACAGGGACAAGAACAGACAAACAAACCTTAATAACTTGACTGAGTTCCTCAATATGAGATGAATATTTTTCCTCTTGCCTTCTAAGTTCTAACATTTTCTCTTCAAGAAGCTAAAGAAATGAAGGTAAACTCTTGGTCACTTAAGTAACACAGAACTGCCATTATGACAAATAATACCTGTTAACTTTACCAAAAAAGGTAGGACATGCCAGGCGCACACAATAAACTTGAAGTACTGAAAATCCACGCGCGAAGGTGACCTTCGCGTGTCGAGACTTCACGCTACAGACAACTTCCACGCGCGCTCACGTGTTCATCTTTTCGCTCAAGTATCCCTGAAGTAGAAGGGGGACTTCTCAAAGTCTACAGATAACTCTGAAAATACAGCACTGTACCTCTTCGGTTCTTCTTTGCTTTTCATGGAGAGATGCCTCTTTCTCATTCAGAGAATCAATCTGAAAAATGAATAAATAAAAACAAAATAAGACAAAACGCAAGAAGTCAGTTGTTTTCTAATGATGCCGTTTTGATTTTTTAACTTAAGTTCATTTTCTCGCTAGGTATTAGACCCAAACTATTTTTTCTTCTTTGAGCCATTGAATTTTGAAAAGAGGTGTGAGTTTAAAGCAGTGAGTACATATGGGACAAAATCTTTTTGTCCAACACGAAGAACCTCAGCTAATCCTATGCTTTGTCAAGTGGACCTACACAGGAAATTTAAAATAAATATGTCTTTTCGTACCTCGATCTTCAAGGCTTTTGCATGCGTGCCTTGTTTTGCCATGTTCTCTTTCCATTCACTCTCGCAATCATATAGCTTCTGCTGTTCTTGAAACACTTGCGTCTTGAGGTTCGTGATTTGTTCCTCGTAGTCTTTTAAGTCACTTTCTAACTGAATTACTTGTTGATCTCGACTCTGGGACAAAAAAAATATTGCATAAATAGAATTACATGACCTTAACACTCTACCGACTGACAATACTGTGGACCTCGGATTCCGGACAGAACTCTGAAGATAGACTTGCCTTCAAGTTGATGAGCTCAGGAATTTTTTTTCTCGAAATTAAAAAGAATCCCCAAAGAAACAGAAACGTAGTAATAATGTTAAAGTTTACCTGTAACTTCTTCCTGTTTCCTTCTAATTCTCTCCTTGTTTTTTCACGCTCTGAATCCAACTCCATTTCTTTTTCCTGCAGCGTAAAAATAACACAATGTCTTCACGTATCCCGTTCAGATTCTGAAAAGGTTTGCTTTGGAGTAAGCATACATGATGTACTGTACGACAAAAGGCGAGCGAGGAAAGTCATTTGTACTCACCCTCAACAGTCTGTTCTTTAACACCTCCATTTCTTTGTCATGCATCTCTTTAGATTCATCTTGCAGTTTGTGGATTGCGTTTATTCTTTCATAATGTGAATCTCGAGCCTTCTGCCTCTCATCCTCAAGTTGCTGGGAAAATAGAAAGATAAGCGTGACTATTCAAATGAATGCTACTGAGCGGTACATTCCTGTGGTGCTCTTTATTATGCTGTACAAGGTGATTCTAACTTTGGATTCTGTGGATGAAATCCTAAAGTGTAGCCACTCAAATGAAAGCTACTGAGCGGTACTTTCCTGTGGTGCTCTTTATTATGTTGTACAAGGTGATTCTAACTTTGAGTCTGTGGAAAGAATCCTAAAGTGTGACCATTCAAATGAAAGCTACTGAGCAGTACATTCCTGTGGTGCTCTTTATTATGCTGTACAAGGTGGTTCTAACTTTGAGTCTGTGGAAAGAATCCTGAAGTGTGACCATTCAAATGAAGGCTACTGAGCAGTACTTTCCTGTGGTGCTCTTTATTATGCTGTACAAGGTGCTTCTAACTTTGAGTCTGTGGAAAGAATTCTAAAGTGTGACCATTCAAATGAAAGCTACTGAGCAGAACGTTCCTGTGGTGCTGTTTATTATGCTGTACAAGGTGGTTCTAACTTTGGAGTCTGTGGATGAAATCCTAAAGTGTAGCCACTCAAATGAAAGCTACTGAGTACCTTCCTGTGGTGCTTTTTGAAATATTGTCCGATGTAATTCTAAAAATGAGTCTGTGGATGAAATCCTAAACATTACACATTCAAATGCTAACCACAAACCCCTTTTTTTTCCGTGGACCTGTTTATTGTACTTGTTGCACAACAAAATGATTTTAACTTTTGAGTCTTTGTTTGCAATCTGATCTTAACGTAACCATTCAAATAAAGGCTATTGGTATGGCTATTTATCATACTATACAACAAGGTAGTCCTAACTTTGAAGTCTGTGGATGTAGTCTGTTTTTCAGTGTAACCGACCATTCCATTAAAATCTATTGAGCTATACGTCCTCAGTGTGGTGCACTTATTTTTCAACATTTCTTCAACCTGAAATTTTGGATTTTTTATTTGAAGTCGAAGGATTATTAATAACCAGATCAGCGCTTGCAATTTTCAAGAGTATATCGTGTATAAATAAAGGTTGTGTTTATGTTAGGGGTTGTTTACATGATACCGGCGCGACTTTCATTCCGGTAGGAGTTCACTCCAGTTCCCTCTTGTAGCTCTGTATTCGTTCACATGATACCAGCACAAAATCTCATACTGGAGTCATACCGGTGCGAGTTCACCCCGATAACTGTACCGGGGCGAGATTTTCATTCCGGTACGAAACGTCATCCCGATATCATGTAAACGCGGTACGGCTGTTCGCTCCGGCATAAAATCACACTCCTGGGAGTCTAGAACGGGTAGCGCATGCGCAGTAATCGATATCCAATCCAATATGGTGCCACCTGGGCGTGACAATCACGTCGGTCGAAAAGAAGTGTCCATTCATGTAAACACGGTGTAAAATCACAATGTCACGCCGGTATCAAACTCGCATCGGGGCGAGTTTTCACATGGAAACACCCCCTTATTTATAGTGCAAGTTTGTATGTGCGCGTGGGTAGTTTGTCTGTTATCAAGTTAATCTCGTTTTCTTTGTACTTTATTTTCACCTTCGCTGTCAATGTTATGAGCATCTGTGTTCTGACCGCCCATTGCCGGATTAGCTTGCTGCAGGCAAAGTAGTAGGATCCACGGACTAGTGCATGTGATATCCACATGCTAATCACGTGCAAAATTTACTCACCTGTTTGAGTTTCTCCACACTTTCTTTTGAGCCTTTCTGCTCCTCATGCAACTGATCCTGAAGAAGGGCAATCTTATGCAGATAATTTTGTTTTTCGTTAGCCAAGTTTCCTTCCACCTGTTTCAGCTGTGACCGTAGTGACTCCGTCTCGCTGTGGAGTTGATCTTTCTCTATGCTCAGTTCAAGGACCTTGAGTTCATTTTTCTTTTCAACTTCAACCACTTGCTGCACTTCTTGTTTCTGTCTAGTGAGGCAGTTTCGTAGTTCTTTAATTTCGTGTTGGATGTTGTCCCTTTGAAGTTCCAAGTCCATGAGCTGAGTTCTGAAGATTTAAAAATGTAAGTAAAAGAATGTTCATGAATTATGCAGAGAACGCTGCTCAATAAGAACCTCACGCAACTAAGACACTGGGGAGCTTTAGCAACGACGACGGCAATGACAAAATTAAAAAAAAAAAAAAAAAAAAGCAGTAGGCTTACTAGCCAAAATAACAATTCTGCATTTCTTTTCCGTCACTGCACGACTAGGACGAGGAATTTCCTGATGGGACGTTTTATGGAGGACGTAAACAGTGACGACGATGCATTTTTCTTTCTCTTTCTAAACTTGGGTGCGGTCTCCAAGAATTCAACTCCAAGAAATTTCACCTACATTTGACATGTAAAGGAAGTTGGAATAATCGTGAATTCATTTAATAGTGACGTTTTCGCTGCCGCTGCCGTTGTTAAAGCTCCTTACTGATGGTAACAAGAATGTCAAAATTGAAACAATTTAATAATCATGAGAACGGCTCCGCACAAGAAACACATTTCTGTGCTGTTTTCTGCACGATAACAACCGACTCATCCCCTGTCGTCTTCATCTTTATACAGGGCGCACGAAGCAGGGAGAGATGCTGCCCCACCTCACGCTTCCCTTTGCCACGTGCTGTATGAAGAAGACTGGGGACGAGTCAGCGACAACAATGTGAAATGAACAAATTTAGGTATTACCGAAACTGTAAATGAAATCACCATCATCATCATCATCATCATTTTCTGTAGTGTTAAATCCAAATGTCTGGCATGATTAAGGACGGAGCCTTCTTTCAGGGTAATAATTATTGAGCTTCAATTTGGACAGAAAATCCCATAGATTGTTTTATATTTCAAAGCTATTTAGGATTATTGTGGTTTCCCCCCACAGATCTGCTTCTCTGCATGGTTAAAAGGTTTTGCCAAAATACCTCTGTATCAGGAGGCACTGTCCTTAAGGCTAAACCAAAACGATATTTTTTCTAAAATGATCCACCTGATACCCTTGAATATCGTGCACTTATAAATTTCACCATACATCTCAAACATCTCATGCTTTTGTGTGGACTGAATAATATGTACCTTGTCTTAGTTGCCTGCTGTCTGTACTGTTCCACCAAATTTTCAGATGACTTGACCTCAGCTTTATTTCGTTTGATTGTTTCTTCCAGGACATGAATTTCCTGCAAAGCAACCTGTCGGGGGAAACAAATAACAGGCCTTAGAAACCAACAAAACAGGTAAGTAGTACTGTAAAAAAAAAAAAAAAAAAAAAAAAAAAAAAAAAAAAAAAAAAAAGAAAAAAGAAGAGGTAAAATCGCACTAGAGCCTAAGTAGCCCACATGGCCGGAGCTTAGCCAGGTTTCTGTCGCATGAAGCAACTAAGAGTATTGCTTCTACCCCTTGGATGGGATGCAGTCCATCGCAGGGTTAGCCCCAGCAGTGTGTCACCGGTACCCATTTATACACCTGGGTGAAGAGAGACAATGTGGAGCAGAGTTTCTTGTCTAAGGAAACAACACAGCAATGAAAAGACCAACCTGGCCTCGAACCAACAACTTTCAGATCCTCTGACTGTCCGATCGAAAGTGCAATGCGTTAACCCCTACACCACCGTGCCTCCACAAGTAGTACTGTAGTGCGCTTTAATTAGAGAAATCAGACAACCATGCTGCTTACCTTTTTCCGTGATGTGGCCTCTTCAAGCTCAAACTCCACATTTTTAGCTTCCTGTAAACTTCTGTTCAGTTTTCTTTCACTTTCTTGCAACTGTAAATAACAACGGTGCATCAAGTGGGTTGTGTTGAAAGTCTGTTTATCATTCAACTTCCCAAAGCTGTAGAATTGTGTTGGTTAGGTTTCAGTCTTTTGGCATCTTGTGCAGTTTGTTAAAGCTTTTTATTATATTTCGCAGGTAGTACGCGCGGTGTGATTGGTCAATTTTGAGGGCTGTATTTCACTGTATGGCCTGCTAAATTTCCCTTGATAGGGTGCCAGACATGACGTGTTTTGTCACCAAACATTTGAAGTTTGACAGCCGTTAAGCAAACAGTCGCGCCAGATCAGCTCATTCCACTTATAAGCTTATCTCATTTTTCTCAACTTGCAGGCATATCTCTCGCTCAGAAACAGCACACTTGCCTCCAGAAGGTATTCTTAACATCTAAAAATGCTTGCAAAGAATATTTTGTTGACCAGAAACAAATCAAGTCAACAACAGCCGTCTACTCCAAACTTCGAATGTTTGGCGCCACAACATGTCATGTTTGCACCCAACTAGAACATGTTTTTCCCTCCCGTGTACACGCTTAGATGCAACCGACGGTATATGCTAATCTTAAAGTTGGGGGTCAACAATGAAGCTTACCTTAAGCAAAATTTTCTGATGAGCCTCTATCTGCCCATTCAACTTGTCTGCCTATAAATTAATGAGAACAAATAACAACTTTAATCATTCAAAAAAGATTTTTCAGTCAGAAAAATGCCAGACAAGTGAAGTCAAAATTTCACAGTGTGTATAAATAAAGATAGAATATGAAACCACTGATTGACCTGAGAACTCCTTGGTGGTGAGAAGACAGCCTGGGATTTTGTTTGAGGTGTTGAGGTCATAAATCCTCCGGTAACCGGCACATGATCTTGGTAATCAAACCTTCTGGAGTTCCCACTATCAGAGAACTTCTCGACATGAAATCGCTGATCACTTCTGTCTTTATGTGGAGAATAACTTTCATCATGGTGAGGAGCCATTACTGCCAATAAATTTATAATGAGCATGAAAAGTTGAAACAAGGTCAGATTTAATAAGGGAGACACTCAGCCACTCAGCATGGAGACAATATTAACAATAATTAAGAAATAAACTTGTAAATTTGTTCAGTGCATAATTCTACAATGAGATGATCAAATCCATTTTACAGTATGGGGAGACTCCAGGTCGAATATTTTGTCTGTTGTCTTGCAATGGAAAAATGAAAATCTAGAGTTGCTTTGGAGTTGCTTTGTAGCTAACTCTTCTACATTCAGACTTTGAGTAATGTACATGGAGTTATTATTCAAAGGATTTTAGTGCCTGAGATTTGTCCAGGGGACTTATGTTTTTGGGTGGGAAGGCTTATTTGGTGTAACAAATAGAAACTGTAATTATCTGCTGTATGTTCTTGTCACCTCTTAGCAAGTTTCTTCTGTTTTCACAATACATTTTGACAAACGAACCTTTGAGTTCTTTCACTTCTTTGTTTTGGTTTATTACACTCTTATCTACTACAGCCTCTTAACTGTTTCACATCCATCTCTCTTGGTTTTAAATCACTGTGAAATCATATAGGAATCTCACCTCGATGTTTTGATGGAGACTGCAATTTAACATTAGGGTCAGTTTTCCTGCCAGATTCTTCCTCAAAATGGGCTGGTGTTACACGCCTAGTATGTACATAAGACGACTCGTCCACATCATTTTCAGCCTGATAATATCCCCTTTGTTCCCCAGAATTGTCTCTAGTGTCACTGTCATCGTCATCATCATAGTTCATTGCTGCTCTGAAAGCAGAAGTGTCCTTGATAAACTCACCATCTGTTTTCAGGTGATACTTTCTCTGTTGTACTTCTCTTGAGGGTACTACATCCTCTCTAAATCTGACTTCCTTGCGAGACGCTGACCCATGCCGCCTGGCTGATATTGATACACTAGACTCAAAAGAGCTGCTCCGATCTGTAAGGGTCCCACTGTTTTGCTCTGATACTATTGGTTGTCCTTGTGGTGACACAGACTTCCGGAAAGACCGCTGTGTGATACTAGTACTGGTGGTACTCAAATTCCTCCTCTCTTCAATCTGACCATCTGATCTTGAAACTGAAATTTAAAAGGATCCAGTCATCTCACTCAACACCAACACTCAAGGCACGGCAATTGCAGATGGTTCTGCTGTGCTAGTGGACTGCCACTGCTCTATCAACAACAGTATTAATACATGTATGGCTAGTTAGTAATTTTCATGTTAAATCATCTTCCAGATAATTATTTCTGATATCAGATTTAGTGCAATTACAATGTTTACTCAACACCCCTTGCAAACTTGGGGATATACAACAACCCAAAAGTTCCTTGAGTATTTAATTAAACTTTAATTATTTTAATTTAATTTGAGTATTTAATTAAATTTAATTAAACTAATTTTTTTTCACAGTAAATCAAAATGAATAAAAAGTAGAGAGATTAAAACATGACATTTCTGTGACGACATGTCACCATTATCAAATGTAAATTATTATAAGTTCAGTAACATTATATAAAGAAAGGAAAGTGTGAAACTAAACTCCTTTCTTTATATAACGGTATATAATGGTGACATGTCGTGGCTGAAACGTCATGTTTTAATCTCGCTACTTTTTATTCTGAAATGTTTTTCCAAATCTTTCGTTATCAGAAATCAGAATGCTCTGGAATGTTCTCAAAAATTGAGACAATTCTAATT
Organism: Pavona decussata; assembly: GCF_977016875.1. Classification (NCBI taxonomy): domain Eukaryota; kingdom Metazoa; phylum Cnidaria; class Anthozoa; order Scleractinia; family Agariciidae; genus Pavona; species Pavona decussata. The sequence continues at coordinate 1,980,563 of NW_028145494.1, read as the reverse complement.
AAATCAGCAGGTTGGCAGGTATGTATTGGTGCAAGAGGCACAAGCACAAAGTGACACACACAGGTGCATTGCTGAGTCCAGTATAACAACATTCCTGTTTGTTGCACTTGTAATTGCACTTGCATCTTTCCATGAGTATTTCTTTCCAATTCCTTGTGCTAGCATCACCTCAGCTTACAATTTTGGCACTGTTAACGTTCTTTATATGCAAGCTAATAACCAAGCTTAGATACGATGATGATATTTGTCCTCTGGAGTTGAAGATGACCACAACTTGATGAACAGGGACTGTGGGTCTGGAGATGACTAGATATAGGCAGTCATTGAATTACCTTGAAATTTTATTTGAAATTTTTTATTTTCTCTGGGTATCATAAATAAAATATCTTTTCTTACCTTCCTGGACACTTCCTGATCCCGAAACAGAACTCTTCGATTGGCCACTAAAGAGAAGTGTTGACAAAATAAATAAAGTTACCCCTTTGGAGTAAGCTAATGACACGCACTGCCTGCTTTTAGTAATATGAAGTGTTATCACTATTTCAACACAGCCCACTAATTTGACTTGCTATACACTTACTGATTCATAGTCATGTATGTGTCTTTTCTCACTTTTCAACAGACATAATCATGGTGATTTCCAACTTTTCAGTTAAGTGGATTGTAAAGTTAATGTCCTGACAAATATCAGTGCAGACTATTATTGTAAATGACTGAAAATCTACCTTTACATGTATTCCTACTGACAATGCTTTGTCTAAGTAATACCTAATAAGAAAAGATAATAGGGAGCTTAAGCAACGTTGACAGCGACGGCAACGACAACGCCGCAAAACAATAGGTTCAATGAGCAAAAACAGTCGCTCTGCATGTACGTTTTACATTGCCGTCCTCTGCGAAACAACAATGAGAAATGACCACATTCAAGGTTTTTTGGAGAACGTGAACACATGACAGTGAATTTTTCATCTTCTTTCTTAACTTGTACGCCACTCCTACCAATTTCGTTCCTGGATAGTTCGCCATTTTTTGTAAAAGTTGAGCGAGTTGAAATAATTGTGAAGTAGCACAAATGAAATAAAGATATATAATATTTTCAGGTAATGTTTTCATTGCCGTTGCCGTCGTCGTCGCTTAAGCTCCCTCATTATTTGAATTAAACCCTGCCCGAGAAACCCGAGATGACTAACAGAGGCAGGGCCTAACAAATTGTGTGCAGAGAACACAAAACAAGTAAAAATTTTACAGTTGGCGTAGTTTTCTTTTCACATGTTCCTTACCTAACTTGAAAGATCCGCAAGGGCTGCTTTTTCATTCTAATGTTATAGATGTTAGTTGACATGGTTAGATCTCTTCTGGGAGTGTTAAAAAGTTAGCAAAATACCTTGATAAGTAATGACATTAGTAAAGGAAATTAATGGTAAATGGTTGAAACACAGCCACTTTTTTAAGTATCGATAGGGTCATAATTTTGATTGTATTTTTTGTTTCAACCACCCAAGTGAGTCTTTGTTAGAAATATCAACATGATAAGTTTTTGCATCAAATGAGATTCGAACCCATGACCCTCCATGATCTAGTCGGATGCTCTAAACAATGAGCTACTGGAGACTCTCCATGGTAAATTGCTATGTGACTGCGTGATGCAGTTCTAGTCAAAGACCCACATTTCACGCTTGTTCACCATGGAGTCTCCATTAGCTCAGTGGCAGGTTAGAGCATCCAACTAGATCACAGAGGTGTGGGTTTAAATCTCATCTGGAGCTCGGATTGTTTTCCGAGTTTCCATTGATGCTAAAACTTATCATGTTGTTATTTTTTGTTTCATGTCATGTTAATAACAGTAGTTACCAGATCTATAAGATTAATCAGCAGAAATGAACCCTTAATAGATTGTAATTTTCAAGGATGGTAAATGTTAGTGGAACGGCAAAGTCGTATACTGTGATTTACTACCCCAAACATTTCTCAATTAAACTTGGAGTGTTTTCAAACCCTAGGTTACAAGGAGTCACTGATAAACTACGATTTACATCTGAACATGGAAACACCACAAAAGTGTTCCATATAGGAACTACTTTAACTTCCAGTTTCTATTTTTTAAATTCACCAGCAACAGTACTGTTCTATTTGTTAACGGGTTTGGGATTTTAAAAAAAACCTTGGTTAAATGTAATTTAACTAAGTTAACCACTACGAGCTTAGCGGTCAAGCGGCCCACGAGCTTTGCGGGTATCCGGCGGTTATCCCATAAGTGCAGGCTCATTTGGTACGTGGTAGCTTTGTACATGTACATAGCTATGATCTTGGAGTTCTTCATTAAGCGTTTGTGTAGCAGTAGTTTTAGCGTCTCTCCCCCTCATCCCCTATGTTTCTTCCTTCCACTGTTTCACCAGTGTGATGGGTGCCTGGAATGGGGGTTCATGGCTCGGTTGCGGGGATTTGCCAGCCATGGGGGCAGTATTCTATCTAGGTGCTGGCTGGCGACAGTGGAAGCCCCTTAGTATCCCAGACACCCACCCAGGCAACCCACCAGTGATCAGCAGATTTATTCCTACTTACCTGGAGGAACTGTAGTAATTGTCAACTTGACCACCAAACAACTTGGACAGAAGTTCTGCTCCTTCCCTTACTTTGTCATCAAAGTATTCTGTACATGTATATAACAAAGGTAAACAGATTTCCACCGACAATGCTTCGTTTAGAGACATTCTGACCCAAGAACACAGCACAGAGAAAATGACCAGGTTTTTTTAAGGGGTGAGTTACTTAAAAATTAGTTTCATGCATAATAATTTTAACATGTGATGTTTCCAATAATTATTGGAAACATCACATGTTTAAAAGTAATGGACTGTAATATTGAGAATGGCAAACATCTGATATTGGTGTACAGGCTTTTAGAATGAAAGTTGGGCATCCAAGGGGCACGTTTCTTGGAAACATTTTGAAGGGTCAAGTGAATTGTAAATACCTTTTTCCAAAAATCAGGCATCCAAAGTACACCTAGACACCCTTGTGGCTAGAGCCTTAATAGTGGACTTACATGCTGCACTAGGCTTCATGCAACTCACCCTTGGTGTGTAACATAAAAAAGCATGATGTAGTGTTATTAAAAACTCACCATTCGTCCCAACATCATAATTAACAGCCAAATTAAGTTCTTTAAGCTTTTCTGTAAGGTCTTCATCATCAACATCCTCTTCTCTAATCAAATCTTCTGTTGCTTCAGACATTTCACTTTCCATGTCATTTGAGTCAACATCCACAGTATTTTGGACACCATTTACCGTATCAGTGTCCGATGATATTTCAGAACCAAACTCCCAATTATCTTGATTGATCAGCACGTTTTGCCTCACTGGTGATCTACCAGGTGTTGTGGGTTTTCTTTTTGCATTAATTCTTTCCGTTGTGGGAGGAGTTAATCGCGATGCTGGATCATAATGAAGTTCTGAATTGACATTTGGACTTCCAATTCCTTTGCGAAGACCTTGCGCCTGTGCATGAATTGACCTGTGAGTCTCAGGTGACTGAAAACTCTGAATTTGTTGATGATTAGCATAGCTGTCTGTAACAGTTATCTTGCTTTTCGATGTCTGTTCAAAATCTTGAGAGTGCTTCATTCCGTTTGTTTTATAACTCGTCTGTCCTTTAGCTTGCTCACTGTTTAATCCCCTTGAAACTTCATTACTTAAATAATCATGTGGCACTTTTGATTTTTTATCCGCCTTTTCTTTAGCTTTGGTCATGGGTGGTTCCATAGTGGGAGGACGCTTGGTACTGCCATGACTGGGTGATCTTTGATATTCTTGTGGTCCTTTTCCTGGTTTAACTTTGAGCTCCTTTCTCGATGGTGGTCTTAAATTTGTTGAATTAAACGGTTGTTGTTTCAGGGCTGAACGTTGAGGTGACCTCTCATATGTCCTTCTTAGAGATGACGAAACTTTAGCATTTTCATGGATCTGAAGATCATCGTCATCAATTTCCCTGATGGAGACATTCTGTCCAAGAAGATATTCAGTGTCATCACTGCAGATGGAGTCAGCTGAGTGACCACTGGTATCTGCATCCATATTGATTTTCTATTTGAATGATAAACGATTTTGTCATATAGTGATATTCTAATAATTATTAGTAAGTTTCCATCAAAAATAAATTGCTATTGTTCACAACTTAATTTCTCCCAAGTGTTATTGGTTTAAGGATAGTGGACTCCATTGGCTACTATGAATTTACGTTCTGTGCATCTCAGGGTGGTCTGAGAAACTTGGGATAAGTATCTTAATTTCTCCTTGTAACACCAATGCTTATTCAACCCCTGAGGTCATGAGAATCAAGGACATGATCACCCAAGGTGAATTTTCTTGATATTTTAATAACTTCTCCCCAATACTTTTATACGAAAAGTATGGGGACAAGATAGGAGAATTTATTCTTTGATAGTGGTGGGTTAAAGGCTTAAGGACAACACTTCCTAATACAAAGGTACAGCATATTTTTGGGTGGTTTACGACAATGTGAGAAAAGTAGGTCTTAGCAAGGGTTATTGAAATGCAAAAAGAAAATTAAGGGTAACTGCAGTTTGAAAGATATCATAGCCATTACTTCATTTAGTAACCCAAATAGTTTGGCCCCAACAATAGTGATTGGCATCTAACTTCTCCTAACATGGAAGGAGAATATACATGCTGATACTGGAGCTTAAATCAACCAAATATTTTAGTTTTTAAGAAAATGATACAAGTGCAAGTAACTAATAATAATTATTGTATTGGGCAAATAATTTCTTAACAAAATACAAAGATATTGAGGTAGCAAAACAGGATCAGATATAAATACTCTTGTTCCACTGAGTATTTCAGTACAATTAAATCTACTTTTTTTACCGTAAAATAATTTGTAATGAATTGGAAATGTTTACGCTTATGTCAGTTAGCCCATTCAAGATGCTCTGGCTGATGTATTTTACTGTTAGTTGGGTTGCTCTGCACAAGTGTTGGCAAAATGTAAGACTGATGCATTTGCATAACAGTCTAACTGTCTGGCCAGCGTCTGATATGAGAGTCAAGAGACCATGACGTCTTATTAAACCCATATAACAACAGATGACAAAGTACTTTGATCTTAGTAGCACATATCGAATTTAAGCCTCTGTCACCGAAAAATCTTGTAAAACATGACAATCCTAGGTAAAAAGTACACAATACATCAAGCAATAAAATGTACATTTCTTACTTGCTTAACATAGGTAAGAATTACATTTCTAGGAAATATTAATTGCCATTTCTGCTTTAATTGATTTTTGACACTGATCCTTACAAAAGAACCTTTCATGTGTCCCCAAAGGGATTACAATAGCCTTGACGCTACTGAATTATTCACACTACACTAAACAATAACGTGGTTGATAGTAAACTAACGTGTGCATCCAGGGGTGAATGGCTTTTCATATATAACTTTTTCTTTCCAATTTCATCTTGAAGCTATTAACCATACTGGCGTAAAGAACGAGTTTTTAAACTATAACTTCATGACTGTAAAGCAGGAAGCTTTCTTTTCCTGAACTCCCGCCTTTTTGAAATTCGATAGCGAATGTTATTGTAGCAAAAGTGTCGATTTCAACCAACGATTCGAAGCGACGGATCTCTCGGCGATGGATAAAATTTGAAGGAAAAAAGGAGGGAAAGCATCTCTCACGCTTCAACCGTACAAGAGAAATACAAAATCTTTCACCTTGTTTGATTAATTCTACTTTAAACAGTTCAATTCAAACTATTGCTAAGCAGCTGAAATTTGATAACGCTACGTACACTCCAAGGTCTAAGGTACGAAAGGACATCAGCTAACATTCAGCTCCCCATCAAGTTCTGGATTTATCATAAACAATCTAATTCATGATCACGGATTAGAAGTACAAATCTTTCAAAGTCATTTAAAGATGTGCAATGCATTAACGGGTGACCGCTAATTGTGTTGAGGTATGCCGCGCTAGTTGAAAGCTACAAACTTTCACCACAACGCAACGCAACTCACGTTAAAAAGTCAGAAACAAGTTGATAGCAGTAAACTTACCGAGATTCCTTGATGGACAAGGTGGTTTGCTTGGCTGTTGAAGGGCCAAGTGCTCTTCAAAGAAATTTGAAGATCGTGTAAACGTTTCTGTATCTAGGTCCCGTTCGAAGACAAAAGTATTTCTAAGCGCTCGAGCGCGGGACAGATGTTTGTACAAGGAACCATAGAAATCACCACAGATGCGGCCTGCTACCACCGTAAGAAGCTCAGATGAAGCTTTCTGTGGTCGGCTGAACTCTACAAACGCTTCCACAGGATGAAAATTTCCAACTTATTCAAATCAAGCCAAACTGCCCGCGTCGATCGACCAGATTCGTTGATATCGAAGCTGTCAGAATCAATCAGGTTTGAAACGAGATGAAGAAGAGCAAGGACCTGGGGAGAGAACAATTTTCTCCTCAGTAGGGAAGGGAGTGGAGAATTTAGCTATGCAACCAGGCCTTTCTTGTCAGGTGAGTTTGCAGTGGAAGTGAAAGTGATATACCTGGACAGCACGGCTATTAATGAACACACGTATTATATTTTGTACATTAATTATAGCGCCTCCTTCACGTTGCTATGTCAACAGAAGGAGAACAGGAGTCCAAGCCGGTGTTAGGAGCAGAAAACGTAGAAAATTCTGATTCCACAGACAACGCCATGCAGGCACAGGTCGTGAACTCCGCGAAATGTTGTTGTTGCGGAGGAGGAAACACGAGGGCTTATGTTACAGTTTTTGTGTTGTTTTTCATCAACCTTCTTAACTATATGGACCGGCAAACGATAGCAGGTAAGAGAAAAAGAGTGATAGAGCAGTGAGTGACTTTCTCATAAAGCTATTATACCAGACATAAAACATACCAAAATGATAAAGTTTATTAGTTAGTTATTAACCATCACAGAACAAGATGTAGCAAGAACAACTTTATTATATTACAAGCAAATAAATTAATATTAAAATACTACCACCTGCATGTAGTTAAGCTTGACTAATCGAGGAAATGTGAAATAAAGTGTTGTTGTTGTTCGAGGCAGAGGAAGAAGAAAGAAAGAAATTACAAATATCATACTAGATAAAATTGAAACTGAAGGTGGCTTACTACAGTTTTTGTACTGTGCGATTCTTTAATATGCGCGCGCGCTGCCCAAAGCACGCAAAAGCATCACACGTGAGGAAAATCACGCGAGCTTGCTGAGGAAATCGCGCGAGCACAAAAATAAAATGGTGGCCTGGAAAAATTTCCTGGTATTCCAGGTCGGTTTCAGAGGTGTGTTTACAGTAGCTAGATTGTGTTTGGGCTTGATAATTGAAAAAACGTGTTGTCTAATGGTTGCCGTTCCTTAACAGCCTTAAAGGAGGGTCCCCAATAGGGTTCTTCAATCCCGGCATCCCGGACAAAATTTTCCGTCAATCCCGTAATCCCGACCGCTGTTTTAGCCCAATCCCGATCCCGGGCAGGTCATAATTTTTTGCAAGCCCCTTAACTCGACGAAAAAAGGCATTTTCCGTTGGATATAAATTCCAACTGCAAATCTTTGCACTGGTCTTTGGTCACCGAGAAATTAGCTGTAAGATTATTTTTTTTCTATTTCTTTCCACCATAACGACGACATCGTTCATTTAAGACGTTTTCAAAGTTTCCCGCGAATCACATCAATCAATAAGTCAGTTAGCAATTTCTTTTTAGAGCTTGTTCTTTTTCTTTTTTATTTCTTTTTTTCTCTCAATTGAACGGTGAGGGCTTCCTTACTTATCACGTTGATCCTTGGTAAACTTTTCAGTCAGGGATAACGGCCATCAAAGTCTGAAGAGCATTGCTACTCACGTACCACAATGTGGGACTGCAACAGATATTTAAAAAGGTGACAGGCTAAACACGAGTCCCAATGGTTGCTTAATGTACCTTAGACTTCTGGATTGAGCGCTTTAATTTCCTGAGTACGTTTCTGAGAGATTTTCCTTTTCAATCAAAATTGTGGTCAGATCTCTCTGTTGACCTTTTGATTTTGATCATGAAGGAAACTACTCAAGTTTACCGAATGAAGGTTTTCTTATCATCAGGAGCCGTTTGAATTAGTTCCTTTATGCCGTTGTGTACGCTAGCTCTGTGGCATTTGTTTAGGCTTATCGGCTCAAGTTAACTGCAAGGTCTTAGGGAGCACTGAAGAAATTTTATCTGTAAAGACATAGCACCCTTAAATTTCTTTTCTTGTCCAGGACGGTGACAACTAGATTTTCATTGTACATTTTTGACACCAGACTTCCTGGATCTCGTTTCTTTAGAGTAACATTTCCCGCATCCCACTTCGTAAAATCGTCAAATCCCGCGTCCCATCCCTCAGTTCTAATCCCGAATATTGTCGCTCTTTTCCGCTAAAATCCCGAATCCCGACCTTTAAAAAAGCCAAATCCCGGATCCCGAAAAACCTATTGGGGACCCTCTTAAAGCCTTTGCAGAGTTGTGATTTTGCGCCAAATGTTTGAACACAACGGCAGCATGCACTCACCAGTTGAAGCGCGCACGCTGGAACCCGGGTTTTTCCAGAGCAAGCATGCGCAATGGTCTTCTCACTGTAGGTCGCAATAATTATTTTTTCTCGCTTAATTTCTCCAAATCTAGCCGTACAACCTATGTTCAAATTTTTGCTGTTGACAGAAAACACTAAAACGGAAACGTGAACATCTTTTAAAGAAAATCTGTCAGAATTTTTTTTAGGAATTTTCAAATAAGGCAAAATTTCCCAATTTTGTCATTTGCCAAATTTCTCTCTGACAAAATTTCGTGTTCTTCCCTGTGAATACTCATTTTTGCGCACTTTCCAAATCCTGAAATTTTGAATTGGAGTCGTACGGCTAGACTTAAAGCCAGACAACTCTAAAAGGAGTAGTTTCCAGGCCCCCACTAAGACTTATTCTTTTGTATTTAACACTTTTTGAGCATTCGAAATTTAATTTCTGACTCAAAATTATCTCTATTGTATTTACTGTACTAGAAAAAATGTCCAAGGAAATTCCTCTTGGCATTTTTCTTAAGTTCGATTTAAGGCCTTCTTTCACTCCAGAAAACTGTAGTAAGCCACCTGAATTACAACACTAGCTATAAAAAGTAAGGTAACTCTAATGTTCATGATTATGGAAGAAATATAAAATGTGAAATATAACTTACATTGTAAATACAAGTAAATTTAAGGAGTAAAAAAAGATACAAAACTTAGAGCTGTTACATTACATTGATAATTTGATTGATCACAAGATAGTCATCGTTTTTCTTGTGAGAATTTCCATAATACTTGATTGCCCCATGCAAATTAATCATCTAGATATGCAGTGCTGGCCAAATTCCCACATAAGCAGAACACCCAAGTCACAACATGTGCAGTTCCAGAAAAAATCCATACCCACCCCATGGAAAGTCATTGGAAATTCTTAGGGGGAGGAGGGGTCTTAAAAGCCAAAATTTCAGAAGCAAAGTATGAAGGTAAACTGGAATTTCCTGGGAGAGAGGGGAGGGGGGATTGCAAAACAAGAAACCTTCCATGAGGGTTTTTCTCTAGGTTCTCCGATTTTCCTCCCTCCACAAAACCAACATTTCTAAATTCCAATTCGACCTGGAACGCACGGACATGTTTGAACGAGCTTCTAGAGCTCTTTGGTGCTCCGTGGGTTATTATTATTATTATTATTATTATTGAGGGGAGTATGGATATTTTCTTGAACTGCAAAATTGTATCTACATCAAATACTGAACTAAATGGTCTTTTTGACTCCAGGGCTTTTAGATGGCATCCAGAAATACTTCAGTATTAACAACTCTGAAGCAGGTCTGCTACAAACTGTGTTCATATGTAGCTACATGGTTCTTGCACCTGTGTTTGGTTACATGGGTGATCGTTACAAGAGGAAGTACATCATGGCTGTTGGGATATTAATTTGGTCTGGAACTGTTTTTGCCAGCACAATGTTGGATAAAGATGTAAGTACCACCAGTGAAGTAACCTGTCATGAACAGGTTTCTAAAAATTAAAAAAACTCTCAAGCTTTGGTAGATTACACATGGTCCTAGAACTGATAAGCATATTGAAAGCCTTAATCTCAGACAACTAAATAAGTTTACAAGCATAAAAGTTTATTATACAAACCCCATGAATTCAGAGAGATGAAAATGCTACTGTATTGTTGATCGCAAATAATCCATATATGTCTTTGTTCATTGAAGAGTAAAAAAAACGTCTGAACTTGACTTGCGAGATGAACACAGTCTGCTGGCCACTTTACAAACTCCATCGAGTTTAGTTTGTGTTTTCTGAGTACAAAGGCTACTTACTTCACCTCTTCTGGCCCCAGTTGTTCAAAGGCCGGATAACTTTATCCAGTGGATAAGTCACTATCCGACAGTTTCAATCTGTGCAAAGATTTCAGTATTTCCTCTCGTACAAGCGAATATGAACACTCTAACCACAGCTTAGTTTGAGAGTGTACGAAAACCTTGGACAACATTTAATGTCAAGTATTTTTTAGACCCTAAAAAGCGCCTTATCCACCGGATAAAGTTATCCGGCCTTTGAACAACTGGGGCCTGATTACAACACATACTTGTTCTTGATAAGCGACAAGGCTGGGACTAAAACGCGAAACGGCGGCCAACTGAAATATCCAGCAGGAGTCATACACACTTCTAAGAGACTTCAATAAGAGATTTCCAATAACGTGTTTTACCCAAAGGTGAACTAAGTTGCCAAACGCAGATGTCTGCCTTGAAACACGATCGTTTGCTGGCCGTGTCATTTGTGAAAACTTGACGTCATAGGATCATACTTGAAAGTGAGGCAAATTTGCGTCCATTTATTACAGAGAAAAATCTTGATTTTTTCTGGCTCATAGTCACATGCACATATTACCAAATACATGGTGCAGGATAACCAACACAACACAAGATTAGGCTTGCGGAGAATGCAGTAATTAACATGCACACCTATTTAAGTGCGACAACGCTTCTAGCAATACCCAAGATCCTACAGTCAGTGTTGCAGGTCGTTAGAAATTCAATACCCTGGCAGGCTATTTTGTGTTATATTTGAGTGGTTTCTTTTTACAAAGTGACAGTTGAAAGGAGGTCAACGCAATAGAAACAGCTAGTTTGGACTTAAAAAGGGTGGTTGCATCTGCTTTACCATACTTCTGTTTTCTCTACCATTCTGCAGTCCTTTTGGTGGTTTCTCATTCTACGTGGTATAGTTGGAATAGGGGAGGCCAGTTACTCTACCATAGCTCCCACCATCATAGCTGATCTGTTTACAGGAGACATGAGGACAAGGATGTTATCTGTCTTCTATTTTGCTATTCCTGTGGGAAGGTATGTACAGTGGATAGGAATTTTTATTGTCAAAAATATTTCAGTTTCAGTGACTGTGAAAGTCAGGGCTGTCACTAAGATTTTAAGTTGCTAGATAAATACAACAAGTAGGTGGGGAATCAAATAGCTAGGAATTTCTTTTGGTTCTATTTTTCTTCTATTTTCCTATGAAAATAGCCGGGTTAATGACAGCCCTGGAAAGTAAAACTTCAAGTTCTTATTCTTTCTCTCATGCTCAACTTCATTCTTCTGAAGTAGTAGTAAAGTTGATCCTTTCCCTGCGGACCCATCCACACTGATGCATTTTCGAAAGTATCCATTTTCATCGCATTGAAAACAAAGCAAAATATTTTCATCCACACCAGTATTTTTGTATCGTTTTCACCGGTCCACACTAAAACCCTTGAAAACAATGAAAACAACTTGGACCTGGGATGCTCCGATTTGGACTGGAACTGATGGCATGTGAGGCTTTTTACATCACCATTTTTAAAAGTCTTGGTTTTCACCTGTCCACACTAGAAACGGAGCGTTTTCAAAGCCATGCGTTTTCAAATGTCTCCACTTTTGAAATAGTTTTTGAAAGTCTCTGTTTTCATCAGTGTTTTCGGATGTGAATAATAAGCAAAAATGTATCAAAAAGTATGCGTTTTCAAACGAAAATGCATAAGTGTGTATGGGGCCCGAGTTAAACTTATTATTAATAATGAAATTCAGCTCTTACAAGGTTAAAGTGACAGCAAAACTTGGAAGCTTTTGCTTCTAATCACAGCACAAGCAAGCTGCATGACTCTGTAACGTCATTTGCTGAAACAGAAGTGAAAGCTTCAAGTTTTGTTGTAAATTTCATCTCTGAAGATATGAAGTACAGTACAATATAGTCTGCTTTTTTATGTCTCTGGTAGTTATTCATATGTGATGAATATTGCTTGATTGATATCTTTTCAGTGGTCTTGGTTATATTATTGGAACTGAAGTAGCATCAGCTTTTGACAATAAGTGGCAGTGGGGTCTCCGGGTAAGATCATTAACTTTTGTTTCGCACTAAATGTAGCTAGCTATGATGTATTGTCACTTTTTTGCGTGTTTACCATTAACAGTCAAATTTGTTTGGTTTCTGAAGTCATTGTTTTAAAGGTAAATTGGCTGTAACAAGGACTCCATATCCCATAATCTTAGCTTGGCCAGCAGAGTACTAAAGTGATGAGATTTGGAGGAAAATAATTTTATGATGCTATATCTATGAGTTTTCATTAATTTTGGTGTTGGGAGGGTTCTTAATATTGTGAATACCGTAAATGATCTAATAAACGCTGGGGGCGTTTATTAAATTTCAAGGGTCTGAAGGGGGCGTTTAAAAGATAAGAGGCGTTTAAAAGAGAGAGGCGTTTATTCTAGTAACTGTAACATGGTAACCTAAATACGGTATTATAATAACCTAAATAACAGAGCTTTAACATACTATCAAGTCCGTCCGCTGATAGGTCTAAGCCGTCTACAAATCCATAATCATTATGGTATATGGTACATACAAAGCGGCCCAAAAGGGTACTGGTAGTTCTTATAGCTCAATGTCAAGACGTAACTTGCACACCAGTGTTAATTAAGCAAGAACGCAAATAAATTGATCGATTGTATTGACATCTGTTTTTAGTTTATGTGTGGTTTTCAGGGATGGGGGGCATTTATTTAACAGGGGGCGTTTGTTAGAGAGGGGCGTTTAATACAAACTTGTCAGCTTAGGGGGGGCGTAAATTAGATAGGAGGCGTTCATAAGAGAGGGGGGCGTTTATTAGACCATTTACGGTAGGTGGACACTACTCACTAAGTTGTCTTGTTTAGACTGGTTCTGAACTCTCGAAAGGCAGGTACCATGTTCAGTGTAAATGGATGCCAGTACCTGGGTCTAGGCTTGTATTAAAACCTCTGATATCTTTGACTTTGTTTTGTATCTTTCTTTTTTTCTCCCGTAGGTAACACCTATTATTGGTGCAGTCTGCGTTATTCTGTGTGTCTTTGTTGTCCATGAGCCAAAGCGAGGTGCAGTGGAAAGAGGAGAAAATCCTAATGCTGCCTCAGCTTCCAATGTCCATCACACCACAAGCTGGTGGGCTGACATGAAGTATCTTACAACTGTGTAAGTGTTGGCATAATAATTATATCAAAGATGAGGAAGAATGTGTCATCCACTCTTGAAGCTCGAAAAGTGGGTGGAAAAAATAATGCAGTAAAGTTTTTTAACCAACTTCAAAGTGTTTGGAAGTCAGATCAAAACACTCTTTCAAGTGCTTGATATATCTTCTCAAACCATTAATTTTTATTATGCTTGGAGAAATTCAAAGCAAAGTTCACCAAATTTTATCATAATTACAATTTCCAAACCTCCTTCATGGTAGTTATATTTCCTTTGTTTCCTCTTCATGAATAATAATTTATTATTAATGTATTGGAGAAAGTTTCAACCCATGAGATCCTCCATTTTTGTAGCCTCTGCATTGTTTCTGTTTTTTATTCTTTTGTTCATTATTTTGCCAAATTTGGCTGTTGCACCATGTGTTTGTGTGACAATCACCTTATGGATAGAACTTCAGATGCTTGTTGGCTCCAAGAAAGTGTTATCCTCCAGTACAACTCTCATATCCTCATTTTAGTGAGTACATGTCAAGGTGCCATGCACAGGATTTGTACGGGTCTTGAAAAACCTGGAAAGTCATGGAATTTTGTAATTTTAAAAAATAATAACCAAAAAAAAAAAATGAAAAAAAAAATAAAATTGTTGGTTATAAAAAAGGAATAAAAAGGAAAAAGATATACAATTAAAGACAAAAATAAAAAGACACCAAGAAACAGATTTTCTCTCAGTAGAAATAAACACTGCACATTTTGACACTGTAAAGTGTGAATGCTTTAATTGTCTTAGAAAACTTGAAAAGGTCATGGGAAAGGTATTGGAAAGTCATGGATTTTAAAAAAAACCCAAAGAGTATGAATCCTGATGTATGATAGTTATTTTAGGTTATTTTCCAAGCACGAAACATTTTCTTTCCCTTTTTAAATTTGTTTTTGTTATTTGTGATATTAAACAGGAAGAGCTTCATTTGGCTGGATCTAGGATTTACTTGTGTGTCCTTTGTTACTGGTGCTCTGGCATTTTGGGCACCAAAATTCTTGCTATATGCAACCAAAGCTCAAGGAATTACAGATGTTACAGAATCAGAGTAAGTAATGTATATAGATAATCAGTTAATCCTTCAGATCTTCTTCAGGGTTCAGTTGTTCAAAACGCGATTTACGCTACTCCACAATTAAAAGTTAACCAAGGTTTTCATCTTGTTCCTTGAAAATGTTTTAAAAAGCTTACTCTTAGCTTGAGGTAAAAAAAAATTGCAGAAAAGTAAAGAAAACTGAAAGTCAAAACTGAAGGCCAAAAATCTTTGGAATAATCTTTATTGATTAGTAAAAAAAAGTGGAAACGAAGTTAACACTAATCTAGGTTATTTTAATCAGGCTTTGCACAACTGGGCTCAGGTCTTGCTCAGAGGTTTGAATCCCAGTGGGTTTTCCAGGTCCCGGTTGTTCAAAGGGCGGATAACTTTATCCAGTGGATAAGTCACTACCCACCAGTGCAAATGTATACCAAACAACCCTTCTGGCAAGTTTTCCACACAATCCCATACAGTGGAACCTCTCCTTACGAGTTTCTCTATAATACGGACACCTCTCTATTACGGACAGTTCACTTGGTCCCTGAGAGACAGAAAACCATATAAAGCCTACCTCTTTAAAACGAACACCTCTATAATACGGACACTTATTCCTGTCCCCTTGGTGTCCGTAATAAAGAGGTTTGACTGTACTTAAATTAGACATATGTTTCTACTCTATACACAAATTATAGGGCTATAGGGAAATCCTTGCACACATTTATTTGCCGCATAGCAACCTATCCAGTGGATAAAATTATCCGCTCTTTGAGCAACCGGGCCAGAGGTTTATGTACTGTCAGAGACTGTTAGGTTTTGCTCACTTCCATATGTCATCATACTTACACTTATGCTTTCTCCGATCAAGTGTTAGTTTCAAAGTTGGTATCATCACCTGTGCTGCTGGCATAGTAGGTGTCTGGCTTGGTGCTGAAATAGCTTGGAGGTACAGAGTAAGAAACAGAAAAGCTGATGCCATTGTATGTGCTGTTGCATTGCTTGGATCTGCACCTTTTCTCTATGGCAGTCTTGTGTTAGCAATAAAGAACATCAAAGTCACATATGTAAGTACCAAGTTAACCAGTGGTAGTAACAATATTTACAGAAGAAATAATTATTGATGTATTATTTTTTAGCACTGAAGATGTGTTTTGATACCCAGATGGGATTGGAAAAATAATTATCCATCCACAGATTTGACTTGGACATTCCTGGTAGTGGAGAGAAAAAATAGGGGAGAACTAAAAACAATGCAAACAATCTTTTAGAGACATGTTATACTAAACCTGTTAAAATTCTGGTGAAGTGGTGAGGAGGGTGAATCAAATTTGATTACCAGGTCAAGTCAAGTATCATTTGGAATTTGGAATTCTTTGTCTTAAGAGCAAATTGCTGAATTGAGTAATTACTGACTTACTGAATCAAACTTATAATAAGGAACCTAAATTCACTACTGAGATGGTTTGATTCAAATCTTTAATGTTGTAGGTCTGTTTTCATTGATGTTACAGCAGTTCTTAGACATTCTGCCCAGTTAGAGATTTTCATATTCCTATCACCGGCTTTCTGATTGATGCTGTATTATAAAAAATAAAATAATGTACTTCGTTAGTTCATGGGAATGAAAGGTTAAAATCTTCTCACTGGACTAATGCAAGCTTATATTGCTGATGACAAAATATTCAAACCACACTTACGTTATTCTTATTTGCAGGCCCTTATATTCTTTGGTGAGGTGCTACTGTTTATGAACTGGGCTCCGGTAGGAGATATGGTTTTGGTAAGGCAAATATTTTGTCCATGATTGCACTTCCTAAATAACATACTTAACTACCCATTAAGGGCTGTGCACCAGATAAATTTTCCATTTCTGAACATGACCTTGGCTGGAATTTGGTGTTGTATCAAAAACTCCGAAACGCTTTTTTTATCAACAGATATCTAAAAGTATTTCTCAAATTTGTTGTAGATTTCCACCCTGCCAGTGTATACTAAGACTACCGATGAGTGTGTCTAGCCACAGATGGACTGGGTTAGACTGATTGGACAACAACTTGAAAAACGTTAGGCTAACTGCTTCCAAGCTCTCGCGTTTTTGTTCCCAAAATGCACTCGAGCAGGTCATGAGTTGTTCCTTTCAAGAATTTAGTTGATTTCTTTTTCTTGATGTTATAGAAATATTTTCTAACTAAGTGAAGGTGCTGTCGCACCATTTTCACGATAAAAGGTCAAAATTCCTGTGATACTTCCCCTTTAACTATCCTACCTAGATACAAACCCCTTGCTTGCCTGTTCAAAATCTTAACGAAGCCCTTTCAAGAAAGCCATTCTCTTGAACTGAGATCTTGTTAACTGGCATCATCACCTCTACCGTTCTTTTGTGGTCTGTGTGAGATCACCGCAAATTCTGTTCTTGGCAAGTTTTTTCTCTGTCACTCTAGAATCATCATCCCTCATCAGTTGGTTACCAAGTTACCAAGGGTTTTATGAAGTAAGACATCTTTGCAGGGTGTGGTAGGGGGGTGATGTGTGCGACTCGCTCCCCGAATGTTTCTTGCGTTCTTCCCCGCGGATTCTCGAGCAAAAGAGAGGCTGCACGCAGTCTAGCTCAACCACCACAGTGGACTCACTAACAGCTGTTGTTGTTTTCAGTACATAATCATTCCTGCTCGTCGTTCTACTGCTGAAGCTGTTCAGATTCTTGTCTCACACTTGTTGGGTGATGCAGGGAGTCCATGGCTTGTTGGCGTGGTAAGAGCGTCAATTGTTTGGTGAATTTGTTTTTGAACATTGCAACAGTGCTAGAACAGTGCTGTAACGTTTCTAAAGTAACAATCCCTAAAAGTAGAATGATGCATTTCTTGTTGGATTTTTATGATAACATTTCATCAATTTTTAGTTTAAACAAATAGTCAAGTTAAAGGGGTACTGTCACGTAGTTTGTAGTGTCATTTTGAATGGCCAAAAAATATGTTAGTATCGATGGAACCGTTAAAATAATCAGGTTTGTTAACAATTACCTTACAAGTGCACAGAAACTTATGCCTCATTTACACCAAGGCTTAAAACACGTTTAAAAGCTGTTTAGTAAGCACAGTTAAAAATTGTTTCCTTCATAAAAGCTGCTTTCGGATTTTTGTCGACCATAGATTTAGCACAAATGAAAGCATAAGTTAAAGTTTTCTTGAATCCTATGTCAAAGCCAATGGTTCAGGTTTCTCTAACCAATTTTCATTTTGCTAAACCTGGTTTAATTAGATATGTTTTTTTGGTGTAAATGAAGCTTTAATCATCTTTGGCCGAGACAGCCAGGGTGGAAATTGATCGACATTTGAAAAAACTGCCCAATTTTTGCAAGGTGCTCCCGTGAAACCGGGTTAAGCCCTGACTATATGGACCACAAAGGCTCGCAGTGCGACTTTACCTTATTATTTTTTTACCTATGTACGTTTAGAAGATTTTTTGTTTACGTAGATTTCTGATCGAATACGAGGCAACGAGACCAGCGACAAGGATCGCGCAACAAGCATGGAGTACGCCCTGATGATGACCACTTTTATTTCTGTTTTGGGAGGCTTCTGTTTCATAATGTGCGCCTTTTATCTGGTCAAAGATCGCGAGAAAGCTGAGGCACACACTAGCACCCGTGACGATGAGAGCTCACTGCTGGGATCAGTGGCATCAGAACGCTTTTCTCCTACAATCGGCGAAAACCAGGCTGTGGAAAACGATGATGGTGATGATGATGAAGATGATGATAAATTAATAGATGTTGACCCCGTGACTCCTACGCCCTCTGAAAGAGAAACACTTGTTGTTCCAGTCGATGTTCACTCTGCTCCACCGGTGGAGGAAGAAAGCAACCATGTCATATGATCACCAACTACATCAAATTATTTGAAAGTATTCAGATAACCTATAAAATATGAGGACATTGTTTCATGTCTCCCTGGCATCATTGTCATTTCAAATGGAAAGAAAAATTTCGTAGATGCTGTATACAGATATAAATGTTATTGTAATACCAAACAGGGTTTAAACCAAATTTTCCTTTCCACTCTCCACATTTTCTTTCGAAACTAACCCCCTTATCGCTTTTTAAGCATCAACTTTAACAACTTAAAGTTGCTTTAAATTTGTGATGTAGCGTTTGCCGTAAGTGTGTAGTACAGAATTATTTCATATACACTGTGGCCACGTTCGAAAAAGGTATTCAATGCTCAAATATCTTGTACTGCAGGGCCCAGTTGTTCAAAGCCCGATTAAGTTAATCCTGGATTAACGTGAACTTTGGTTCGAGTTTAATTACTAATCAATAACGGTTCTTCCAAAAGATTTTTGGCCCTCAGTTTTGACTTAGACTTTTCTTTATCTTGAGCTTGAAATTAGCCTTTAAAACTATTTTTAACGAGCGAGATGAAAACCTCGATTAACTTTTAATCGTAGATTAACGTTATTCGGCTTTCGAACAACCCGGCCCAGAGGAACATGACCTTCCCAGGTGAAATGTGTGCGCTACAATCATTTACCACCATAAACCCTGTTAAGGAATTTTAACATGTGTTGGAAATTTTTTCTGTCCATTTGAACGCGACAGTGATGTTAAATGGACGTCGAAATGTTGTCGTCACATTTCATTTCTCGTTTATGTTTGAAATGTTTCAAATCTTCTCAAATTAGTATTTCAAATTATTCCAAAATAGCGAAGATATAGTTGCGTTAAGTCTGAAAATTTATAGCCATTTCGTCTTCATAAAAACGTCTGAAAAAATTCCAGAATTTAGGGAACTACACCTTTGCTACTTTAAAAGACAAGACTCTCAAAGACTCGGCTCCTTTACCAATTTCAAGGTGCTCTTTCCAGCATTGTCATTGTCAACCGGGCCTACATAAAAAAAATTAAATTACCGTATAACAGGTTTATAGGTTTGGGAGAAGTGAAGCAGATGGAGAAACTTCCTTTTTTATAGATTCTCCGCAAACTTCAGTCATGTTTTTGTTAATGTTTGCTATCAATTATAAAGAAACATGGACAAAAACTTTTGAATTCGATGTCCTTTAAAAATAATCCATGGGAAATTTACCGTGTCGTTGAATGTTTTTCACGATAGCTGTCAAAATTTCCTTCGCGCTCATTGACTGGCTAATTTTTATGGTCAATGAGAGTAGAGAGGGATTACATATCGGTCAGCTGACACGATGGACGAAAGTTTTGCGAAGCTCTTTAGCGCTGCGTTCTTGATTTGGCAATAATCAGATTGAACCTTAGAACTGTTGAATGAGAATGCTGGCAAAAATACCTCGAATGAACAAACAAGCTAATATTCAGCTCTGGAGCAGAATAGCGAGGTTGTTTGTCTAGGTTTGACCTCGAAATCGTAGATCAACGGGGCTTAGACTGAAATGAGCTGAATAGAACTTAGAGCGTGTTCCAATTGAAAATTGCCAGCTGTCATCAAGGTTAGTTTCGAATTCCTAATTTTTTCAATGCTCTTTAACTTAGAGTTTTAGTTTCTGAGTTTGTGATTACCTCAGTTTTAGCTGGTGGATCTATCAACTTTGACAATGGTTTGACGAAATTTATCATCAGTGAGAGGATAGACTCCAAAAAGAATGGAGTTCAACTTGTTTATTACAAACACGATTTTCAACCAATCAGATCATGTTTGCTCAAGGTTATTTTCCATTGGAGTTTAATTTCCCTATCCGTTGCACAGGCATTCTCAACTGCTGTGTACAAGCTTATTACCGCGTATAGATACTAGACCTTAGTCTTTCTTCGCGGGTGATCCTTTTCAGGTCACGTGGTGTGGTATGCGAGAGGATCCTGGGAACGAGGTTGTAAGCGACTGGCCGTTCTTCTGGGTGACGTCACCGAAATTAATCGTTATTTCTTCCAAATTGGTCGACTTAGAAGTTACTATTACTTATTTTTTGGGGAACCAGCATCTCTCACGCTCCTTCGTCATTCTGTTCTGTTATTATTTTTTGATATTTACATATCGACGAAGTATAATTTTGATATCAATTTTTTAAACAGCTAAGATTCCTTCCAGCAAAAACAAATCTTTCAATCGTGTAAATCGTAGTGTATTGGCATGTTACTGGTTGAATGTGAACAGGAACGTTGCGAATGATAGCAAGGACTGATTATTGGTGTCAATGGGAATAATCGTCCAGGAAGTTGATAAATTAAAACTATTATTCCTGGTGAGTTTTATAGAAAAATTATTTGGGTTCTTTCCTCAAAGTGCAGCCATCATTAGAAGTGGCGGTGATCACTGCAAGAGTAAAGATTTTATTACCTGTTAACCAAATAGATTAGAATTTAAAATTTATTGTAGAAATAACACTACTATTGTTTAAAAAAAAAATGCATGATCAAGGACGCTTTTGCCACGAAGCTTTATATCTGCGCTGGTCGATTATGTTTCGAATTGTCCAAAATAACATTTATGTAATTATCATCAAGTGAAACCAACAAAAACAAAATTAAATACATTCGAGAATAAACCATACAAATTTTTTAAAGTTTATTGTAATACATGAATGTACAAAATTACAATTGTAGCATACCTTCGTTTCAAATACTTGACTTCAATTAACTGTGAAATGTACTATTATCCTAAACCACTTTGTCGAATAGCACTTGATCCAATGAATACATTTTCTTCGACTCTTGTTATAGTTTACATTGTTAACACTTTTCTGATGTTTTTAATAAAATCGTGAAAAGAAAACTTGGTGTTTTAATTGATAATTTTTTCTGGTTAAGTGGAGGAAAGGTTTATAGTAAAGGTCTATTTATCCATCTTTATGAGAAAAACGTGATGGATTCACTTTCGTTACGCTTTAAAAGGGATAATAAACATGGAGCAAACCATCAACAAGGGCATCCTTTTGCGCCAGTTCTGGCTATTTTTATTCCAGTTCAGGAATAACAGAATAGACAATATCAGTTCCCAAAATAACGCAATTCCTCCTTTTCATTGCGTTCGACGAAGGAGAACGTAAGCCTAATCTTGTGTTATGTTGGTTTTCCTGGGACACGTGTTGGATGATCTGTATCTGTAAGCATACTACTCTGTTCATTCTAGCCTGCAAGCAAGCTCTCTCGAGGGTGGGTGTTGGAGAGAGCTCTGTATCTCCTCCCCTCCAGATTCTTTGTTATCAGGCATGCCAAGGAATGATAATTAATATTCCACGAGTGTGCGTTGGATATGAGATGACAGATAGCCAACAAGGCGCGTAGCACCTCTTCGGTTAGCTATAATTTTTGATAACGTGTTTTATTAAAAACTGTATCATTGTATAATGCAACTCCAGGGATTTGATTGGTTTAGCGGCCATGGTATATGAGCCATTATACCATGGCCGAGAAATAGCGACCATTAGATTATCTTCTGGTTGTTCTTGCAAAGCCAAATCAGCAAGATCTAGCAATATTTGTTGATTGTTTTTAATAAAACAATTATTCCACTCGCGCTTGTTGGCCAACGAGGCGCGTAGCTCCTCCTATCCACTCGTGGAATAATTGTAAAATATCCTGGCCCTTGCGTGGCGTTAAATTCGCCTTTCGTGCCAATAAATCCATCAATGTTTAAGATCTTGGTTTCACTTTCTATCGTCTACTGGACGTCCTCAGCTTCTCTGAACACGGACTGTATAGCTCAACCAAAGCAAATGATCAGAACGGCTAGTTAAAGAAATGTGTCGTAAAACGTTTATTTTGGAACAGGTTTGCTTTCTCGTGCATACTGAATTTCGACAAAAAAAGATTGTGCACCAAACAACAGTACTTGGACAGAAAATCTCCCGAATAACGATGTAGAAAAAAAATCCTTAAATGTTGGACACGAAATCCATTTTTCGTACGAATAAACCTGAAGTTAACTTGCACTGATTTACTTTCCAAGTCCGTGGAAAATTAAAAATCACATAAAAAAGCGGTTGTCAGTGCCACCATGCATGAAACATGTACATATAGAAAAAGTCGTCTTGCGACATCAAGTAGCAGTTCTTCCATACTATAGGAAGCTTTAGCAATGACGACGGCGACGGCAGCGAAAACGTCACAGTTAAAATGAATTCGCGCTTTTTCAAACGTCGTCACGATTATTCCAACTCGCTTTACATGTCAAATGTAGGTGAAATTTCCTGGAGTTGAATTCTTGGAGACCACATTCAAGTTTAGAAAGAGAAAGAAAAATACGTCAGTCGTGTGTCTTCGTCCTCTCCACCCTGCCTGGGCCTGTCACCTTGTCGCGGTGGTGGAGCTTGTGTGTCTCAGTGACCCCAAGAGCTATGCCGTTGGGGACTCAGTCCCTGGTGGGTTCAACCGTACCGGATTGGTCGAGGGACTGAGACCTGACAAAGGACAGCCCCTGGCCCTCCAGGTTGGGGATGGGCGTTAGGCTAATCACCTAACCTCGTAAAAAAATGAATGATTACGGAGACCTTGAGGCCCTATGCGCCATCTTGGCGCCAGGGGACAAGTGAAGTGTCTTCGTCCTCCACAAAACGTCCCATCAGGAAATTTCACGTCCTAGTCATGCACTGACGGCACTGAAATGTACCAAAAAGTGTAATGCACACATGTAGAGACTTGTTGTTTTGGTTATGAAGCATATTAATTTTTTGACGTTCTCATTGCTGTTGCCATCGGCGTTGCTAAAGCTTGGCATTTCCTTGAGTCGACAACAAACAAACAAACAAACAAACGAATCGCTCTGTTGGTGTTCTTTTGTCCTTCTCAACCAAGATCGTCATCATCTTCCTCGTCAAGTTCTTCATCAGGAGCACACTAACGAGATGCAAAGAAAACCAGCGGTGCATTTTTAAAATAATAATTAAAATAAACTGCAGATTTTTGTCTGTTGCTACATGCTGAACTCGCAGACGGTTCGCTGCTTCGAACCGTTTGGCGCGTTCTGAAGATTCCGCTTCGTCTTCTCGATTGTTGAAAAAGGGACTGTCAGCAGCCTAAACCACGCCTGAACAATGCAAAATGCAGGCCCGCGCTGTAGGCTCGATTTCCAGCCGCTGTTCGGGAAACGAGCGGGGGGAGGAACAAAGACCGGACTCGAGAGAGCGGCGGAAATCGAGCCTAGCCCGTGCTGCTGCTATCTTGCGTTCTTCCCCGCGAATTCTCGAGCAAAAGAGAGACCGCTTGCAGTCTAACACCCAACGAGAACATTTAAGCAAAATACTTGAGATGATATTCCCTGTGTTCCCATATGTTCTACAATAACCTGAGTACCAGATTTTTCAAGGGTGGGGAAAGAAAGAAAGAGACTCCCCCTGATACTTAGGTTAGCTCTATGACTTTTTAAGTCATAATTTTGTAAGCTGCCACAGTCCGATCTTTTCAGATTCGCTGGTTGGAAATTTAACTTGCAGAAGGTTTTAAGGAATAGAATCTCAGTCCCCGAGTTTCGAAGCCGCTGTTGCCTTTCCGAAAATACTAACTGGCCTTGTTTGGCACTTTAAGCGGCACACTTGTTGTTGTTGCATCTCCAAAAACAAACAAAAAAAAAATAAACAAAACAAAACAACAACAACAAGAACAAAAGAAACGAATTAGTTTCCCAAACTTGAGGTCAAGGTCTTTCGAACTTATATTACGCCAAAACGAATCGCTGGTCCTATGAAGATGGAGAAGAAGATCTGATTTTCTTAGTGGTGTTGTTTATGATGCTGACTCAAGTAGTTTTGCAGAAATGCAGAAGTGTGAGTGGAGGAAGTGTGCACTAATAACATCATTGTTAGGGCGCTGGACTTGCAATCAAATCAGCAAATCAGATTTGAACCTTAATCTTTTCAAGTTTTTATTGGTGTTGCCGTCGTGGTAGCATAAATGTGTCCTTGATGTGCAAATTCCTATCGTAGGACTTATAGAAAACAAAGGATTAGTTACTTACCAGGTATTCCACAAAGCAGACCTGACCATCCTCATTAATGACCATGTACTGTAATGACAGGAATCCTCTACTGTCCATCCTGATGGAAATTTTGCTTGAAAGTTGTAGTGCTTTGGTTGATGGCTTGAGAAGGCTAATTTTATACCTAGAGCACAAGTTCAGAAAATGCACACACTTAGAACAACCCTGCATAGGATAATCCTATGTGCAGTAGCACTGTCAGTAACATACCTGTTTGTCTGTGTTTGTTGGCACTCAAACGATTCCACCATGTCTGAATCTTTTGGAAAATCTGACTGTAAAATCAACATGAAGAAGTTTTTGAAATGACATTTATTGTCAAATAATTTTATTATTAAATATTTTAACCTAATTACGACATTAAAAACTTTGTAGGTGTACTGTACAATCTGCATGGTTTCCTGACATTTCAGTTTATGTTCAACTTTACCAAAAATGAAATAATTGGTTTCTATTCTCCTCTCATATACTGCTGATGTATGTTGGACAGGAGCAATTGGAAAGCGAGCAAAGACACATGTCACCCATGCTGTTGGAGGACCCCGCCTCCCAACCTCAACATGACCTGACCTGAATGCTTTTTGTAGCTTTTGGAAGGACAGGTGTACTGTAAAATCTGCATCAATTTTAAAAATTCTTGGTTCGTATTCCCCTGTCATATACTACTAATGGTTGTTAGATAGGAGCGATGAGATATCTGCTCATGTTGGAGAGTGAGGACACATGGACCCCTGCCATTGGGAGACCCTGCCACCCGACCTCAACATTGTCTGACCTGAATGTTTTTTGATTTGTAGCTTTTGGAAGAACAGGTGTACTGTAAAGTCTGCATCAATTTTAAAAATTCCCAGTTCCTATTCCCCTCTCATACACTACTAATGCATGTTGGATAAGAGCAATTGGAGAGTGAGGACAGATGTGACCCCTGCTGCTGGAGGACTTTGTAATAATAATAATAATAATAATAATAATAATAATAATAATAATAATAATAATAATAATAATAATAATAATAATAATAATAATAATAATAATAATAATAACAATCTTTATACAGGGAGCCCACATCACGAAAGTGATATTCAGTGGGGCCCTGTAGATTGAGAAATGATTTAAAACTTACAATTATTTTAAAAATTACAATTATTTAAAAGTAGAAAATACAAAGTCGGCGGTAAGAAATAAAAATAAGAAATAAGAATTAAAAACTAGCTAAAACGCGCTCTTTGATACGTTGCTTAAAAATTAAAAACGATTTTATGTCTTTGAAAGACTGTTCTAAAAGGTTCCATTCCTTAATACCCTGGTAAAGGAGTGTCTTCTTTCCGTAGTTAGTTCGTACTCGTGGAAGACGGAAATCATTCTTTCTCCGGGTATTATAGGAATGGATGTCGCTGTTCTTAAGAATATTAAAATTATAATCTACAAGTCCATGAATGAACCTGGCCACAATCTGACCTGACCTGAATGCTGTTAACATTTAGTAGCTTTTGGAGAAATAATAAAAAAAATCTTTGAAACTATAAGTTCATTTTTACAAAATTAATCCAATACAGCCAAATTTAGGCAGCTCCTTCCATGGGGAAACATCATGCCAGGGAAGACGGTCAAAATTGACATGTCTTAGGTGAACTGCATTTTTTAAATTCTTAGCACTGTTCTTACTACTGATGACAAAAATCTTACATGAGTACTGCCTGCATGACCAAAGGTTGACAATCTAAAGTAAGGGTTGTCTGGGGACATGAGAATTTGAAGCACTTCGCTTGTCATGTCCAGTTCACTAAAGGCTTCCTTTAAACACTCTGACTGCAATAAAAAACAAGCATTAAACAAATAAAATGCTGGAGAATCAGATGGATGCCCCAAGTGAAAAAAAAAATATTGAACCCACAACACCCACTATCTCATGGCAGTGATCGAACCTCTGAGCCACTGAGACCTGTAGCCACAGTGGAATGTTTTAAGTACTAGCTCAAGGGAGTGTAATGTTCATCAGACATTTTATCTCAGTTCTCTCAGACTGGGAATTACTTCTACAGCAGTGGTCATCAAGACTTACACACATCAGACCAAATGTTAGAAAACCATACAAATTATTAAAATGAAAATAAGTGAAAGTGAAAATAAGGGCGACATATTATTTTTGAACTTCATCTCTAGAGAGTTTACCTGTAGCATTAACATTATGTTTCTATTATGATAATCTTACCTTCATGATAATCTTGTTAAGAACCTCAGCACTGCTGAAGTCAAAGTCCAAAGTTTCGTCAGGTTCTTGAGTCTGAATGCTGCAGTCAGTTAGTACACCTCCTTCTTCCAGCCTGCAAATGTGAAAAAATGGATGTGGCTGTAACATGACAGGAGCCTGCTACCCTGAGACATCCAAGACACCACTGTGGGTGTAAATAAATGTTTGGCTGTAGCACCAAACTTTCAACAGGTTTAGCTCCTAACTTTTCAGCTTTTGGCCTAGACTGTGTGACTTGCAGTTCGTGGCTTTGCCACTTGTACTCAACGTTTTTTCGTTTTTCCCCATGGATTTTCAAGCAAAAGAGAGACTGCTTGCAGTCTACTTTTGGCCTCGACTGGGTTCCTTCAAATTTTTGTAAGGCAGTTGCTTAGTGGAAGAAAATATCTATAGGGTTGAGCATTAAACAACGTCAGAAAAATCTTATACTTTGGTCTGATTGTGAAATAGAGTTTAACTTAGTTATTTTCAAATGTGCTACTTAGAGATGGTTTCTCAATTGAAGTTTACCATGACTGAGCCAGTGTCTAACTCTCTCCAGCTGGCGTACAAAAAAAAAATGCAGTGCAAAGTGCAGTAAAGTTTTAGAATAGTCTCTACATTAGCCTGTTTCAGAATCTTGGTATACCAGGGAAAATACAAAAGAGCACATAAACAAAGGAAAAAAAATGAAGGAGTGCGCCTGCTCTTTTGCATTAGGAATAGAGTTTGTGTTTAAATTATGTTTAAGTTTGATATTTACATGAGAATGAGAGGGGAGCCATAGCCAGCATAACACATCTTCAGAGCGGTGAATGTTCCAGAATCTTTTGAGGAACCAAAAATATTCAGACACTCCTGCAAATGAATGACAAAAATAAAACATTTTTTCTTGCTCTTAAGAATCCTATAGTGAAACTGCAAGGGATACTACCAGTACTGCTTCATGGCTTTCATTTGTGAAGGTGAAGGTGGCTAGTGCATAGGATGTCAGATGAGAGGATCAGTGGTTACAGGCCTGGCCTCTGCTGTCAATCCCTTGCAAGGAAACTTTAGAAAAGCAACGTTGGAAAAGAACTTTGTTCAGTCTTCACCACATTGTGTATAAAGGAGTACCGGTGACATACTGCTGGGCTGGGTTACCTGTGGCTCACGTGCAACTTTACCTACAGCTTTCAGCACAGTCCTCCAATATTGGAGGATCTGTGCTTTCACTTAAAGAGTCAACTGGTGGGATTTTGTTTTTACACCAAGATTTTAGACAACTTCTTTTTAAGTGCAAGAACAGTTAGCACTTTGTGACACCTTTGCAGGCAAGTGTGTGCAACAATTTTCTATTGCTATATTGCGTAGTTATAGGATGCATAATAATTAATCATGGCTTGCAGTAATAAATGTGCAAAATTAATAGTTCAAATAGTAATAATTTTAATTAAGTCTTGTGGGATGAAAGTGGACCCTCAAAATTGTTCATTGCTAGAAAGTGGATGACAAATTCGGCAAATTTGTCCTGAAGCTTTCAGAAAAAATACAGTTAATAAGTGTTTTTACCAATAAAACATTCAGATTTATCCTGAAGGTGGCACTCTCCTCCTTGAAAATAAACTCCTGGAAGATACCACTCTGCACAAATGCATTGGCCTGCACACATTTAGCATCTTCAACAGTAACTTTGAGACCATTGCTGCTCACAAAACAGGTGGCTGACTGGTGAATAGAATAAGAGTGAAAATCATTTGGTTTGTTTCCTAAATTATTTAGAAAATAAAAAACTGCCAGATATGCATCCCAAGATCCATTCATTCATTGATAGACTGTCCCATACAAAATAATCTCGACTCAACTGTGTATTCATCCCCTCTGCATTAGGAGTGCGTTCTTTCTACGTCGAACACAAAAATGGTGCATGCTTATATAACCAGATTTGAACATGAAAGGCAGTTTTAATAGCAAGTCTTTATGAACCTCATAAGCCTTAGCTTCAAGGGATGTTACAATGCAATATTATTAGTTTCAAATTCTCCCCAACTCCATCAAGTGCGAAAAATTTCTCTGCCATCAAAGGCCTGACACTAGTTATTATATTTGTTATAAGTGACAATGGTGAGCTGCTGATGATGATGATGATTGCGATGACTACAATGATGGTAGGAACTGATGATGATGGTAACAGTGATGGCAATTGGTGATGAATTGACAACGACGACAATGACAACTATGATGATGGTGATGGTAGTAACTGATATGATGGTATTTGTAACTATTGTTGTCAGAAATACTTGTGGTTTTTATTTATTTTGTAATGCTGGTAAGTCTCCTCAAAGAAATTAGGCAGACGTGCTACTGCCCACTGCATAAATTCGAGGATAAATGAAGTTTATCACGCAGGTTTATGATAATAATTATGATGATCAATGGGGGTTACCTTCTTGTTGAAGGAATGACTGATTGATTGCTATTAAATCTTGCATAAATCTTGCAACTATAACTTAATTATAAGTCTTACCTCTTTGAAATGAACCGCTTTCAGGATGTTGTGAAGATTGCGAGCGTTGTCTAACTTGGCCACAAGAATGTAGCGATTGTCATCACCGCTTTGCTGCGTGAGCCTAGACATCTCAATCAACTCTCGAAGAAAAACATCCAAACGGTTTCATCTGAAGATTTTACACCGAAAAGTTTTCGAAAAAGTAATCTTTGAAATCCCCGCGAAGATCCACCATCTTGAATTGAAGTGTGCGAAGAGACTGAAAACTAGCTTGGTACCCACTCCTGTTGTTGGCTTTGAAGCCTGGCCTTCACCGGCGAGGCGGCTTTTTGAGCGCAGTTTTACATCAGTTTTATTGAGCTTTTATGCATAAAGTGGCCCTCATTTTTACCTTGTATGGAGGGGTTTAGGCACTCTTGTGATTAATAGACCCATGTTATCCGAGTGAAACTTCAGAAGGAGAGATTATGGTATGTTTACGAATTTTGCAGTTTGAGTTAAAGTGTGCAGTAGCATACTGAAACTTTTCTTCCAATGCATTTTAAGATTCGATTGTGTGCATTAAATGATGATTCAAGTGAGGAAAGTGAGCCAGAGCCTACACAGGAAAGTGTCAAGCAAGCTAAGGTAGGTGAAGGCAAGCTAGCTAACAAGTATAATGCTAATCTTGTACAAAGTAAGCTTAAGCTCGTACTCTGACATGATGTTCATGTACAGTGAGCTTACTTTTTACATCTACAGCAATATCTTGCAAGATCATTGTCAGGACAGTTTGCAAGTGGTATAAAATAAAATAAATAAATAAATAAATAATAATAATAATAATAATAATAATAATAATAATATTAATAATAACTAGGATGTCACGTTCTGCATGGAGTTCAAAGCTGACTTGAAATGACTCAGTGAATCGGATGTAACTATCTCAGCGTGCTCAAGAATAGTTTGAAAACAGAACATAAACCCCCAGAGGGATGTGGTACTCCCTATTACAGACTATACAGTACCTTTTTTCTAGCTGAAGGTATATAAAGGGGTAGGGATTTCATGAGCTGAAGTATGGAAGAAGATAGGGAAAACTATCATTTCGGTATTTTAAAGGGTCTCAAAATATCTTGAACAGACCGAACAAAAAGAGATACAGTGTTTCTACTGTAGATGAATGTGAAAGGGGTACCATTATCTATGGAAGGTATCATAAGGGTAATGGTAATGGTAAGGGTTTGGACCATGGTGGTAAAGCCTTCCTCTATAAAACTTTGTTGAGTATCTATCAAGGCCATAAACATCTTTAAAGACCCAAACTGTCAGGGAGGCTACAGTAGGCTATTGACAAAGTGTGACCAAAGATAGGACTGATCTGATATACATGTAGATCCATCTACTGTAGCTATGGATCAGAGAGAGGACTTGAACATGGGACTTCCAAATATAAACTCCATGGCTTTAACCACTTGGACTCTGCACAGTTTTGTTTTAAACCTTTTGATTGAATTTTTAAAGATATTTTTTTCAGTCAGTGACACAGGCATACTTGGACAAAAATCCATGTTCTCCAAATAGGAGTTGAACCTAAGACCTTCCGATTACTAGGCTGAGTGATCTACCGCTGAATGTCAATGTATGGCATATGGAAGAAATGTGATGAATCTTATTTAATCACCTAGTCTCCCAAAGCCCAGTGGTAGAGTAGCCAGGCTTGTAATCAACAGGCTTAAAGTTTGACTACTGTTGGGAAGAGCTTTCACATTTAAGCATACGATCACATTTCTTCCAAGATCCTCAGTGATCTCATTCATTCCTTACTTTACATTAGGTCTCATCACTTTATTAATCAATTTTTGCAAATATCCATCAAGGATTACACTTAGAGTGAAACGTAAGCTTCTTTAGACCAAAATTTCAAAGATTTTGCAAGGGAAGTCTGAGTGTTTTTTTTTTTTAAATCTGACTGAAAGTTCATTATCTTAACAGGAATCTGAGGCTTTGGAGCTTTATAACAGAGGGCTTGCCTTGCAACAGAAAGGAGATTACACAGCATCAGAAGAAGCATACAATCAGTTGTTGAATTCTGCCTTGGTTAAAGAGGTGACATGAGCTAAATATCATGAACTGTCTATATTAGATGTATATCTACATAACTAACTCTCTAGTTCTACTCTCCTCGGGGAGTTTATCTAACAGTCTCTAGCTAAACGATAAAACAGTAATGCCTGACATCGTGTCAGAGGAACATGTTTTATTGTTTAGCCGCTTCTCTCACCATAGCATTAATAAATAGTGTTCCATGTTTGATCTAGGTCAAACATTTTAATCCAACGTTTATTGCCAAAAACAAAATAATGTTTAATCATTTAGCCACCTCTGCCCAAGAAAGCTTGCACAAGGGGGAAAAAGCAACCAATCAGAAAAGGAATTTGTGTGACGTCTCAACCTGTCATGTCATAATTTAAGCGGTAATGTGCAAAAAGCATCAGCATTGTGCGGACTTACTTTGTATGATGTCTAGTCAAACATTGTTTGCCCTTAAGCCACAGAACATTTTGTGTGATAAACACTATGTTGGACAAAAATGTTTCATCGTTTAGCTGTGGCTTAGGGATGGTGCCTACTATGTTACTGCGCATACGTTCTGCGCATCTCTTGATACTCGGTTTCCTGTGGGTGGGGGCTTCTAATATGGGATATTTTTTTCACGGTTTAAAACTATTCGGGGAAAGCAGAACTTAGCGAGTGCTTTTGGTATCCAAAAATAAAATTATTGGGGGTAACCATGCATTTTTTTCAGACATAACAAAGCTTCAATTTTGAAAAAAACGCCATACATTACTTTGTATTTTACTGCTTTTTTGAATAATCGTTGCTTAATTATCTCTAAAAAATGCGTGGTTTCCCCCAATTTTCTTTTTGGATTTTCATAGCCCTTGCTAAGATCTGCTTTTCCCGCATAGTCATAAACCGTGCAAAAATACTTCTGAATCAGTATTAGTAGGCACCGTCCTTAATAAACTCCCATACTTGTGACAAACTGAAGAGAGGTTACTTATCCATTACTTGATTTATAACTGAATAGGCCCCTCCTCCAGAGGATGATGCAGGGTTAATTGAACCTGGCCATGTGCTGAAATATTCTGCTTACAAAAACCTGGCTTCACTGGCAGAGAAAAGAGAACAGTGGGAGAAGTCTATAGATGCATACCTGCAGGTGAATTGCATTTGAGCATTCTGGTTCACCTAAAATGAATGCTTTCATTTTTCAATTTAGCCTAAATAGGTTCTTATATAAATGGTACTTAAAGCAAATTTAGGCTACCAAGGTTCTTAAAATAGGTTCTTATATTTTCATATGAGTTTCATCTGAATATACTATATATATTATAAATATCATCTCATAATACAGTATAATGGCAAACACAATAGAGTCATACAACATGGTACTTAAGCTTGAAAGAAAAAAAAGTTATGTCAAGTTACTTTTAAATAGATGATGATCTTAACTCAGCAGTTTCTACCTACACACTTTCACAGCAACCCCACTGATAAGAACCTAACTTAAAATTGTAGCCTAAATAGGTTCTTTTGTGGAGGGGGCTTAAAATGAAAGTTTTAGCTTAACAGGTTCTTAAAACCCAGGTTCTTATACGCGGGCTATTACTGTATTTGGAGCAATTTACATTTTGTAATCAAATTTTCCATTTAGCATTAATTTTTATTTTGATAGTGTTTGACCAAGCCTCTCAGTTTGAGATAAATTTAAACTGTAGTATGAAAATGTATGCAAATGAATCTAAATCATGTCTTAAATTTATGTTAATTTGCCACAATTTATGAAATTGTGAATATCGTAGAACACTGCAGCTAGTAAAAGTGTGTACCATTGCATGGTTGGAAAATATAGATTTAAAGCTCTTCCTGTGTATGTAAATAGGACATTTTCATGATGGCATCATTTGAGCACAACTATCAGAATCCTTCAGTCAGTATTTTTTTGTTTCTCGTGCCAATTAGAGCTACTGTACTGTTATTAATAAATGAATTCTGGTAGCTGTAGTCAAATGCTATCATCATTCTGATTATGTTTCCCTTCAGGCTGTGGCACTGGATGATTCTGATGTGACTGTCTGGTATCATCTTGGAGTAGTGGCAATGAAAACATTTGATCTCTGTCTGGCTCGACACTCATTTGAAGAGGTTTGTAATTTTTGTAGTCATGAAGTGACTCTCACACCAGGGGGAGGGGGCGGAGGGTTCTCCCCAATGTAAGCTACATAGTACTGTGAATGCTCATAAATTTCTTGACCTTGGAATCTTAAACCAATTGTATGGAAAACTCTTCTTTCAAGGTGTACTTATGTTGAGGCATTGAAGCTTTTGACTGGGAGGAGGTCAAAATCCTTGCATTTGACCGGGAGACTGTGGACATTAAAATATCAGATGCCAGTGTCCAATCCTAAATAGAGATGGGGGCCACAAACTACCCGCAATTTTTAATCACTTATTGTCACGTGACTAAATACACATAAGTCACGTGACAACACTGAAGACAGTATTTGCTGAAGAAGACTGTGAGAAACCTTCAAAAGCTTCAATGCTTCAGCATTAGTAGACCTTGAGAGAAGAGTTTCCCATACAAAAGCTACATAGGTTTGTGCAGCCCCAAATGGTATATTTTTGAGCTGTTTTGGTCTGACATGGGGTATAGATTTTAACAATTTTGGTCTGAAAGTCTGAAAACGGGTATGGATTTTACAGACCCGGGGCCCGTTTCTTAAAAGTCCGGGGAACTTACCGGGCCTGATAAGAGTCTTTGGTGATAAATGTTCTTAACAGAAGTCAATTTTTGACTATATGGGGAAAGCAGATCTCAGCAAGGACTATTGAAATCCAAAAAGAAAATTGGGGGCAACCACACATTTTTTAGAGCTAATTAAACAACAATATTATTATTCTAAAAAGCAGTACAATACAAAGCAATGTATGGTGTTTTTTTCCAAATTAAAACTTTATTAACTCTGAAAAATGCATGGTTACCCCCAATTTTCTTTTTGGATGCCAAGAGCACTTGCTAAGTCCTGCACTCTGCATAATTTTAAACCGCACAAAAATATCGCTGTGTTAGAAGGCACCACCCAAAGGAAAACCGAGTATCTCGAGCTGCGCAGAACGTATGCGCAGCAACAAAAGTAGGCACCATCCTGGTTGTTTACTGTATCAGGTATAAAGAATGAGACAGAAACTCATCAGAATGACAGCTGGATGTCATCTGTACAAACTGATTTTTCAAGATTGTAAAATTTGTGCCTCATGACCCTTAACACTGTTTTTCTTTTACAACGACATATTGAATTCATTTTCTGAGTGCATTTTCTGCCCATTGCTAGGGTTTGAAGTGTAATCCAAAGCACTGGCCTTGTCTAGACCTGCTCTGTACAGTGTTGTATGCTGTTGGGGATTACTACAGTAAGTATAACTGAAGGGGTGCGTGAAATAAGGCCCTAAGTGACTTTTGACGTAAGGTCAAATTCTCCTTTTGTTTCACAAGCAAATGCATGGAAATTAGGAAGGATTTGGTGTTTAGTATTGCTGAATATTTTTATGAGTTGTGCTGTATAAGACTAGCCCATGGGACATTTATCAAAATACAAACAAGCAGCAAAGAGTACCAAATGGAGTCACTGTTGGATAATTAAACTATTAACATAAAATTTGGCAGTAGCCTATCGCCTGTCAAGGTATTGTCTTGAGGTATGGCTAAGAAGTTTCAGTTTTACTGGTTATCATTAATTTTCTATGTTTACTTCTTTTTAGGCCCTCAATTGAAGGAATATGTAGGTCTCATATGAACTTTATCATCACTTGCTTTAACCATTACACATTATTTTGTTTTTCAGCCTGTCTTGTTATGATTTCAAAAGCACTGGAAAGAGATGAAGAATACCTTAAAGGTAATTTTAATTCATGTACAATTTTGCTCCGCTTTACACTTGCTTTCAGTATTACGTGCATAGCAGAGAATAGTGCCCATCTTTTGACAATTATGTTATGTTATGTAAATGGTTAGTAAACTAAGACTTTTGACCACAAATAGCTGAAGAAGGGTGTTAAATCTTGTACAATGCTAAATTCGTAGGTCTTTATAGGAAAATTTCGACAAGCATACTTATTTGGCTCTTATACCTGCCTTCTGGTAGAAGTGTCCATCTTTGTTTGTAAGGCATAAACATGTCCAAAAAATTAAATCATTCCTGGTTGGAATGATTCATCATTACTTCCCACCAGAGTTTGATTAATAAATACATTAGCATCATGAAAATTGGAGTTAAATTATAAAAAATTCGCTTGTGCCTTCGTTTTAGGCTTAAGCCTGGTTACATTGTGGAGGTGTAGCACTATAGTTAAGTATGTGTAGTTACTGCATTGGAATTTCAGTCAGATTTTTGGTTAGAGGGACTGGATGGTTGGTGGTTTAAAGTTACATTGGGTTCTGCATTGTCATGTTGTTTCCTTGGACCATTTCGACGCCAGTACATATCCTTCTGGACAAGAAACTTTGCTCCACATTGTCTCTTTTCACCCAGGTGTATAAGTGGATACCAGTGGCATACTGCTGGGTGGAACCCTGTGATAGACTAGCATCCCATCCCTAGGGGAGTAGCAACACTCCTAGTTGCTT
Source organism: Pavona decussata (assembly GCF_977016875.1). Classification (NCBI taxonomy): domain Eukaryota; kingdom Metazoa; phylum Cnidaria; class Anthozoa; order Scleractinia; family Agariciidae; genus Pavona; species Pavona decussata. Next base: position 1,944,620 of record NW_028145494.1, on the reverse strand, counting down.
CATACTATAGAAACTGGTTAACTTTCTGATTCTTTTTTTTTTTTTGTAGGAATGGCTTTGAAGAATCAGATCTTTTCAGAGGAGCCTGCCCTACGAAGAGAAGCACAACATCTAAGGTTTTGTAGCTACTGAAGTCAGCATGATTTTTCAACTCATTTAAATCTCTCCTTCTCGAGTATGCACAAGATCAACACTGTTCAAAGTTTTTAAATTTTGCTTGAGAATTTTGTTGTTAAAAACATTGCAAAACAAACAGCTCCACCAGTGCATATGATACAATTTCATGTAGAAACTGAACAATTAGTACCAACTTGTACAGCGTTATAAAAAAGGAGGACAGTATGCATTGCATATGTGTGGCTAGTGCTGTGCATGTGCTGTGGACCTGTTTGTTTACGGACACTCACTCACTCTTACATGCCTGACGACATAGTGGGTAGGGCACTATACAGTGCACTACCCACAATAAACATAACTATAGGAAAGTACTACTCAGTACCTTTCATTTAAATTTATTGTCACACTTCTGATTTCATCCACAGATTCAAACATTGAATTACATTGCATCTTGAACAGCATACCAACACCAGTCATAAACAGGAATTTGCTGGTTAATAGCTTTCAATTTCAAATTTCGAAGACTTCATCCACAGAAGAGTACTCCTGTGCACTTTACTAAACAGCTTTCACTTGAATGGTGACACTATAGGATTTCATCCACAACTTCAACAGTTGGAACCGCAGTCTTTATGACCCTATATTTGACTCGGAGCATGAAAAGATTTGTAAAGTCTGCTGCACACTTAAGGAAAGAGCTGAGCAAACTGCCTTGTAAGGCATCATGAGGCAATCAGCTGAGCTGTTTCCTGAAGTGTGTGGTTGAGTTTTCGTGAGAATTTCACCTCACGAGGCAAATTCTTTTATATCAAACACGACGGATATTTTCCTCCCAGCCTCACGAGGCAAAAAACTTACGAAAACTCAACCGCACACGTGATGAAACAGCTGAGCTATTCGCCTCGAGAGGGAGCTTGCTCAGCCCTTGCCTCAAGTGTGTGGCAGGCTTAAATAGTCCTGTAACTGGGTTTGCTTGGTTATTGACCACAATGACTATTGGTTGCAATTAGCTTTTCTTGAGGCTTTCAATGCAGTATTGAGGTGAAATGGGAGGGTTTAAATTTCATGTTTGTTTTTGCAGAAATCTGTTTCTGTGCAGTTTGATGGATGATGAAGAGAGTACAAATGAAGAAAAAGAGGTATGCTAATCTTTAACCAACACTGTGTTTTCAGTTAGAAGAAAGATCCTCACAGTCAGTATGCAACTTAAGCAGTTGCAAAAAGAAAGCCCGAAAATTTTTTTTTCAGGCTTGAATGGGATTCAAGCCCTGTTCAAGCCTGAAAATTTTTTTTCAGGCTTTCTTTTTGCAACTGCTTAAGATGCATACTTACTGTGAGGATCTTTCTTCTATTTGATCTTTCATCCGCAGTTCAAAATATATGTTTCATATATTTACATTTATTGTGTTTTCACTGAGGTAAGGTGTTCTTGTCCAGGGTTGATAGTAATGGCTGCAAGTTTACCCATAGCACCTGTTATAGCTGAATATCCTTGATGGAACCTTGAAGCAATTTTTATTAGTTTTACATACCCGCAGAATGCGATGTTTACAATACTAAATGCTACTTACACTACTTACGATAATTACAATCTGATTTGCAATACTAACAATACTTACTACTACATTTACAATACTAACGCTGTTTACTTTTCTTACAATACTAATAACACTTACAAAGCGTGCAATACATATGTACTTACATCTACCTACACTAATATTACAATAGTAACAATATTTACTAACAATACTTACAATACCAAACCTTACATTAGAACAAAGTGCATAGCTTTAAAAAAAAGAAAAAGATAACAATTTGCTAATGTAAAAACCTATGCCCCTTTTTAACAAAGATTGTACAAGTATTTGTCATTACAGATATGTATTTTTCTATTTCAATTTTATCATATACCAGATTAATTTTTAAGCCATTTTAAGCCATGAGTGTATTTTATTGTAATATTCACCAATTTTGATGATGAGATGATTTACCGTAAATGCTCGAATTAGTGCCCAGCTTCAAATTAGCGCCCCGCTTCAAATTAGCGCCCCTCCTAAGGCTCAAAAGTTGTAATAAGCGCCCCTTGAAATAAGCGCCCCCCCCCCTTTTGATGGAAAAGTCTTAAGAATGTTTCGAGTTCGCAAAAAGTAGTTTTCTATAAGGTTTTTGAATTTTTATGTTGCAGTTTGATTTTAAATAGAAATAAAGATAGTGTCAAGGCTAAAAATTGATAAACGAAATGAACGCCCCCTTGAAATAAGTGCCCCCTTCGAATTAGTGCCCCCCTCTCACCTTAGAAAATTAAATAAGCGCCCTTTACGGTACTTCTCTGACTACAATTCTCTAGATTGTTATGTATGTTAGTTATTTAATCCAATACGTATGATTGCACAATAACAATAGGGTTGGGTCCAACTGTGGAATGACATCAATCATTGGAATCACCAAAAATTAATTTACAGCAATGTCATGTCACTTCATGTTATAACATGTTCATATAACCTTAAAAGATGTCAGAGATTAGTCCTGCCACAGACATTATTTTAAACTTCATTTAGTAAGTTACAGATCCTTATACTTGTCTTGCAAGGTGCCTTAACTGTTGCATGTGTTTGCCTTGTACAGTTTGTGAAAGGAGCTCTCCATCTCAGATCGGAAAGGTTAAAACTTGTTGAAGCAGACAGAGCCCCTCCTCCTCCATATTCACCAGTCAAGCCCCTGACGTCACATACGTAAGGAATCTGAGCAGTTTTTTTGGTGTATTTTGGTTGCTTGCCACAAAGGCATTGCTCAGATTAATGTAGGACACTTTGTTATGTTGAAAATATCACTCACACACAAACAAATCAACAAATAGTCTTAATAGTCTGAATTTGAAGTTAACATTCATGATTGATTTTAGATGATTATGTATAGACAAAAAATACATCAAGCTTGGACTCAACTTGCCAGTGTTATTACAATGCATTAAAAAAGAACAAAACATTAAGTTGATAGAAGAGTAAAAGGGTAAAAATGACAAGTGTTATAAGTGCACACTTTAAAATCAACAACTTTAACTGCTGTTTAAAGTAATTAACCAAAGTAGAGGTGCAGTAGTGATGTGGCTAGCTAGCTTGCCACACTTTTGATATGAAGATCAGCAGTTGGTGGTTCAAGCTATATGACTCTACATTAGCGTGTTATCTTCAAACTGTCATACTGTTCTTTTTTAATAGACAATTCACTTTACTCCACAAAAGATTGTCTCATCCTACCCAGGTTTATAAATGGGTATGAGTAAAGAATGCTGTAGGTAATCCAGCAAAAAACTATAATCTTGGACAAAACTAGTTGATAAAAATGCAAATTTTGCACATATATTTCAAACACCATCTTTAGAGCAGTAAACTTTCACATCCCCCTCCCCTTACTCAATCTTGCTTTGAAGGCAGGTTGATTACCCAGCCTTTTTTTTTTTCAACAGCAGACTAACACTGAGTTGTTGATGTATCACTTTAGCTGTGGAATTTGCAGATCAACAGAATTTTCTTTTTAAAACAAACTTTTCTTTTCTAAAAGTTTCTGTTGAAACAGTCATTCCAAGATTGTAGCATCTCATCCAGGTGGTAGTAGATAGAAACACTCTTTGTTGCTTCATTGTACATAAACCAGGTTAAGCCCTCCTTGGTCCAAAGTGCAGCTTTACATTTACATTATTTTAATTTTACCTTAGCTAAGGTGACCCATTAACTCATCATCACAGCATAATTTTGTTTGCATATGTAATTTTTGTTCTTTAAGATGGGCAAGCCTTGGTGAATGCTTTATTGCTCTTTATGATCACCTCACGTCACAGGATAATCCTCAGGTAAGCTCATTAAGAAGAAAGCTTGAAGATAGTGGTGTGTAGGGTATATTAATGTCCTTGTTGTTTCATTGAAAATGTAAGCTCTTGGATCTCTTTGTGGTGGCAATTAACCTTACTTATTAACTCAGTTGGTAAAACCAAACATTTGTTTTCACTCCCTCACAAATGCAACACCATAGTTTCTTTAGAATCTAAACCCCTTGTCTCCAGACAACATTGCTGTTTTGTGCAGACTCGTATGTTTTAGTTTCTGCAGTGTATTTTGTTAGTTCACAACCATTTTGCCTGAAAAATAAAATTTGCTGTTTTTGTACTATATGTTAACAGCCACTTGGCCGAAGAGTTGACCTGGAAGGATACTACAAAGCTATTGTTACACCAGGTGATGTACTTAATTGTTAGTTTTGAGGTCTTCAAGTTTGTTTTTGCTCGTTAATGTATTGAAGTTTTGTTTCTTTCAGACATCTCCATGTCCTACAGAGCCTCTGTTGTTAAAGTGCCAGATTATTCCAGCTCTAGTTTTTCCACTGAAGGCTTCACAGTTTACAAGAATGTGCAAACAGGTCAGCATCATTTGCAGCTTTGTATGGATGAAACCCAATATTAATGTTACTTTAAATTAGGTAATGTTACATTAGGTTTTGTAATTTGTTGTCTAAATATTTTGACGCAAGGAACATGATCGGATTATTTTTCATTCTCTATCAAGTTTTGTAAATACATGGAAATTTGACCAGGAGTGTGGCTGTAGTATAGTCTGTCTTTGTCATTAAATCAGATGGGCTGATCATGCAGGATTTGTGGGTGTGCCAAGAGTGAGTAATCACGATTGGAAATCCTGTTTGAGTGTTGAATGTCTTTTTAGGTGATAGTGATGAAAAGGACAAGAAGGGAACAAAGAGGAAGAAGCCTCCTCCAAGTACAATTGAAAGTGACTTTCTCCCTAAAAGACGTTCAGCAAGGGTATGGACTTGATAAATGTAGTGTAGAGAAGCTTCACTTTTTGACCCATTTTTCATAAATTTCTTGTCAGGTTGGCATGTCATTTTGGGAATGCATATTAACCAATTTGCAATTCTACCCATAAAAAGTGATAAAACAGGCTACTTTTTTCATTTAGTTCTAATTTGAGAAACAATCCAAACCACTTGTGAGGCCCAATAGCCTTTCCATTAGGCTTAACTTCTGTTTGCCAGTTAAAGACCAGGAGTTGTTACTTGTTGCTTGGTTACATAAAAGTTAACAAGACAACCACTTACAGTCCACTAGCCCTATGCTATTAGAAAATATGTGCCAGATGACAGATTAGGTCCTCTCATTTGAGCAGTTATCTAGTCCCTCTTTAGAGTATCTGTAAATATATCAAACTATTTTACAAAAGATTGAGGTGATGGTCTTTTCATATTCTTGCTTGCCTGCTTTGCCTAAATTTGAAGATAGTTTACTTAATTCTTCCTATAATTATTGTGTCACTAACATCACTTGTAATGTCAATGACAGGTACATTTTGAAAGTTTTATATCATGTTTTTACACTGTCAATATTATGGTTAAGGGAAGATCTATGTCACCTATTGATGCTAATGGGTTGGCCGAGCAAAAGTTATCTGCTCTTTTCACAAATGTCAGTGGTGGTTAAGTGTTTGTTGTTAGTCTGGTTTAATTGTCACATTTTACATTTTTCTGTGAAAGGTGAGAACAAACAAAAAGAAGGAGGAAGAAATAAACTACAGAGAATTGGTTTTATCATTTGTTCCTTCACTATACAGGTTGGTATTAGGAATAATTATTGGAGTGTTTAAGAAATGTTTAAATCTTTACATTTTATTTGCATATATTTGCATAAAATTGTTATGGATTGTCATAAATTTGCAACATTTGCAACATTTGCAAACATTTTAATATCACAAGTTGTTTGGGAAATAAGAGGGATTCAAATAAATGTGAGGGCCCTTGTAAAAATGAATGGGTAGAGGTAACTTTTGATATAAATTGACGAGTGCTGGAAATCACGTGTTAATTGAATCAGCATTGAAAGTGGTTGACACAGTTGGTCTGTGTTGCTGCCAAACGTTTCCCTGCTCTGACTACAAAACTCCTCTCCCCCATTCAATGCTGTACAAAGACAAAGACGCATCCCAACATGGTAGATTCAACATTGTTTGAGAAAGGGGAAGGGGGATATCTATGCAAGGTACTGCAAAATAGTGTTTCATATTTAAGTGTGTTGGTCAACACGCTAGTTACTGATTGTATAACTGGAAATGCCTGCTTTATTTCTATGGTTGGCATCAGATGCTTTGTCTAACTAGGGATAATCATTGTTTTTTTGTTGACTGTTTTTACTAGACCTACTGTTAGTATCGACGATGACAGTAGCCAAGACAGTCTGGCAGATGGATCACAGTTAAGTCAAAGGTAGAAGGCTGTGGAGTTACTACTGGGAGCTTAAGTACAGACGTTCATGAGCCATGGACAGCAACCAGAAGTCAAATGTTTCCTTTTTTGGTGTGTTTTGGCTCCTCACAATGGACAGAAAAAGCTCTTGTTGCACAACTGTGGCTTGACGTTACAAACATTATGCCATCAAAATGCTCCAAAAAGGAAAAAAATTCTACTTCTGGTTGCCTCCATGTTTCATGAACGTCTGTGCTTAAGCTCCCTACTATTTCAATGCTGCTGACCAATGCTACTCTTCCCTTAATATGCTACTCTAGGAGATCTTTTTGTTGTATGGGATGTAAGTTTGGGATTAAACTTAAAGTTCTGGACATGCTAGGGGATATGTATTTGGGTCATGAAGTGGAGACATGTTACAGGGACAGTTCCCCTTGTGTGACTTCTCCATTTTTGTGCAAACTTTCTGTTGCAACCATTGGCCCACAGATTAAATGTCTGATGCACTAACCGCAGCACCACTACACCTACTCTGTACCAAAGCTGGCCCCGGTTGTTCAAAGAGCGTATAACTTTATCCAGTGGAGAGTCGCTACCCAGTGGATAAAAGGTATTGATCTGAGTACATTTTATCTGCTGGATGCAATACAGCATATCCAGCAGATATATCCTGTATATCCACTGGATAGAGTTGTCCACTCTTTGAACAACCCGGGCCTGGAGAGAGGGGTACTTCCTTATATAAGCAAAACACATATGTATCACACCATGCAGTGGGTGTGCTTTTTTTTAGCTGGCTTGGTGAAAAAAGGGGTATTAATTTAAGGTTCAGATCTAAAACTGGATATGCACTGCGGGGTCAGGTTTGAAAAAGCATATTGAAAATTTCACATTCAGTATGACATGGTTGAGAAAAAGCACATGTTTTGGTCAGAAAATGTGCTAGGGTTTTATGCGGTTATGTACCTCCACCAATAATTATTAATTATTGTAAGGAGTAGCCCCCAACATCCCTTGCTAGAATGTACACAATTTATTTAGTATTGTTTTGTCCTGCATTGGGATAATTTTGCAGGAACAGCCAGTCTCAGGTGGCAGATGGAAAATCTGGAGAAGGTGCTTTTGCTGGTGAGAAGTAGAATGATGTGATTTTGTTCAACATCAATTTGTAACTGCACTAAATGAAAAACCTGATACCCTTAGTGGTGGCTCTTATTTCAAAGTCTCATGAACAACTAGACTGCAGGCTAGTACACTGCAGCATTTTCATGCATGTAATGCAGAGCAATTTCAAATTTGTAACCATATAACCAAGGTATTCAGTTGCCAGATCTCTTTGTAATAGGAACACAGCTTTCCCTGGTAAAATTTTCGGTGCAATGCTGGACGTGATATTGTCATTTTTAAGCAGGAATGCCTTGCTCTTGAATAAGCCATGACTGGTTTGAAAAAGCACTACCCAGCTTTTTCACACAGCAGATACATTTTTAAAGCTTAATTTTTGAATTATGATGTTTGAGCTTCAACTCAGCCTCTACTTGAATTGTTTGAATCCTTCTCTAAGAGACTTTCTTCGCCTGGCTTTGTCTTAACAAATACCTCTAGAAAATAAATAATAATTTTAGTTTTTCTTCTTGCAAGTTTAAGTATAAATTGTAATGTCGTACTATTTACCTTGTACCAGTAATTCAATTTTATATTGTAATTTTACATATGTACTTTATTTTGCCACACAAATGAAATAAATATACAGTATAAAATAACAAGAAAAGAAAAGTGGTGAGGGGACCTTAAAGAGACTATAGTATAGAGAGCTTATAAGAGATTAGGTCCCCTCAAACTACGAACTAAGAGTTGATTACAACAAATGAAGCAAGAGATGGAGTAGAGTCAGTTATTGTATTATATTGTATTTTTGTGTGATTTCTTATAAAATTAGATGTATATCTTGATTAGCATGACTGTCTTGGAAATCAGCTTTAGTTGATGGTGCCAGTGTGATTAAATAACGTTGATTTGTTCATAGTGTGCTGTTGGTTTGCCATGGAGAGTTTCAGATTTCTGAGCACGTTTTTGTCCTGAAATTGTTTAGTTTGTTTTACCAGCTGATAGAAACACTTACGATGAAGTTATCTCAGGGGAAGCAGAAACTCTGGACATTCTAACATTTGTTAAAGAACAAATGGAAAATGGGTAAGTCATAGAAAACGATGTGTCTTTAGTTAGACGTCTTTCAGTTGAATTTTCATGTGGATGTATGTAAAATGTAACTTTATCTAACTTTATTGTTGTTCTTTAATAATTAATAGTGGTATCATTGACTTGATGAATCAGTATGGAATTTGTCTTGCTGCTCAAAACAACAAGAAATGGTGAGTTGAACTGGCTGATGTGTTGTAACTGACTAACTGAATTGCCTAGGTTGTAACTGCTTGATAGGCTGACAGGTTGGTAGGCTTGATGCTATCACAAGCATAAGTACTAGTACAAAAGTGCAAACTGATTGGCTCACCGATTGAGTACTTACAGACTTTCATACTGGCTAGTTGGTTGTCCTTAGGTAAACTGGCTGGCTGACTGACTGACTGACTGACTGACTTACTGACTGACTGACTGACTGACTGACTGACTGACTGTGTGACTGAATGACTGACTGACTGACTGACTGGCTAACAGACTAACTGACTGACTGGCTTGCTGACTGACTGGCTGACTGACCGGCTTGCTGGTTTGGAATGACTGAATGACTGATGGTCTGGCTAACATACTGACAGTCTAGCTGACTTGGTGTCTTACTGGCTGGCTAGCTGACTGGCCCACTAACTGATTAACTGACTAAGTGGCTGGCAACCTGACTTACTGACTCGCTTGCTGAATGACATGAGAAACTGTGCATTAACTGATAATCTGTCCACATCGTTTCTTATCCTGTGGTTTGGTGACAGTGTGTTTGTGCTTTTTCTATAACCTATGTTTTGATACTTTTAGGCCTTCTGCATTGGCAGATGTCTTCTTGAAAGTCTATCAAAGAATGAGAAAACACGTCATTCTTCCATCTGAATTTTGGTGAGTTGTTATATTTCACCACAGTAATAATAAGATGACTTGTATGTTTTTTTTGTGCGTTAATAGAAAAGATAAGGAGTAATGACATGGAATGTTTCTCCATTGTACTCTTAATAGCAGTGATGACCAAGATGAATTGTATAGGGAAAGAATGGCAAAGGTAGAGTTCAAAGTATTGATTGTTATAACATATATCAGCAATGACTTAACACAAGTTGTGCAATTTTTTTTGTCTTTGTTGTTTGTGCACTTTTGCAACGCTATGCTACTCCAAGCCATTCTTCTATTGTCTGTTTACCTAATTGTCCCTGTTTATTTTAGTTATTTTGTTTTATTTTTTCCTCCATTTCTCCATTATATAATAATAAATTTATTACAACGATTGTATTTCTTCATTATACAATAATTACAAAGATTACAAGACTACAAGACTAAGAACTACAGGGGGGAAATGGAGAAGGGCAAAAATATAGATAAACTGATTATGTGCCCTTTGGGTTAATTACAGTGTTCAAGATAAAAGAGAAAAAGTTACATAAGAGAGGAAACTAGAAAACCAAAAGATTAGAAAATGAGGCAAATGGTCGCTTCCATTGAGATTAAGAACGGATTGAAAGATGAATAAATAATTTTGTAATACAGAACTTGACTTAAGTAACAAGCCTTGAAACAAGAAAAAGCTCTGTATTACAAAAATATTTCTTCATGTTTTAATCTGTTCTTAATCTCAATAGAAGCGAGCATTTGCCTCAGTTGCATAGTAGGCAAGGAGAACATGTTCAGTGCCACTTAACATTGGAATTTTACAGTGCGAGGCCCTAGCTAAAGTTTGACAGGTGTAGTTAACTTTCATTAATAGGCCATTTCCGAGTTGCTGTGAACCTCATGATGGAAACAAGGCTAAGTGCAAACCTTTTCATATCAAAATTAGTTTTTTTATTTGCAAATGAATGAAAGCTAATTTTCATAATAAAAACTTTGCACTTAACCTCGCTTTCATGATGAGGTTTAAAGCAACTCGGAAATGGTCTATTGAACCCTGATTGGTAATCCCTATAAATAATGAACTTTCCCTTGGTATCAATAACAACTCGCTGATTTTAATCTGTTTTTATTCATCAGCTAGTACTAGTGGCCAGTGAACTGACTCTGGACAAACTACTCACAGCCAAATCAAAGTCCTCTTCCAGCCTCTCCCCTGCCAGCTCTCCCCGCGGGTTAGTTTCTTTCCTTGTTTCTTGCATCTTGTAGCCAGGTTTATCCCAGAGTGTGGCATTGTAGGATTAGGCTTGGTTTCTATTAATGACATAATGATCATACTCGTAAGTGTCATAAGTTCTTTGATTGGTTAAAAAACCCTTTACTTTGTTGACACTTTTTTTTTTTTGCCTTTTGTAAAGCGACAGCAAAGCCCATGAAATGAATATGAGTATATGAAGACATATATTTGAACTGCGGATGGACGATTAAAATAAAGATCCTCGCAGTTATTTACGCAAGTTAAGCAGTTGCGAAAAGAAAGCCTGAAAAAAAAAAATTCAGGCTTGAACGGGATTCGAACCCATGAGCTCTGTGACGCCGGTGTAATTATTAACTGATAATGAGGTACTTAACGTTGTTGTTGTTGATTGCAGAGGTGGTGCTGTTGTGTCTCCATTAAGAGTGAGTGGATTTTCCAGTCAGTATCTGGCCACTGATGTGGAATATCTTCACCGTATAAGCTGTGATCAGAGTATCCATGGCGACTTCACTCTAGAAATGGCTATAAGAGGTGCTGATCTCTTGCTTTTTGTCATAGGTTAACGTTAATATTGTACTTTTTGGCGACTTCTGGGGCTAGGGCGGAAAGAGAATATCTGAAATGAATGCCATCAATTTACAAAAAAAAAAATTGTTCCGTTCCTAGGCAATGGCATGTTGGACGTTGTTCATTTTTCTTTTTGTTTTTTGTCTTCTGTGGCTGGGAGGGGCTCCCCACCCCCCCCCCCCCAAAAAAAAAAAAAAAAAAACTCTGAGAGTATTAAAACTATAACAATGAAACATAGGTGGTTAATAGTACTTCAAGGGACATTTCCTTTGAGGTCGGCATCAAGACGTTTTGACGTCACAGGACGTGGGTATTACGTCATAATTTCCAAAAGGCGGCCATTTTGGATCCGCCATCTTGGGTTTTTGGAATTTCCCTTAAAGTCTTCAGACTCGATTTGGCACTTCTGGAATGTTTAAGTTAGTCGACTTTTAAATTGTACTTGTTTTTTTTATTTTTTGTTCTAGTGAACTGGATGAGGGCAAGACACCTGATGTTACAAGGTCAAATGGATTATGCTATGATGTACTTGGACAGGGTGAGTCTGCAAACATTTTTCCTTTCCTTTACATTTTCAATTGAAGGGCTGAGAGCACAAAGGGCCTATGCATGTTTATTTTAGGCTGAATTTTAAAATACACCCAATTTGAAGAAAAACAGGAGAAGTCGTCTAATTTTTATTTGTTTCTTGGCGGCCTGATTTCACCACAGACAAGCTTTAATTATACCTTAGCAAATTTGACCTAAAATGCACATAGGCGGCCCTTTTTACTCAGCCCCTCGATTGAGTGATAAAAGTGATTTCATCTTTGCTTTTGCTTCGCGCTACTTTGCTCCTTTATTATTATTATTATTATTATTATTATTATTATTATTATTATTATTGATAATAATCATTATTTAACCAGAAAACTCCTTCACAAAGTAGTTTTCAAGGAAGTTCTGGGTTGAATATTAATCACAGTAAAAAAAAACATATTACGTAAAAAAAATGTGACTAACAACAACAATCGAGAAATTGATAAAAATAACAAACACAATATAAAAAGTTCATAAAGTAACTCATAAACTTGAAAAATAAGTAGATTTAAATCTCAACATAGACTCACAATTTCCTATATCATTGCCTAAATTGTTAAAGTCCTTAACGGCATGAAAGAAAAAAAACCGATGTTTGCCGCAATTAGTTCTAACGTTGGGCAAACGGAAATCGTTACCATTACGTGTACTATAGTTGTGCTTATCTATTGTCTCTGTGATTGGTTAAAAGCTTGCGCCACTTGTCAACCAATGTGAAGCAAAACCAAAACCGTTCATGACTTGCTTGCACTTATTTTCCCTTGTTTCGTGCCTGTGACATGTATGTTTTGAGTTCTTACTGGTTCATTGCGCTGTTTGCCTCTGTTGAAATTGGCCAGAGTAATTTCTTTGCTTTACAAGCTCAATATTTAAAGTCCGCTCTCTCGACAAAATTGTGAGCAATTTAGATTTTGAGGCCAACCTTTCACTCATTTCAATTTTTCACCTAGCCTTTCAGCAGCAAATAAATTAATCACCAAACTTGTTAAGCTTTAGCGCTTCCTTAGCAATGCCGATCACAAGTAATTTCAAGCTTGAATCTTTCTTCTTCTCTTTCCAGTGTTCAAAGCTGTTGACGCTGAAAGTGGATTCAATTGAGGGACCGACCACAGTCAAGCTTGTGAACTGCAAAGTTGATAACCTTGTGACGCTTGGTATGCTTGGCTACCCCCAATTTTCTTTTTGGATTTCAACAGCCCTTGCTAAAGGGCCATTTAATCGGTTTCAACATTTGGCCAACATCGTTCAACAAAAGTTGAACGGATGTTGGGCAAATGTTGGATGAACGGAGTGTTCAAACGGCTTTGATTGAACACGCTTTCAACAATGTTGAACGACCTGTTCAAACGCCCCCAACATTTGATTCAACAAAGTGTTGAACGCATGTTGAACCAAACCTTGAAACCGTTTAAACGGGCTTTTTCCCCTTGGGCACAAACGGTGCAAAAATACTTCTGTATTAGGAGGCACCGTCCTTAAGATGACTAGATAACTTGTCCTTAATTTTACATCTCATGTTTATTAGATCAAGTCCAAAAGAAGCTGGAATCACTGCAAAGGTGTCAGTCACTAGAAGAGGTACAGTTATCTTTTGTGATAAGGCGATCTTTAATGGTGTGCGCGAGAGCCGAGTTTTTAACGTGTGAATAAATAAAAACTTTTATTATATCTCTCAGTTAGTACGCGCGGTGTTATTGGTCAATTTTGCAGGCCGTATTTCACTGTACGGCCCGCAAATTTACTTATTTGTTTTCAATTTTAGAGTCATTGTTTCTCAGGTTGAACATTCTTGTAATGCTTTTCTCACTTTTTTGTTTGATTCCTTACCTTCATTCGATCCTTCTTTTGTTCGTCTATGCCGTATTTTGAGTTCTGTTTGCACTTTTTTACGACCGTGTTAGTATTTTTTTTTCCTACTCTCTTTCTTTCCCTATCTTTCCTCAGTTTTTTCTTGTTAACCATTCTGGCTTATTTTATTTCGTCGTCAACCCACTTATCCTTCGCTGGTTTTCCTCTTACCATCCGAGCATAGCTCTTCATCTCCTCGCCGTAAACAAAGTTTCGTGTGTTTGTGTTTTCAGGTCCATCGACTGTATGAGTCAGGTCATTACGAAGATGTAGTTCAGTTGTTGATGCCAACACTCTATCAACCTCAACCGAAAACTAAGGTAAGAGTGCCTGTTTATGGTTGGAGTAGGCACAAACTTTGACTCTGGGAGGCGAAAAAGTGCGAGACCATAGCTGAAGGACAACTTATGAAACCTTAACTTCAAAGATGGATGGAGTGCTAAAGTGATGACGTCACAAAAACTGAATTTGTGAAATTATAGGATTTCATGGCGTATTTGGAATGAACTTCATTTCTGCAATTCATGCCTGCCATATGAACACTCGCGGCAATTTGCGGCTGAGATAATATAGGCTTTTTATCTCCTATTTTCTCTAAAGAAAATCTCCTGGTTTCTTCAGTTTAGAACCGGAATAAAAATAGAAATATATAGGACTTAAGTCCTATATATTTCTATTTTTGCTCCTCCAAATTGCCGCGAGTGGATACTTACAATGGTGCCAAAAGGTCTGGATAGCAGTAAGCGAGATACAAATTTAAGAAAAACCATCAATCGTACCATGTAAATTTGAAACTGTCTTTATAATCACACATTGTTCCGTTAAAGTTTTAATTTTTTCATTAGTATATCTATGTACTTATTATAAATCAACTTTGTACTTTACGATTTAAAACTGAAGATGAGTTTTTTTTAACCATCATCGAGGTGTTTGAAAATCGGATGAAACACTCTTTCGTTTGTTTGACATAGCTTCTCAAATCATCAGTAATTCTTGGAGAAATTCAAAGCAAAAGTTCACCAAATTTTATGATAACTAAGGTCACACTTTCAAACCTCCTTCACTATAGTGATTTCCTTTGTTTTCTCTTGATGAATTATTAATTATATTGACACCCTTAGATCCGCATCTGGGGTCAGAGAGATGGTTACACACACTGTCCCCCGTTCCCAAATTCATTCCATCAAACTCCATTGTGTACCGATTTTGGCTCATTATACTTTGCTTCACTAGGCCAGTGAACTTGGTATGTCAATTCCTGAAAGACCAGCTCAGCTGCTGCTACTACAGGACTCCCTTATTAAACTCAAGGAATATGAGGTTTGTAACGCTGCCACCTAAAAACAACAACACTTTATTAAAACAGACAGTTACAAGCTGGTTATATACCTACCCGCAAATAGCTGAAGCTAGTTGAGGCGGGTAGGTATGTCTATGCTAAACTAAATACAAACAAATTTGTTGTTTAGAAATTAACTAAAATAAGTTGTAAACTTATTAAAATTGATTAAATAAGTAGTAAACAAACAAGTGACGCAAAAAGGATTCGTAGTTGATAGAAATTAAAGGATTGCTACAAATTTACAAGCTTTTAATTACTTTAAGAATTGAAGCAGGTGTAAGGTAAGCATGTTGTTCAAAATTTCATATAGATTTAATTGCTCTAAAAATTAGCAAGGTGATTGGCATGATCTCACCTTTAATTACCCTCACAAATCTGTTTCATTATTTTACTGAACGATGAAGTTTGTTAGTGCAGTTGAAGTTGGTTTTTAGTTAACCAGCTATGCTCCTAAAAGAAAACAAATGATACAAAAAAATTCCTCGAAAATGCTTCAAATTGGAGAAGCCACAAAATTCCGGTCCATTCGTCCATTTCTAATCGGTCCCATTACTGATTGGATTACATTACCTCGGTCGGATCGGAAAACTGATAAATAGGACATTTTCACTATGGGGTCATTTTACTACAACTACCAGAATTCTTCTGGTTTTTGTTTTCTCATGCTAATTAGAGCTATTGTTCTTTGCTGTCCACTGGGATTAAAAAATTTGAATTTGAAAAGGAAAACGAAATGAATTCTGGTAGTTGTAGTAAACTGACGCCATCATGAAAATGGCCTATTGAACGGTCTGAATTCCTGTTGGGTACAGTCAACTGGGATATGCTGCTCCTGTCTGGAATTTCAAGTTTTATTCGAATGGAAAGCACTCAACATTTCTCTGCTTTTGATTCTTTTCTTGTTTCCTTAACTTAGATTCAAAAACTCATTAATAATTCATAAGCCCATTGACCCATCAAATGGTCGATAATACATCACGTGCAGTGACTTTTGATCGATAAACCTCGTCCTCATTAGTATGTGGTGTTTTTAACGTATGCTAATTTTCAACGTTCACAAAAGCATAATTGTTATGAACTCTATTAACACAGGCTTTTTCAGGAATGTTTTTGAAGCTGTTCAAAAAACTCGCAGCGCGTGTTTTACACTCCTCCTCGTTTTTTAAACATTACGTAAAATACGAGGTACCAATCGGTAGCCTTGTACGCAGACGCTCTTTTGGGCTCGTCACGCATTCCTCGCCCACGAACGTCAATATTCGTGGGCGAGGAATGCGTCACGAGCTCAAAGAGTTTCCGCGTACGAAGCTAACCAATCGATTAGTTTATCAGTGATGTCTAAGTCTTGGTTTTAGCTTCAAAGGTTGCAGATAAATATAACTCCTTTCAAAGCATTTACCCGTGGTATTTTTCGTCTTACTATTTCCAGCGATGTCTGACGTGTTCTGAGGTTGCTCTGAATGAAGCTGTATCACAGATGAGTCCGTGTGAGGCCTGGTCTACAACGCTTTCGAGGCTCTTTGCATGTATTGACAGGTAAAGCATGATACATGCAAACTTTGCTAAGTTATACTAGTTATTCTTGAATAAAGAAATAAAAAAGTAAAAAACGATCGCCAATAGGCCATTTTCGAGTTGCTATGAACCTCATTGTAAAAGCGAGGCTAACATTCATATGCAAACAAAGCCGATTTTCATATGAAAAGTTTTGCACTTAGCCTCGCTTTCATAATGAGGTTCAGAGCAACTCGAAAATTGCCTATTTGAAACAATTCTACAAGTCACTAAAGAAGGAGTGGCTTTGCACTTCTCATTATTCAATCAATTTCAGTATTAAGCCTCTTTTCTGACTTAATTTGCATTTTTCAATTGGTAAATGATGGTCACCCAACTACTTTCGCTTCCTTGTTATTTTGGGTGTCTAGTTACTGTGTGCATTTATAAACTTTCTGTTATATGTATTTATTCATTTAAGTTACAGTACAAATAAACGTTGTAAACGTTGTTATGTTCTTCCGTCCGGTTTCACCAAGAAATACTGTAAACACTTGGATCTAGCTTTGAGATAAAAACTGGGATAGATGACAAATCAAGACGATTCAAGTGGATAGACACGTATTTTATAAACAGGAATGTGACGCTGAAGTTTCTGTTGAGTTTTTGTAGTTGTGTCGTTTACTTAGTTAACGTAAAATAGCGCACATAAGCCTTAAGTGACATTCGTCGAAAGGGGTTTTAGTGGCTAATATTTTCAAGGAGGGCTTGTGTTTCAAAATGAGGTTTGACAATAACACTAAGCTAACTGCTTAAAACAGGTAACCCTAAACAATCCAAAGTGTTCGTTATCAGAAGGATTTCAGATTTGGCAGCCTATATTCCATTTTACGGGAATTTTAAGAGGTCTATACCATTCTTTTAATTTCAGAAGTATTCTGGAGTGCAAGGATGTGCTGGATAAAATTCCTCAAGATAAACTCAGCAGACTTACGCATAACGTTGTTAAGGTGTAGTGATCAGTCTTTTTTTTTTTTAATACAAGAGCATCTATTTTTTGGGTTAACCCTTTAAACCCCTAATATCAAAAAACGAATTCGCCTATCTTGTTCTCATACTTTCTTTATAAAAGTACTGGAGGGAAGTTGTTAAAATATCAAGAAAATTCACCTTGGGTGATCACATCCTTAAGGTGCACCTAACCCCCAATTTTTTTTTTTCGCTTAAATAAATTTTTGTACCTGTTCGAAACGCATTGAGCCTTTTGCGCCTTTTTTTAACCAAATGTTAACTTTTTATAGGCTGTAAAAGTCTAGCCATCATCTGTCCCATGACCGAGCTAGTAAGGGACATGGGTCTATTCCTTACATGACGTCACAAACTGCTTTGCATGCATTTTCACAAAGACTTTATACAATGCAAATCAGTTTGTGACGTCTAGTAAGGGATACACCCATGCCCCTTACCAGCTCGGTCATGGGACAGATGATGGCTATATTTCGTAACTTTTACAGCCAATAAAAAGTCAAGATTTGGTTGAAAAAGGCGCCAAATAGCGCAATATGTTTCGAACAGGTGCAAAGATGGTGTTAGGTGCACTTTAATTCTCATGACCTCAGGGATTGAATAAGGATTGATATTACAAGGAGAAATTTGATGCTGATCACTGTTAGGGCTTAAAGGGTTAAGGCTGAGGTGAAGGTGAATGTTAATTGTTTTTGCAATTTCAACCTGAAAAGGTTCTTGAATTTAACTGGAAGGTAATTCAATAAATCAAAGTTAAGGTGACCCAAGTAGACTATAGGCGATTTCCAAGTTACTTTGAACCTCATTACGAAAGCGAGGCTAAGTGTAAATCTTCTCATGTGAAAATTGTTTTGTTTTTATTTGAATGAAAACTAATTTTCATAATAAAAACTATGCAGTTAGCCTCGCTTTCATAGTGAGGTTCAAAGCGACTCGGAAATGGCCTAATCTGTTTAACTTGCACTGATGATATGAGAACCACATTATCTATGCAGTATTTTTGTTACACTACATGTGGCGTGCATGTATGTATTCTAGTATTTTGCGTTCTTGGACTGCTGCACAATTTATTTTGACCAAACGGTCACCTACCAAAAAAGAAGTGGACAGAATGAAGACGTTCTCACCGAATCTCAGCCTGGGCATATGCATGTTCGTAAAATGTTGGTTAATCTCGGATTTAAACACTTGATACAGGACCAGCAGCTACCGGAAAGATTTTTTGTTGGGGTACTTTTGCTTGCTAATCCATTCTGCGATGCTTTACGTCGCTTAAGGACGGTGCCTACTTTTGTTACTGCGCATACGTTCTGCGCATCTCAAGATACTCGGGTTCTCTATGGGTTGTGCCTACTAATACAGGGATATTTTTGCGTGGCTTAAAACGATGCGGAGAAAG
This sequence comes from Pavona decussata, assembly GCF_977016875.1. Classification (NCBI taxonomy): domain Eukaryota; kingdom Metazoa; phylum Cnidaria; class Anthozoa; order Scleractinia; family Agariciidae; genus Pavona; species Pavona decussata. The sequence continues at coordinate 1,925,696 of NW_028145494.1, read as the reverse complement.
CAGAACTTTGCAAGTACTTTTGGTATCCAAAAAGAAAATTTGGGGTAACCAGAGATAATAAAGCTTCAATTTGCTTTGTATTTTACTGTTTTTTTTAGAATAATTGTTGCTTAATTATCTCTAAAAAATGTGCGGTTACCCCCAATTTTCTTTTTGGATTTCAATAACCCTTGCTAAAATCTGCTTTCCCTGCGTAGTCATAAACCACACAAAATACTTCTGTACTGGTAGGCACCGTCCTTAACGTTTCCTTATTTGAAGGCATCAGCAATCATTACAAACAAAATTTACTCTGAAGTAATGGGAAACCTTAACTTCCAACTCCAAACCCTAAGCTTGATAGCTAAGTTCTGAAGATGGTAATTAGGGACCAAGCAACCATTTTCTCGGCTAGGGGTGTTACAAGAGGTGGCAGCCTTATGATTCAAAATGTCACTGTCTGTCTGCCTCTCTGCCTCTGTGCCTGTCGCAATTTCTGCTACAGTAAAAGCCCGCATATAAGAACCGAGTGATATAAGAACCTACAGGCTGAAATTTGGCATTTAAATACCCGAAAATATAAGAACCTCTTCAGCCTGGAAAAAAAAAATAGGTTCTTATACAAAAACAATCACTCCAATTTTGATGATCAAAATTCTGGATTTTAATTGTGTGAGAAACTTCTGACAAAAAGTTATTGTGTATATGTTTTCTTTGATTTACATTTGTTTGGATTTTCACTAGAAATATGTTTTCCATAAAGCTACAGTGCAACAAGACAAGCATTTTTGTTGTTGAAAATACAAGTGCTAAACCATTTTGTATTAGTAGTACAACTACGACAACCTCTGAAAAATAAGAACCAATTAGGAACCTGTTCAGCCAGGTCTTGGTTCTTATACGCGGGTTTTTACTGTATAACTATATCTCATAATTTTGTGTGTACAGGTTCTGGAGGCTTCCATGTACGCTTCTGATAACAGCTCTGAGCCGCCACTAGCTACTGCCAAACCCTGGGTGCTACTCTACAGAGTAATCAAACAGTAAGTTGATTGACGTAGAATCTGATTAAATTCCAAATTCACTTTCTGGTTCTTACCGTCGAATTTTTCTTTAATTTAAAGTCAGGAGAAGTATGACGAGACAGCGGACAAATCTTCCAAGACATGCGCTCCAATTGTGCCGCCAAGTACTGACACTCCAATGCCTGAGACCGCGAACACAGATAGCAATGTGAGCAGCGTCAGTATCACAAATGGCATGCCTGCAAGCAACATGTCACCATCACTGCAGTTTCTGCGTACTGCGCACGAACATCTTGGCAGGTATTAAGAGAAAGGCTAATAATTTTGATATGAAGGTTTCTTCTGTTCTAGAAAATAACGAACTTAGAAAACTAAAACGGCGACGGTTACGTCCAGGAGAAAACAATAGTTTTATTGAACAAAAGAGTGCTTTCCTTGAGTGTTCTACAGTTGTGTGCAAAACATCAATGTTAAAATACGACGGAAAGTTTTCATTTCACTTTTTGTCCCTACGAATTAATCGCCTGGGCCGGGATGTTAGAAAGCCGATTAACGCTAATCTACGATTAGATGTGAATCGAGGCTTTCAGCTCGCTCGTTGAAAATGGTTTTAAAGGCTAATTTCCAGCTAAAGATAAAGAAAAGTCCAAATGGAAACTGAGGGGCAAAAATCTTTTGGAAGAATCTTTATTGTTTAGTAATTAAACTCGAATCAAAGTTAACGTTAATCCAGGATTAGCTTAATCGGGCTTTGGACGAGTTGTCCCTGGATATTTCACCACATTATGCCTATTTAACGACCGATAATCGCGACTTAGTTCAGAAAAACGCGAATTCTCCTTTTAAGTGCCCTTTTCGCTCGAGTGACCATGGCGTTTGCTATTTGCCTGTGAAGTCCCAGTGAGCCCCTTTTTGCAGATGTCGAAGTGATTTGCTGAACTTCCAATACGGTTTTATACACAACTGTAGTTAAGGTGCTCCAATGGTAGTATAAATCTATTGGGAAACTGCTTCCGGTTTGCGATTAAACATCTGCAAAGCGGTTGGGAAATGATCATCTCTGAAGAAGCCATTGAAGTAGGGTTGCCATGGCAGCATTTGTATGCTACGGTTGACGTGCATGGGGAAATTTTATTCGCCAGTTTATTTTTAATTGTGGGAATTCCACAATGCCACACTCTAGAACATTGGACGTGTCTCGTTATTGTTGCAGTCTTCAGGTGACAACTGTTGATGTACTCGTGATCTTTAATTGGAAAATGGGCTAGTGATCAATATTTGCAGAACAATAGGCCATTTCCGAATTGCTGTGAACCTCACTATGAAAGCGAGGCTAGGTGCAAAACTTTTCATATGAAAATAAGTTTTGTTTGCATATGAATAAAAACTAATTTTCATGACAAAAACTTTGCACTTGGCCTCGCTTACATAATGAGGTTTAAAGCAACTCGGAAATGGTCTATTTAGCCATTTATTCACACTCTTGCGTCGCTGACTAAAACTAATATTATCGTTTCAGACGTGGCTGGTGTTGTAATAATGAAGGAGCGTTTTTGTTGCTTGAAGTGGAGGTCTTAACAGAAGAGCTTGCTAAACCAGTCGTCACCGCCAGAGAGGTTTGTTTGTGATACTACCGCCCCTTCCCCCGTTTTGATCTTATGTTACCGCTTTGGAATAAGTACTTGTATCTGAGGTCATGGATCCCGTGGAGGTCAAAGAGTTTTTCTCTGCCTCGTGTTGTCTCCCATTTCCCTACTAGGGGTAAAGCTCAGAAGGAATTTCATGGGTTCACTTAGAGTTACCTTGCATTGCATTAAAGGGTTAATTCTCTGATCCATGATTTGTGTCATTAGTGCTAGCGGCACAACATTCATTTGTACTCTTATGGATCCCTTTATTGAATAGCAAATAGCGAAAAAAGTAGGCTTATGACTAATCGTTTAAGTACATAAAAGTGGTTTCAATGGGCACAGGCCGTCACAGCTTAAATGCGAACTTTACACCGCGACTGTACAAGTGAGTTGTCGCTTGCATAGGCCACAATTATTTGAAGTAGTCGTGTCACCAGCGTACAGCGAAAATCGCATGTGTAGCCACCATTGCATAGCCGATGTGACAGCTAAGTACCTTGTCGCCAAAAATTTAAGTAGTGTAATTTGCCTCGACTGTTTTGCTGTGATATTTTAGCTGTTACTATGCGAGGGTAGATACTTATGTGACTTTTAACGTACATCGCAGGTAAAAAATAACTAGAGTAGCGGGGCTTTTACTTGACGCCAGTTATATAATATAGAGTCCCGGTTTGATTTTTTGGCAGGAGTTGGTTCGTGAGCTGGAACAGTGCTTTCTGTGTCTCTATGGACATCCCTCTAAGAAAGCCAAGGTAATGAACTAGATTATAGTCGGTACTTTAATTTTTCTTTTGCCTTCTTTAGAATTACTTGTCCCCTAAATTGAGTATATTAGGCAAGTAAAAAGCAGTCGGTCAGTGAGTCTGTCAGCCTAGTTAGGATGAGCCAATGTGCCAATATAGTAATATGGAGCTGTTGAGTCAATGAGTCGGTCAGTCAGTCAGTCAGTCAGTCAGTCAGCCTATCAGACCATTATTCAGCGCGTCACTGAGTCAGTAGGTCGGTCGGTCGGTCAGATAGTGAGTGAGTGAGTCAGTCAGTCATTCAGTCAGTGAGTCAGGCAGTCAGTCAGACTGCCCGTGCACCCGTCCGTCCGTCAGTCAGTCAGTCAGTCAGTCCGTCTGTCCGTCAGTCAGTCGTCAGTCAGTCGGTGAGTCAGTCAGTCATAAAGTGGATCATAACCAATCAGAGAGCGTAGTAATGCAAAACCAAACCAAACGCGAAAATTACTTTCGACACAATTGAAAACCGCTCTAAAATAGAACATAATATATAACAGGGTGTAGACTAGTACAGATTCATTTGCATTGTTTTCTACACTCAGCGTTACTCACGACACAGCGCGCAGATCACAACACGTACGACATACACAAACACATAAGGCCGTATACTTTCGACACGCAATTCAGAAGAAAGGCACGTTGGCATATAAATGGTACAGAAGAAAAGATAACTAAACCCAGGCTTAATGCGGTATGTCAAGGCAATTCGTTGCTTAAATTCCTCAAAATTTAGTTGTTTCTAAGTTAGTTTTTGGCAGTATTAAAAGTATTTTACAAATATCAAACAATAAGATAACGTTTTCAAAGTTTTATCTGAACTCATTAACTCACCATTGTTTAATTTCATTCGAGTTTATTGAAAACTTTTCGTTCTCTTCAAGGCTCGTGGCCTCATGGAACACAACTCATCTCAGGTGAGAAGTTAGTTTAACACTTGTCTCTAGTGCAGCCGTCGTTTGGGCTCGTCACGCAACGCGCGAGCCTTATTGGTCTAACACTTCCTATCACAACCTTTGTTTTCCAAATAGAACTGGATTGTGACAAATAAGTCATTGAAGGAGTAGCTTGTTTCCTTCCATCTACCAGGCCACCAAGCCTCCCTCGCAGAGGCTCGTTTGGTTCATCACGCAATCTTTCCTCTCGTTAAGAGGACAAATTGCGTGACAAGCCAAAAGAGCGGGAATTTATTTCAGTCAAACGTCTGTAATTTATTTTCGCTGGGGACTTAGCTGCTGTCCATATTATCTTGGTGTCCGTAATAGGGAGGTGTCCGCAAGGCGAGAGTTGACTGTAGAGCCATGGGTTAAAAATCTTGTGGCCAGCACATAATGTAGACAGTACAAAATCAATTGCAGATCTGTAAGTGTAGGTTATTTCTCGTGCGAAATGAAAGCGACAACAATAACTTGTTTCTGTCCTACCAGATCGCCTTGACGTGGAGTAACTCGGTTGTAGTGTTTGATTACTTCAAGCCTCCTGAGCCACCCACATTTGACAGCAAAGCCAACACCATCACAGCAGAGGTAAGATTCTTGGCTTCTGCCTTGCCTGTAACTGTGGTAATCCGAGAGCACATGAACACTCTGACTTCAATTTAATTTCACGTTGACATGTTGTTGAATACACTCATACATGAACTTTATTTCAACACGAATTTTAGGGTAGCCAGAGAGGGTAATATCTTCGTGTATCTTCAAAGAAATAAAAGAGAAACTTACATAACAAGTATATCCAATATAATTCTTGAAAGAAAACTGTTTTCAAAAGACGGTAAAAACTAGTCAGAGTACATTCTCTTCTAATGTTATTCGGTAATGAGTTCCATAATTTACCGCACATTATTTGAAAGAGTGCAGGCCATAGAGAGTGGTAGTTGCTGGTTTTGGTAATGATAGAATATCATTACCTCTATAATTATAGATAAACGGTCGTACAGTTAATAATTCCTTTAAATAGTTAGGATAATTGGCAAGGTGTAAGCATTTTTAAATAGTAGTTAACATACTTTGTATTCTTTTTCTTAATTTCAGTTTTCTTTCATAATTCTCCCTACATGATCACTACTAGACTTTCTCAAAGTCTGTTTGACGACATACAGTCTTTCTGCTGTAAAATAGAATCAGTTTTTCTAGTGCCCTTTCTTTGGCAAATATGATACATATACGAGAAATGAGATGCTGATCATGCACTTTTGCGGTCAAAAGGTGTAGAGGAATTGTCTGATCCTTTTAAGTGAGAATTTCTTGATTTCTAACAGGTGCAGAACCTCCTCCGGAGAATAACAATGGTGATTCCACAGCAAGAGCTTGAAGGTACACCATGAATAAAAACAGTAGAGAGTTTTCCATTTTGTAACACAACTTGTAGCTACCGGAAGGACTTGAATTAATGAAACCTGAGACCAACACTAAGTCACACGAGCGAGTTAGTGTCCTTCATAGCGAGAGTCCGTTAAAGCGGGAATTTATTTCAGTCAAACGTTTGTAATTTATTTTCGCCGGGGATTCAGCTGCTGTCCGTCTTATCGGGGTGTCCGTAATAGCGAGGTGTCCGTAAGGCGAGAGTTAACTGTAATGGGTATTATTAATAACTGGATCATTGTATAATGCAATTCCAGGGATATGATTGGCTTAGCGGCCATGGTATATCCGCCATTATACCATTCCTGAGAATTAGCGACCATTAAACTGTTTTCTGGTTGCTCTTGCAAAGCGAAATCAGCAAGATCTAGCGATGTTTCTTGATTGCTTTCAATAAAACAGTTATTCCTCTCGCGCTGATTATAGCCAACTCGGCGCTACACGCCTCGTTGGCTATCTATCATCTCATATCCAACGCGCGCTCGTGGAATAATTGTTAAATAGAATTCAGACAAAAATTGTCATGCTTTATTTGGGTTGTAGACTGCGAACGCACACGTATTTCCGGCTGTCGCTCCTCTCCGGCGGAAATACGTCTGTGTTCGTAGGCTATTTGGGTTGTAACACACAAGGAAGGAAAAAGAGACAAACAAGTACACAAGTAAATAAATAAATAAATAAAAAAATAAATAAATAAATAAATAAATAAATAAATAAATAAATAAATAAGTAAGTAAGAAAGATAGGAAACAGAAAAAAAAGTACCAGGTGTTGTACATTGCTGTATTAGAAGTGACAAAAAACTTAACACAATACTAAGCCAGCATAAGATGTAAGAACTCAAGAAATTTTTAGTGATTGTTTGCTTAAACGAACGCAAAGAAAAACTGCTTAGTTCTTCATCCAAATTATTCCAAATAGAAGGACCATAGAAGTGCAAATTAAATTTACCATAATTAGTTCTTACATGCTCGATATAATAAGTTGATTTTGATGCCTAATATTATAAATGTGTTTAGATGATATACGTGAGAAGAAGTTGTGGTAAATTATGATGATACTGAAAGATAAACATTTCTTTCAACAGCCATCAGTTTTGAAAGTGTCCAGTCGTTTATCGAAGGCGGAGATGAGCCCGTCCCAAAGCTACCCGATACTCTTGTCGGCGTCAAAAGGTACGCCGTTGTCTACTTTTGAATTCAATAATATCTGTCGCTTGTTCAACAAGGTATAGATGTTTCAAGCTCTCCTAAGCGACCACCTCGGGAACTGGAAAAAGTGGTCGTAACTAGGGCTCGTCGCTTACGAGAATGCAATCTCGTAAGCGACCAATAGCTGAAACAACAGAAGCCGGTCACTTACCAGTGCTTTCAGCATAAAGCTCTCTACGTCGGTCTCAGGGCAACACTCTTCAACCAGCCGTAAATCATCTTGAATTTTAGATTCGAGATCTTTATCTACGAACATTATTTGGCAGTGCTATATTACTGTAAATGTGATCACGAAGTGTATACTTTTATTAAAGAGTTGCCATAATACGTATCAGAATCTTTGACTGATCGCTTACGATAGATTAAAAACAAAGGCATAGACCAGTTGGTTATTCCCAAAAGTGGTCGCGGTCGGTTATGAGAGCTTTTGATTACAGAGTTTAAGTGACAGTTCAAACGGGCTTTCACAATGGTGGTCGTAACTAGAGCTGGTCGCTTACGAGAGTGGTCGCAAAAAGAGCTTCAACTGTAAATTGAAGGGGAGATTAGCTCGAACTAAAGGAATTTAATGCCAAAAAGAAAGTAAGAAATTGAACGCGGTTATGAAAGTCTCGTCTTCGATTAAGGAAGAGTACATCAATGATTACCGGCAAACTGGATGTCGGCAATAACACTTTCATTTGTGCTTGAATATGTGGCCAAAGATTGAGAGTTGCTTTGTATTTTTTAAATTGCGCCTACCGAAGGTTTAGGAGTCAGAATTCGGGGCAAATTTGATAGAAGTTAGTGTCATAGAAATTGACATCAGTCAGATTTATTTTAAGTTGCAAAAATTAACGTCCTTAACCATTAGTTAAATTAAATTAAATTAAATTTAAATTCCCAAGATGACTTAATTCTACTTTCATTTGCTAAGAGGGAGGGGATGGCGCAGTGGTGAGAGCGCTTGCCTCCCACCAATGTGGCTTGGGCTCAATTCCCAGACTCGGTGTCATATGTGGGTTGAGTTTGTTGTTGGTTCTCGTCCTTGCTCCGATGAGGTTTTTTTCCGGGTACTCCGGTTTTCCCCTCTCCTCAAAAACCAAGATTTCCAAATTCTAATGCGATCTGGAAAGTGTCTCCAATTAGTGTCTGTGCTAAATATAGTGACACGTTAATAAAGTGATTTATTTATTTATTTATTTATTTATTTATTTATTTATTTATTCCGCAGACCAGTGATAAGTGAAATATTTTACCTACTGGCTGACTTCTACTTCAAGAACAAAGAATTCAGGTATTGACTACTCTTAATTAAGCTTGCATCGGAAAAAAATTACGTGGAGGGAAACAGTGACTGTTCCAACAATAGAGACGCACGATTTAACCCTTAAACTCCTTATATCAAAGAACAAATTCTCCTATCTTGTCCCCGTACTTTTCTTATAAAAGTACTATGTAAAAGTACTATGGAGAAGTTATTAAAACATCAAGAAAATTCACCTTGGGTGATCATATCCTTAATTCTCATGACCTCAGGGGTTGATTAAGCATTGTTATTACAAGAAGAAATTCGATGCTTATCGCCCTTAGGAGAGAATTGAAGCGATCGAGTTATAAGAAAAGAACACTCAGTGATACATACAAATTAGATTGATACTCATGATTTACAAAGGACGAAACTTTGTTTGATTTTTTTTCCGTCATCCGGCTGAAACCTTAGAAAAAAAAAACTGACAACATTTTAGCGACTCAACAGTAATTTTAATGCAGAGTGTACACTGTTGGTATAAAGACTGGACTTGGGAGAGATCTAAGGGGTTAAGAGATGTACGATTTTCCATAAACCGGTCGCGCCGTGCCAGCACTTGGCATACAAACAAAGTGCAAAGTGCCAACCGGCTATTTTTCAATAAGTGAAATAGGAAAGTTGTTGTTTCCTTTGAAAAGCCAACTGAATGTCTTAGCATTAAGAAAAATTTCGCGTAAGCTTCCGCCAAAGTGCATTTGCAACACTGCGCTCATTTTGCTTATCACTACCGCACGGGTTCAAGCAAAGTTTCAACCACTTGTTAATGATAGTTAATGAAATGGCGATACTGTTGTTTCCGTGGAAAACTCATGTCTTACACCACGTAATGATTATGTTAATATATTTATATACTGCATATATCAGATAGTCTCGTGGCGGTTTACAATTCTTCTGTTGGGTGAGATTGGACGACAGCATGTAAAGGCGCCACTGGCAGCCGCCATCAGTCCATATTTTGATCTCACCCACCCAACCAACCCACTCATGAATGTGAAAGACTTCTTAGTGCGCGAAACATGAGCGATTGGACCCCTTAAAGACGGGCTTTAAGAAAGTCTAAATGCAACTGCCCTTAAGCTTTTCTGAATATCAAGGCCGAAGATACGTGTAAAAGTACTACTTTGAATATCCGCAAAGTAGTTAATTCAGCTGTCATTCTTCGATTTCGTTCCTCGAAAAATTTAGCGATCATGCGCAGTCGCAACTAGCGCAGTTGTGTAAACTCGGCTCCCCTCCATTGCAAGTAATTAGTGAAAGCTAAGATGTAATTATTCAAATTAAAGTTAAAGTTAAAGAAACATTTATACCTTGTTGTGCAGTTTCGCTACCGAGTGCCAAAAAGCGAAAAACGTCAGTCAGTAGAGTCAATGTCTACAAAGGTCTGGTCGCTCAAATCGCATTTAGGTCATCAGATTACTGAGAATGGGCTTGAGCGAATGGGAATCGGTTTTAGCTCCGTAGCAAGTTGTTGAAAATGCGATTAGACTGCGGAATGACAGTGTCAGAGAGTTGCGGCAATAACAACTGGATTTTTTAAAAATTTGAGTTTATTCCCAACTACTTAAGATACGTGTTTCATTTACAGCTTGTCTTCCATCTTTGCTTTCTTTTTTCATTTTCTAAAGCTTGGGCTCTGTTAAAACTGCAAAACGCGCCGGCTCGTTTTCACTGCTTGTGCTCTTCCTTCGGGGGCTAAAAACTCAATTCCAAGAGCAAAGTCGGGCAGTTCTTGACTATTTTCTTCCATTTCTGGAGAAACTTTATTAAAATTAAGCGACGGAAACACAAGTTTGATTGAGCCTGATTCGGGCCAAAAACACATTTACGACCGCGAACATCAACTCTATTGTTATATTGCAAATCGGGAAGCATTTTAATTATGAGTCACTTAAATAAAAGCTAAAAGTTGACAGAAAAAAACCCTTTGATATTAAAATGTTGTTGAAATTTCAACAATACATGTATTACTTTTCCGAGCATTGTTTTGCATTTCCGTATTTTGTCTTGCTGTGACATTAATATTAAGAAGTTCTCCCCTGTCAAAGATATTAATTTGTTTTTTTCTTATTGTTGCTACTGTGAGGAGTTACGCATACAACTGCTCTATTTTTTAAGACTCGCAGTAAAAATACAGTCAAACTTCTAGGACCATGAAACCATAGTATCACAGGGATTATGGTGGGTTCGAATCCCGTTCCAGTCTGTACTTTTTTTTTCAAGCTTTCTTTTCGCAACTGTTTTAGTTGCGTGATAACTGCGATGGTCCTTCATCTGTTTTGTTTGCAATCCTCTTATATTTTATTTTACTGTTGAATCAATCTGCGGCGGTTTTCGTTTTCTTATAATAAAAGGAACAAGTTTTAAGTCGATATATCCGTATTGCGATACTGGTACTCCTGCGTAAATTTTTGATTTGCGAAATTTTGTTGGCATCTATCTGAACAAAGTTTCATTAGAATTAACCGAAAGCAAGCTACAGCTATCGGGAAAAACTAATTGCGTGCGATCAAATAACGAAATGCCTTGTTAATAGAGGTAGAATTTAAATCCTTATTTGTAAATGAAGCCGTCGCTAATGGCTTGATTATCCTTTTAGCCCAGTTTGACAAAAAAAAAAAAGACCCTGCAGTTTAATTGCACGGTTTGCACTTAAGTGAAGTTCTCGGATACAAGGAGAAAACCTTTTACAGCAGTTCTCAATTGAGTGTCGTAAATCAAAGCCAAAATTGCTTGACCAATCACAATGGAGGTAAACAGAGCAATGAACCAATCACATCTCGACGCAAATTCATGTAGCCGGCGCCAAACGCGGGAAAACGCGTGGGAGCAAGAAACGATTCCTTTTTGTTTTGCCTCTCATTGGTTGAGAAAGTGGCGCGAGTCTCTCAACCAATCACAGAGCGTTATGAAGCAAAACCAAATCAACCGTGAAATTACTGCTCTAAAATCAGCCACTAACTCATCACAAGAAAACATTTCCTCTGATGAAACCTAATTCTAGTGCACTTAGGTCAAAGTGAAGTTTGTGGGGTCACAAAGAAAAGAACAAAATTCGAAGTGTAATTTGAGAAAGGTGGTGGAACGCTGAGGTTCGGGCCAAGTAGACGAAGAATGAACTCAAGCCTAACTTCTCGTAACGTGTCTACACCATCTGAATGTCAAATCTACACTTATCTCGGGGAAAAATTCGATCAAACTGCCGCCAGGGATTATGCGGTTATGGTGTTTATAATCGTGCTGAGCATTCTGGCTTGTCCGTCTACGATTCTTTTAAACTTGTTGGTCATCATCTCTGTAAAGACGAAACCACACCTGAAAACCATCTCCAATATTGTCATCGGATGTTTGGCTGTCACGGATACGCTTATGGGGATCATCGGACAGCCTCTTTTTATTGCTGCAAGAATATTAACCCTTCGGGCTGAAACGTCAAGCGATTTTTGCACGGTGAAAGACCTCTCCCGAAATATTAATAGGATCTTAGGTGGGGCAACAGTGTTTCATCTGATCGTGATGAACGTGGAGCGATACATCGCCATAAAACACCCGTTTCAGCACATAACCATTGTCACCAAATCTCGTGTACTTCGTTCGTCGGCCGTCGCTTGGATCGCAATATTTATCGTCACCTTGCCTCTAGCTCTCACGGACGAAAGCATTTACATAACTGTTAACAACACTGTCTTGTTATTTTCTATGGCCGTTATTTTCTACTGTCAAGTTGTAATTTATTGGGAAACTCATCGCCAAGAAAGACAAATCGCTGACCATCAAGCCTCTGTAGAAGCCAGGAAGAAGTTCTTGAAGGAGAAAAAAGCTTTTAAACTAGCAACAACTGTGCTTGTGACACTTATAATTTCTTATTTGCCTACATTTGTCGCTCGAATACTTCTGAAAATGTCTGTTTTGTCTGCAAATGAAGCAGCTGTTATTACCTTCAGTTCCACCTTCGTATTAATTCTCAACTCGTTAACTAATCCTATCATATACTGTGTCAGAACAAGGCAGTTTCGTGTAGCATTCATTGAAATATTGTTGGGTAAAACTAATGCACGAGCTGAAGAACTTGAAATGCGAGTGTTTCGATCAACAAAAAATAATATAAAGAACAGTAATAACGGAAATAATGCCCGTAATGTCAGCGAGAACAATGATAACAAGAGTAAAAACAAGAACACCCGGAAAAGCCAGGATACCAACAACGGCAGTCACAGTAACAACAATGGTGACAACAACGAGGACATTAACGAGAATAACAACAGCGACAGCAGTAGTGCCGATAACAAGAAGAACATTAACAACAACAACAACAACAACAACAATAATAATAATAATAGTAATAATAATAATAACAGGAATAATAACAACGACACCAGTGACGACAGCAAGGACAACATTAACAACAACAAAAACAAGAGGAAAAACAACAATAACAGCAAGAAGGACAGCAAAATGAAAACAACAGCGACAACAAAACTTCAAGGCTTGTGGGGTCGTGTATAAACCTATAAGAATAAAATTTACAGTTGCCGTTTACAATAGAATTAACGTTCAAATATATGTACATAAAATCTAATTACAATAAAATTATATGTTAACAGACATTGAGAAGACCACAAAAGCAATGAGGAGAACAATGACTAAACATAAAGCAACATATGAGAACTTTAACAAGGTTAACAGAAATGAGAAAAAAACAACACTTGTTTAATATATTATACACAATAAACAATCCCAAATGCGAAATCAACAAAAAATCTTTTTTATGTCGTCCACATTAATCTTGCGTTATTCTGATGAAGTTTTCAAATGCCGTGCAGAATAATGGTAAAAAACTTTTTCATTTAGGCTGGGGTTTGGTTATCCAAACATTGGTTAAAAGCGTTTTTGTGCGGAAGACTGAAAAACAAAAAAACTTTCACATCAAAATGTTACTTGAAGTGCATCGATGTTTAATAAAGTAATTTTTTTTTTCGGGAATAGGTTTGCATTTTAGCAATTTATATTGGTGTTTAAAAAGAAAGAAAAGATTTCCTCTCCCTCAACAACAACACTTTATTTAACTTTTTTTTTTTTTTTTTACAAGTATTTACATTAAAACAAAAACAGCTTAGAAAGAAAAGCAAGAGTAGTGGCAACCTGAAATAACCATTGAGTTAAAATCGCCAGGTTGCCAGTAAACAAACTATTTATGCTAGTTGTGGTCGGACGCACACACGCACATATATACACAACAGACATAAGTAATATAACATATAATAAAGAAATAAAAGAAAAAGGAAGCCAAATTTCAGACCAGTAAACTATTACATTAAGGAGAAAAATAAGTAAAAGTTTATAAATATGAGAAAATATCAAACTAAAATATACACCAGATGGTAGGACATTGCAAATAAACAGAGGTATTATCTTACTGGGAGAGAAGACTAGTAGCTCTGGAGAAAGTTTCAATTTATCTTTGAATAATGAAATAGACAAGTCCTTTATGTCGAAGTCAATATCATTTAATGTCTAAGGGCCTTGAAATCGAATATTAAATTTCTATAATTTGTTCTTGCTTTGCGAAGATAACAAGATTGTTCCCTTTTATGCATGAAGAATATTAAAAGTTAAATTCTGTGAAAATGACCTCACCAACTTTTAACGAGGTTGGAGGAGACGATTGTACATTACGTGCGCGCAATTTTTTTTAAGCCATTTTGTTTTTCAGACATCTTTGAAAATGTGAATATTTATCTCAAGAGTTTCTTGCTACCTCAATAAAAGATTTTCTTGAGTGTCTTGCGTTGTTAGCGGCGGCTTGACTTTGTTTCAGCAGCTTCTTAAGTCAAGGAGAACAGAATTTGAGTCGACTAATGCACATTAGATTTTTTGTGGGAATTTTTTTAGCCGCAAGAAGTTGTTGGTCTGGACCAAGCTAATTTCAAACAACAAACAGGCTTTTGCTATGAAGAAAGAGTAACTTGCATGCCATTAGTTCATTTTCACGAAACCCACGGCTGAGTTGATTAACATGCCTACAATTGAAACTTTTAATTTTCATCCATTATAGCGCGTTTCGTCCAATGTTTCAAGTGATTTTTGTGTTGTTCATTTTGCAGGCGTATTGTATGTATAGAAAAGACAAATGATCTACGATAGCAGCTCGGAAGAAAACACTTACATTGCCGAAAACAATTTGTAGCGCGGTTTATCAAAGTGGAAATAACATTAAAGCAGATGTAAAACTTGACATTTAGAGCGTCAATTTCTCGGAGAAACAAGCCTTCTTAACGATGTATCAACAGTATTTTCAAGAGAATTTAAGAACAACGGTTCAGGCCGGGCAGAAGAAGTATGAATTCTAATCTTACTTCTCACAGTGTGACTCAGAAACCATCTGAATGTCAAGTCAACGCAATTCTGAGAATAAAACTTGATGAAACTGTCACCGCAGCTTATGCGGTCCATGTGTTCATAATCGTACTGGGTTGTATCGCTTGTCCTTTGACGACTGTTTTGAACTTGTTAGTTATCATCTCTGTAAAGAGGAAACCGCAACTGAAAACCATCTCCAACACTGTACTCGGATGTTTGGCTGTCACTGATGCCCTAATGGGGATAATCGGACTGCCGCTTTTTGTGACATCAAGAATCTTAAATTATCAAGGTGAAACATCCAGTGATGTTTGCGCGGTGAAAGATGTTTTCCGAAGCGTGCTCAGAATCTTAGGTGGGGCAACAGTGTTTCATCTAACAGTGATGAACGTGGAGCGATACATCGCCATAAAACACCCATTTCGGCACACAACCATTGCCACCAAACCTCGTGTACTTGGTTCGTCCGCCCTTGCTTGGATCGCAGCATTTTTCACCAGCTTCCTTCTGGTCATCACGGGCTACAACATTAACCTGACTGTCGTCAATGTTATTTTGTTATTTTCTATGGCCGTCATTATCTACTGTCAAGTTGTAGTTTACCGTGAAACTCGTCGTCAAGAAAAACTAATCGCTGCCCAACAAGTCTCTGTAGAAGCCAAGAAAAAGTTCTTGAAGGAGAAAAAAGCTTTTAAAGTGACAACAACTCTGCTTGTGATGCTTCTGATTTCTTATTTGCCTTTAATTGTTGCTCTACTCGTCCTGAAAACGTCTATCGTGCCTGAAAATGTAGCATTTCTTTTTGGGTCCTTTTCAACGTTTGTAATAATTCTCAACTCGTTAACTAATCCTATCATATACTGTATCAGAACAAGGCAGTTTCGTGTAGCATTTATTGAAATATTGTTGGGGAAAACTAATGCACAAGCTGAAGAACTTGAAAGGCGAGTTTTTGGATCAGCAAATATTAATGACAACAATAATAACGACAGTCGGAGCCACAGCAACGCTGACAACAATAACATCAGGAACAATGACATCACGGACAGCGAGAACAACAGCAACAATAACAGTGACGACAACGAGGAGAACAATGGCGATAACAAAAGTGATAACAACAACGTCAACAACAACAACAATGACGACAATAAGAATGACAACAGCAACAATGACAGTGACGATCACAAGGACAACAATGATGGTAACAACAGTGATAACAACAACGACAACAACAACAACAACAGTGACGACAACAAGGACAACAATGATGGTAACAACAGTGATAACAACGACAACAACAACAGTGACAACAACAATGATGATAACAACATTGACGACAACAACGTCAACAATGATGATAACAACAGTGATAACAACAACGGCAACGAAAACAGCACCAACAACAGTGACGACAACAACTTCAACAACAACAATAACAACAGTGACGGGAACAAAAACAACAATGATGATAACAACACTGATAACAACAACGTCAACGACAACAGCAACAACAGTGACGAGAACAATGTCAACGACAACAGCAACAATGATAATAACAACAGTGACGACAACAACGTCAACAATGATGATAACAACAGTGATAACAACAACGTCAACGACAACAGCAACAATGATAATAACAACAGTGACGACAACAACATCAACAATGATGATAACAACAGTGACGACAACAACATCAACAATGATGATAACAACAGTGATAACAACAACGTCAACGACAGTGACGAGATTAACAACAACAATGATGGTAACAACAGTGATAACAACAAAGACAACAGCAACAATAACATTGACGTGAAAAAGGAAAACAACAGCAATAACAACAATGACAACACAAACAAAAACATTGACAACAACAGCGACAATCATAACAGCAGCAATTAAAACATCCTTTGCCAGCATCCACAAAAAAATGGTTTTCTAACGCGCGCTTGTTATGTTCCCGTTGCATTTTTCTCGTAATATTCTTCATTATGTATCATCCAGTATTAAGTTAATAATAATATTAATATTTATTTATATGGCGCAAATTCAACTATACAGTTTTCAAATGCGCCTCACAAATATGAGCTGTATATAATACTAATGAATAACAATAGGAAAATCAATTGTAAATTAAATTAACTAACGTAACGTATGTGTACAAAATATATCAGAGCTTTATTTGTATGCTTGAATAAAAAGTGCGGTTTTAAGTTTCTGTTTAAAAGTACTAAAGTTCGACGTGCTTCTGACGTCGTAAGGAAGAGCATTCCACAATTTCGGTGCCGCTGCTATAAATGCTCCATCGCCAAGTGTAGGTGAGGTCTTAATCATAGGTGGCGATTGGAGAAACTTGTCACTAGATCTAAGACTATATTTAGAATTGGGTCTTAAAGTTACTAAATCCGACATATACTTAGGAGCTGTCCCATATATTGCTTTAAAGGTGACAATTACAATCTTATAGAGCGTTTTCATTCACGTGACTACCGGCCATATTGGTTTACTGAAACAAAAGAAAGTATTTGCATAAAAATAGAGTTCAATTCCCAGAGGTTTAGTTTGGGACACCAACATGGCCGCCATTTCTTTGTTTTGGGACACCAACATGGTCGCCATGCATGACGTCATGTGAAAACTCTCTATAGTCAATTCTGGACCTCACTGGAAGCAAATGTAATTCACGTAGTAATGGTGTTATATGGCAATACCGAGGTGCACGGTAATCTTGCCGCCGCTTTTTGAACACGCTGTATCTTAAGTTGGATAATAAATGTCTGATTGCATGCTCTACTGTGTGATATCGACATCGTGGCACCGCATACCAAAGCTTCTAATGTGATATATCTATAGGCGAACGCAAAGTAGGAAATTTAAGGTGAATCCCTCGAAATAAAAGTTTTCGTAAAATGTTTCTCAAACTTGCACTGATTGTTTACTAGTATGTATCATTTACAAAAGCGCAATAACAAGAAAGGTCACCTTGCCCGCGAAAGGGCTGCGATCCACTCAAGTTACCCCATAATTGCTTGCAATATGAATCTATTTGATCAGTTATAGCTATGTCTGTTGGGAACAGGAATTACATAGAATAACCAGAACTTCAGAAAACGTTTTATATAGAATATGTGAAGCATAGGCAGCACTTGAAGATCCATTTTGTTACAATATGAAGCACAGAAGCAGTGTTGATCCCAAACGTTTCTTGAGTGCGTGTTCTCGGTATCACTAATTTTTGCCCTCGAGTGATAGATAAGCTCGTGTTTCTGGCGATGACTCATATTTATGTAGTTTTTATTTTCCTGAAACTTCTTTATAAAGATAATAATTAGGTTAAGGTGCTCGTTCAGGAGAAAATCATTTATTAAGTGGCTGAACTAAGGCCGCCTGCTTTCCAACGTGACCGCCCTAATGGCGCAAGAAATTATGCGCGGAAAAAATCGCAATGCAGTTGAATAGATCACCTTGAAGTTTTTTGTGCGAACTCGTTTCTTGTCGTTTCCTTTGTTGACTAAGTCTGGAGCATTTTTGTTTTCTTCTGCAAATGGCAATTAAAACAAGTGGAACAGATTTTCAGTCGATTCGTCCGTATGAAGGCAGTCTTCCTTAAAATTTTAATTAGCCAAGAATTGTTGTGACTCGTGTTTGAACAATGAAACTAAAAACTTGTTTCCTGCGATAGGTAGTGAACTAGTTTGTTAAAAGAGAGAGCATTTTAAAAATCCCTATTTGTAAACGTACTCCTCAGTAATGGCTTGTTTATTTTGTTAACACACAGTTTGGCAAAAAAAAAAAAGACCCTACTGTTTGATTAACATGCAGCTCTCAATAGCTTAGTTTTCCATTCTTGCAAAGGAAGTCGTCGCATAAAAGAGAGTAAAAGTTTTAGAATTAACTCTTAACTGATCACAACAAAACATTTCCTCTGACGAAACCAATTTCTAGTCCGGTCTGTTAATGTGAAAAATAGACAATAAAGTAAATTGAGTAACGGGAAAACTCAAAAGAAAATTTCAAGTGTCGTTTCACACTTGAGATTTGAGACAGGTGGTGCAGTAGCAAGCCTTGCTTAGAAAAACGGTTCGGGCCTTGCAGTCGGTGCAAAGAAGGTATGGATACAAACACAACTTCTCACACTAGGATTACGCCATCTGAATGTCAAATTTACACTTTTCTGGGAGGAAAACCAGATCAAACTGGCACCGCAGCTTATGCGGTGCATGTATTAATAACCGTACTGAGTAGTATCGCTTGTCCTTTGACAACTGTTTTAAATTTGTTAGTTGTCATCGCTGTAAAGAGGAAACCGCAACTGAAAACCATCTCCAACACTGTACTTGGATGTTTGGCTGTCACTGATGCCCTAATAGGGATGATCGGAATGCCAGTTTTTGTGATATCAAGAAACTTAACTTATCAGGCTGAAACATCGAGCGGTTTTTGCTCTGTAAAAAACCTATCCCGCAACGGGTTAAGGATTTTAGGTGGCTCAACAATGTTTCATACGATGGTGATGAACGTGGAGCGATACATCGCGATAAAACACCCGTTTCAGCACATAACCATTGTCACCAAATCTCGTGTACTTGGTTCGTCTGCCCTCGCTTGGATGGTAGTTTTGTTCATCCTCTTGCCTGTAGCCCTCACTAACGATAAGGTTTACATAACTATTAACAACACTCTCTTGTTATTTTCTATGGCCGTCAATATCTACTGTCAAGTTGTAGTTTGCTGTGAAACTCGTCGTCAAGAAAAACTAATCGCTGCCCAACAAGTCTCTTTAGAAGCTAAGAAGAAGTTCGTGAAGGAGAAAAAAGCTTTTAAAGTAACAACAACTGTGCTTGTGGCACTTCTAATTTCTTATTTGCCTGTATTTGTTGTTCGAATCCTTTTGAAAATGTCTGTCTTTTCTACAAATGTAGGAGCATCTCTGCTCTCGTCTTCAACCTTAGTATTTTTGCTCAATTCGTTAACTAATCCTATCATATACTGTGTCAGAACAAGGCAGTTTCGTGTAGCATTTATTGAAATGTTGGGGAAAACGAATACACAAGCTGAAGAACTTGAAAGGCGAGTTTTTGGATCAGCAAATAATAATGAAAACAACAACATCAATAACGACAGCCAGAGCCATAGCAACGCTGATGACAACAACATTAGCAGCAATGACATCACGGACAGCGACAACAACAACAACAGCAACAATAACAGTGACGATCACAAGGTCAACAATGATGGTAAAAACAGTGGTAACAACAACGTCAACAACAACAATGGCGATAACAGCAATGATAGCAAGAACGTCAACAACAACAACAATGACGACAGTAAGGACAACAGTGATTATCACAACAGTGACGACAGCAACGTCAACAACAATAATAACATTGACGTGAAGAAGGGAAACAACAGCAATAACAATAGTGACAACACAGACAAAAACATTGACAACAACAGCGACAATCATAACAGCAGCAATTAAAACATCCTTTGCCAGCATGCACAAAAAAAAAAGATTTTCTAACGTGCGCTTGTTATCTTCTCGTTGCGTTTTTTCTGGTAATTTTCTTCATGAATCATCCAGTATTAAGTTGGATAATATTGCTATGTCTGTTGGAAACAGGAATTACATGGATATAGCAGAACTTAAAAAAAAAATGTTTTACGTAGAATATATGAAGCATATGCAGTAATTAAAGATAAATTTGTTCACAATTCGAAGCACAGAAGCAGTGTTGATCCCAAACTTTTTTGCGTGCGTTTTCTCGATATCACTATTTTTGCCCTCGATGGCGATGACCCACTTTTCTGTCAGTCGTATATTTTTCCTAAAATTCTTTACAATAAAGAGGATAATAGCGAACTTAAAATAACGAGTTGAAAAATGATTTCTCATTCTGCTTACTTAGAAGAAAATGACTTTTTATTAATTAGCTAAGCTTAGCTTACTCTATTTCCAACGTACGCGCGCTTATAACGCGGACATGAGATATGCGCAGCAAAAGTGCGCAATGCAGTTTAATGGATCACCTCAAATTTTTTGTTGCGAATTCGATATTTTAAATGTTTCCGTTGTTGTTTCGACCTGGAACGGTTTTCGTTTTCTTCAGCAAATGGTAATGAAAACAAAAGGAACACATTTTAAAAAAAATTCATCCGTGTTAAGGTAGTCTTGCTTAAGTTGTATCCGAACGAAAAACATGTTGCGTGCCATTTAACAGCGAACTGGCTTGTTAAAAGAGAGAGAATTTAAAACTCATTTGTAAACGTAGCCTTCAGTAATGGCTTGTTTATCCTGTCGACACACAGTTTGACAAAAAAGAGACCCTACAGCTTGATTGACATGCAGCACTTGAAAGCTTAGTTTTCCATTCTTGCAAAGGAAGTCCTCGCAAAAAAAAAAGAGTAAAAGTTTTAGAAAAAACTCTTAACTGATCACAAGAACACATTTCCTCTTACGAAACCAATCTCTAGTGCGGTCAATTAATGTGAAAAATGGACAATAAAGCAAATTGGATAAAGAGAAAACTGAAAAGAAAATTTGAAGTGTCGTTTCACACTTGAGATTTGAGACAGGTGGTGCAGTAGAAACTCTTGCTTAGAAAAACAGTTCGGGCCTTGCAGTCGGTGCAAAGAAGGTATGGATTCAAACGCAGCTTCTCGCACTGGGATTACACCATCTGAATGTCAAATTTACACTTTTCTGGGAGGAAAACCTGATCAAACTGTCACCGCAGCTTATGCGGTACATGTGTTGATAACCGTACTGAGTAGTATCGCTTGTCCTTTGACAACTGTTTTAAATTTGTTAGTTATCATCTCTGTAAAGAGGAAACCGCAACTGAAAACCATCTCCAACACTGTACTCGGATGTTTGGCTGTCACTGATGCCCTAATGGGGATGATCGGACTACCAGTTTTTGTGACATCAAGAATCTTAACTTATCAGGCTGAAACATCCAGCGGTTTTTGCGCTGTGAGAAACCTATCCCGCAACTGGTTAAGGATTTTAGGTGGCTCAACAGTGTTTCATACGATGGTGATGAACGTGGAGCGATACATCGCCATAAAACACCCGTTTCAGCACATAACCATTGTCACCAAATCTCGTGTACTTCGTTCGTCTGCCTTCGCTTGGATTGTAGTTTTGTTCATCACCTTGCCTGTAGCCATCACTAACGATAAGGTTTACATAACGATTAACAGCACTCTCTTATTATTTTCTATGGCCGTCATTATCTACTGTCAAGTTGTAGTTTGCTGTGAAACTCGTCGTCAAGAAAAACTAATCGCTGCCCAACAAGTCTCTGTAGAAGCTAAGAAGAAGTTCTTGAAGGAGAAAAAAGCTTTTAAAGTAACAACAACTGTGCTTGTGGCACTTCTAATTTCTTATTTGCCTGTATTTGTTGTTCGAGTCCTTTTAAAAATGTCTGTCTTTTCTACAAATGTAGCAGATTACCTGTTTTCGTCTTCAAGCTTTGTATTTTTTCTCAACTCGTTAACTAATCCTATCATATACTGTGTCAGAACAAGGCAGTTTCGTGTAGCATTTATTGAAATATTGTTGGGGAAAACTAATGCACAAGCTGAAGAACTTGAAAGGCGAGTTTTTGGATCAGCAAAGAATAATGTAAACAACAACAATAACGACAGCCAGAGCCACAGCAACGCTGATAACAACATTAGCAACAATGATATAACGGACAGCGAGAACAGCAACAACGTCAACACCAACAATAATAGTGACGATAAGAAGGACAACAATGCTGGTAACAACAGTGATGACAACAACGTCAACAACAACAATGACGACAATAAGGATAACAATGATGATTACAACACCGATGAGAACAACGTCAACAATGACCACAACAATGATGATCACAACAGCAATAACAACAATGAAAACGCAAACAAAAACATTGATAACAACAGCGACAATCATAACAGCAGCAATTAAAATATCCTTTGCCATCATCCACAAAAAAATGATTTTCTAACGCGCGCATTTTATCTCCCCGTTGCATTTTTTCTCGTAATTTTCTTCATTATCTATCATCCAGTATTAAGTTGGATAATTAATGTCTGGTAACATGCTCTGTTGTGTGGTATCGGCGTCGTGGCACTGTACACCAAAGCTTCTAATGTGATATATCTAAAGGCGAACGCGAATTAGGAAATTTAAGGTGATTCCCTCGAAAGCTTTTGTAAAATGTTTCTCAAACTTTCATTGATTGTTTGCTAGTATGCATCTTTTACAAAAGGCAGTAAAAGGAAAGGCATACCCCCTTGCCCGCGAAAGGGCTGCTATCTACTCAAGTTTCCCCATAATTGCTTGCAATATTAACTGTCAAATATGGGTCTATTTGATCAGTTTTTGCTATTTCTGTTGGGAACAGGAATTACATAGATAAAGCAGAACTTCAGAAAACGTTTTATATAGAATGTATGAAGCATACGCAGCACTTACAAATAATTTTTTTTCACAATATGAAGCAGAGAAGCAGTGTTGATCCAAACGTCTCTTAAGTTCCTTTTCTCGGTGTCACTATTTTTTGCCCTCGAGTGATAGGTAAGATCGTGTTTCTGATGATGACTCATTTTTCTGTCGTAATTTTTTTTCTTAAAGTTCTTCAACATAAAGACAATAACAGTCACAGTCACAGTGGTCGTTTTGGAGAAAATAACCATTTATTAATTGGCTGAGCTTAGCCCGCCTTGTTTCCAACGTGTATGCGCTAATGACGGGAGAAATTATCCACAGTAAAAATGCGCATTGCCGTTAAATTTTGGTGCGAATTGTTTTTTTTTCGATTCCTTTGTTGTCTAAGTCTGGAGTGTTTTCGTTTTCTTCCGAGTCAGCAAATGGTAATGAAAACAAGAGGAACCGATTTTAAGTCGATTCATCCGTATTAAGGTAGTCTTGCTTAAATTTTTGATTTGCGAAGAATTGTTGACTTGTGTTTGAACAATTAGACTAAAAACATGATGCGTGCGATTTAATTTCTTTTGTAAATGTAGCCGTCAGTTATGGCTTGTTTATCCTGTTAACACACACTTTGACGAAAGAAAGACCCTACAGTTTTATTGACATGCAGCACTTGAAAGCCTAGTTTTCCATTCTTAAAAGGGAAGTAGTCGCATAAAAGAGAATAAAACTTTTAGAACTATTAAACTCTTAACTGATAACAACAAAACATTTCTTGTGACGAAACCAATTTCTAGTGCGAATTGTTAATGTGAACAATAGAAAATAAAGTAAATTGAGTAAAAGAGAAAACTCAAAGGAAAATTTGAAGTGTCGTTTCACACTTCAGATTTGCACTAGAAAGCCTTGCTTAGAAAAACAGTTCGGGCCGTGCAGTCGGTGCAAAGAAGGTACGAATTCAAACGCAACTTCTCGTACTGGGATTACACCATCTGAATGTTAAATTTACACTTTTCTGGGAGGAAAATCTGACCAAACATCCACAGCAGCTTATGCGGCAGATTTGTTCATAACCGTACTGAGTAGTATCGCTTGTCCTTTGACAACTGTTTTGAACTTGTTAGTTATCATCTCTGTAAAGAGGAAACCGCAACTGAAAACCATCTCCAACACTGCACTCGGTTGTTTTGCTGGATGACCTTGATATAAACACGATAACTTTTAAAGGTGCAAGGCTTGTGGGTTCGTGTAAAGAAATAGGGATTACAATTAACCCGAAAGCTATGAGAATAAAATTTACAGTTGCCATTTACAATAGAATTAACGTTCAAATATATGTGCATAACATCTAATTACAATAAAATTATATGTTAACAGACATTGAGAAGCGACGGCGGGAACAATGACTAAAAATACAACAATATATGACAACTTCAACAACGTTAACAGAAATGAGAAATAGACGACTGTCGATAATATTTGACAGCAATGGACAACAGTTCAGAGACAGAATAAACAATCCCAAATGCGAAATCAACAAAAGATCTTTTTTCTGTCGTCCATATTAATCTTGCCTTATTGTGATGAAGTTTTAAAATGCCGTACAGAGTAGTGGTAAAGAAACTTTTTCATTTAAGCTGGGGTTTGGTTATCCAAACATTGGTTAAAAGCGTTTTTGTGCGGAAGACTTAAAACAAAAATTTCATATCAAAATGTTGCTTGAAGTGCAGCGATATTTACCAAAGTAATTTACTTTTCCGGGCATTGGTTTGCATTTTAGCAATTTTTTTTTTTGTGTTAAAAAATAAGAAGAAAAATTCTCTCTCTCTCTCTTATATATGGAGAATACTACTTTTAACGAGGTTGAAGAAAGCGATTGTGCATTACGTGCGCGCAATTTTTTAAGCTATTTTGTTATTCAAAAATCTTTGAATATGTGAATATTTTTCTCAAGAGCTTCTTGTTGCCTGAATAGAAGATTTTCTTGATTGTCTTCCGTTGTTAGCGGGCGCTCGACTTTGTTTCAGAATCCACATAAGATTTTTTCGTGGGGATTTTTTAGCCGCAAGAAGTTGTTGGCCTGAACCAACCTAATTTCAAACAACAAACAGGGTAATGCTATGAAGAAAGAGTAACTTGCATGCGATTAGTTCATTTTCACGAAACCCACGGCTGAGTTGATTAACATGCCTACAATTGAAACTTTTAATTCTCATCCATTATAGCGCGTTTCGTCCAATATTTCAAGTGATTTTTGTATTGTTCATTTTGCAGGCGTATTGTATGTATAGAAAAGACAAAATGATCAACGATAGCCGCTCGGAAAAAAACACTTACATTGCCGAAAACAATTTATAGCGCGGTTTATCAAAGTGGAAATAACATTAAAGCAGATGTAAAACCTGACATTTGAAGCGTCAATTTCTCGGAGAAACAAGCCTTCTTAACTTTGTATCAACAGTATTTTCAAGAGAATTTAAGAAAAAAGGTTCAGGCCGCGCAGAAGAAATATGAATTCTAATCTAACTTCTCACAGTGTGCCTCAGAAACCATCTGAGTGTGAAGTCGACGCTATTATGAGTGTAAAACTTGATCAAACTGTCACCGCGGCTTATGCGGCGGATGTGTTGATAACCGTACTGAGTAGTATCGCTTGTCCTTTGACAACTGTTTTGAACTTGTTAGTTATCATCTCTGTAAAGTGGAAACCACAACTGAAAACCATCTCCAACACTGTACTCGGATGTTTGGCTGTCACTGATGCCCTTATGGGGATAATCGGACTGCCGCTTTTTGTGACATCAAGAATCTTAACTTATCAGGCTAAAACATACAGTGGTTTTTGCGCTCTGAAAAACCTATCCCTCAGCGTGGTAAGGATGTTAGGTTGCTCAACAATGTTTCATGCGATGGTGATGAACGTGGAGCGATACATGGCCATAAAACACCCGTTTCAGCACATAACCATTGTCACCAAATCTCGTGTACTTGGTTCGTCCGCCCTTGCTTGGATCGCAGCATTTTTCATCATCTTCCTAATGGTCATCACGGACAACGACATTAACCTGACCGTCGTCAATATTATTTTGTTATTTTCTATGGCCGTCAATATCTACTGTCCAGTCGTAGTTTGCTGTGAAACTCGTCGTCAAGAAAAACTAATCGCTGCCCAACAAGTCTCTGTAGAAGCCAAGAAGAAGTTCTTGAAGGAGAAAAAAGCTTTTAAAGTGACAACAACTGTGCTTGTGATGCTTCTAATTTCTTATTTGCCTTTAATTGTTGCTCTTATCGTTGTGAAAATTTCTGTCGTGCCTGAAAATGTGGCTTTTTTGTTTGCGTCCCTTTCAACGTTTGTAATAATCCTCAACTCGTTAACTAATCCTATCATATACTGTGCCAGAACAAGGCAGTTTCGTGTAGCATTTATTGAAATATTGTTGGGGAAAACTAATGCACAAGCTGAAGAACTTGAAAGGCGAGTTTTTGGATCAGCAAATAATAATGAAAACAACAACAACAATAATAACGACAGCGAGAACAACAACAACAGCAACAGCAACAATAACAGTGACGATCACAAGGACAACAATGATGGTAACAACAGTGATAACAACAACGTCAACAACAACAACAACAACAGTGATCACAACAAGAACAGCAATGATGATCCCAACAGCGCTAACAACAACGTCAACAACAAAAATAACATTGACGTAAAAAAGAAAAACAGCAGCAACAACAACAATGACAACACAAACAAAAACATTGACAACAACAGCGACAATCCTAACTGCAGCAATTAAAACATCCTTTGCCAGCATCCACAAAAAATAATGATTTTCCAACGCGCGCTTGTTATCTTCTCGTTGTACTTTTTTCGTAATTTTCTTCATTTTGTATTATCCAGTAATAAGTTTCATAATAAATGTCGTATAACATGCTCTGTTGTGTGGTATCGGTGTCGTGGCACTGCACACTAAAGCGTCTAATGTGATCTATGTATTGGCGAACGCGAATTAGGAAATTTAAGGTGATTCCCTCGAAATATAAGCTGTCGTATTTTTTTGTCAGATTCATTGTTTGTTAACTAGTATGTATCATTTACAAAAAGGTAATAAAAAGAAAGGCACCCTTGCCCGCTAAAGGGCTGCCATCCACTTATGTTACCCCACAATTGCTTGCAATATTAACTTTCAAATATGGGTGTATTTGATCAGTTGTTTCTTGTCAGTTGGGAACAGGAATTACATAAATAAACCACAACTTCAAAAAAAACGCTTTACATACAATGAGTGAGGATAGGCAGCAATAGGCCATTTCGGAATTGCTTTAAACCTCATTATGAAAATGAGGCTAAGTGCTTGCCAAGTCCCTGTAGGGCTTTCTCCCAGGGCCTCACGGTCAATTCGTGTCGGTGATATATCCGAGACGGACGGCCAGGGAAAGCCTAAACAAAAACAGACTGCGCGTGCGTTTGTTTTATTTCTCAAATGGCAGACTTTACGGGTCTGTATAAGATATTGCAAACAGCGGCAAATTGCGGAGCTTAAGCAGCGACGACGGCAACGGCAACGAAATCTTCACCTGGAAATATAATTTTATTTCATTTGTGCTACTTCGCAATTATTTCAACGCGCTCAATTTTCACAAAAATGGCGAGCTATCCAGGAACCAGATTGGTAGGAGTGGCGTTTAAGTTAAGAAAGAAAATGAAAAATTCACCGCCGTGCGTTCACGTTCTCCACAAAACCTTGAATGTGGTCATTTCACGTTGTTGTTTTACAGAGGACGACAAAGAAATGTACCAAAATGAAAACGCACGAGCAGAGCGATTGTTTTTGCTCATTAAACCTATTGTTTTGCGGCGTTGTCGTTGTCGTCGCCGTTGCTTAAGCTCCCTAAATTATGGTTTCAAAACCCCAATGCATGCATGTGTAATTGTAGATCGACTGTTGCCATCTTTGCAAACTCCTGAAATGTAATGCATGGACCACTTGCGATCGATTTTAGCTCTTGCGACCGTATTCCGACGGAGCTTTAACATGTAAACAACTGCGTCTGAAATATGAAAGTTCTCTTAACTTTTTCTTCGACCGAATAATGTATCGAAAATCAGAAACCGTTTTTAGACTTTAATCCTCTTGCTCTATGACGCAAAAATGGAGAAAAACAAAAGCCTCACGTAGTCCCCTGTGAAAAGAAGAAAGTTCAAACTTAATAGAAGGCTTACCTTCGTCTTTCTCCTTCGAAGTTGTTGTTAAACTGGCAAATTGCTGGGTCACACTCTCTAGTTCGCTTTCTAAAAACGTAAATAACTGCTTGAAAATAGAGCCTTTCATTACACCGTGATGATTTCATCGATGAAGCCGATCGCTCATTTCCCAGTTAAATAAACTTATGCTTACCTTCAAATTGCTGGTCGAAAAGGCGCTTTCTAGAGGATAAAGTCGTACCATCTGCTCCATTTGTTTCCTTTACAATAATAATATGAATTAACTACTCTTATACACTTGAAAGAGACATATCGACCGAGGCATTTGCGTCGAAAATGAGTTCGAACTTACCACCTCTTCCGATTTTTCCGCCATGGCGCGAACCGCTCAACGCTAAAATTTCGCGCCAAAAAAATTGAGAAATTTGTCCCAATTTTTGATTTTTGTCTAGGCCTCGCTTTTTCGCTCGGACCACGTGACCCGAAACGGATTGACCGAGATGAAAAACAGAGAGAGACCTAGGAACTAAGCAAGCTAAGTGCAAAGTTCTTATTATGAAAATTAGTTTTCCTTCATAGCAAACAAAACTAATTTTCATAAGAAAAGCTTGCACTTAGACACACTTTCATAATGAGGTTTACTGAAACTCGGAAATGGTCCAATAAAGATAGTTTTTTTCACGATATGAAGGACAACAGCAGTGTTGATCCCAAACGTTTCTTCCGTGTGTGTTCTTTTTTGCCCTCGAGTGATAGGTAAACTCGTGTTCCTGACTGCGACTCATTTTTCTGTCGTAAATCTTTTTTTTTTTTAAGTTCTTCAACCTAAAGAGAATAATTAAATCACAGTGCTTGTTTCGGAGAAAATAACCATTTTCTTCAGCAAATGGTAATGGCAACAAGAGGAACAGATTTTAGATCGATTCATCCGCATTAAGGTAGTCTTGCTTAACTTTTTGATTTGCGAAGAAATGTTGACTTGTGTCTGAACACTGAAATGAAAAACATGTTGCTTGCGATTTAATAGTGAACTGGTTTGTTAAAAGAGATAATTTAAATCCTCAGTTATTTGTAAATGTAGCCGTCAGTAATGGCTTGTTAACACACACTTTGACAAAAGAAAGACCCTAAAGATTTTTTGACATGCAGCACTTGAAAGATTAGTTTTCTATTCTTGCAAAGGAAGTCATCGCATAAAAAGGGTAAAGTTTTAGAATTTTAAAACTCTGAACAGATCACAACAAAAGATTTCCGCTGTAGAAACCAACCTCTAGTGCGGTCAATTAATGTGAAAAATGGACAATAAAGCAAATTGGATAAAAGAAAACTCAAAAGAAAGTTTGAAGTGCCGTTTCACACTTGAGATTTACAGTAGAAAACCTTGCTTAGAAAAACAGTTCGGGCCGTGCAGTCGGTGCAAAGAAGGTATGAATTCAAACGCAAATTCTCGCACTGGGATTACACCATCTAAATGTCAAATTTACACTTTTCTGGGAGGAAAACCTGATCAAACATCCACCGCGGCTTATGCGGCGGATGTGTTGATAACCGTACTGAGTAGTATCGCTTGTCCTTTGACAACTGTTTTGAATTTGTTAGTTATCATCTCTGTAAAGAGGAAACCGCAACTGAAAACCATCTCCAACACTGTACTCGGATGTTTGGCTGTCACTGATGCCCTAATGGGGATAATCGGACTGCCGCTTTTTGTGACAACAAGAATGTTAACTTATCAGGCTGAAACATCCAGTGATGTTTGCGCCGTGAAAGGAGTTTTCCGAAGCGTGCTCAGAATCTTAGGTGGGGCAACAATGTTTCATCTGATCGTGATGAACGTGGAGCGATATATCGCCATAAAACACCCGTTTCAGCACATAACCATTGTCACCAAATTTCGTGTATTTGGTTCGTCTGCCCTTTCTTGGTTCGCAGCATTTTTCACCAACTTCCTTTTGGTCATCACGGACTACAGCATTACAATTAACGTGACTGTAGTCAATATAGTTTTGTTATTTTCTATGGCCGTCATTATCTACTGTCAAGTTGTAGTTTACTGTGAAACTCGTCGTCAAGAAAAACTAATCGCTGCCCAACAAGTCTCTGTAGAAGCCAAGAAGAAGTTCTTGAAGGAGAAAAAAGCTTTTAAAATAACAACGACTGTACTTGTGACGCTTCTTATTTCTTATTTACCTATTGCTGTCGTTCGAATCCTTTCGAAAATGTCTGTCTTCTCTAAAAATGTAGCAGCATCTCTTGTCTTCTTCTCAAGCTTTGTATTTTTTCTGAGCTCGTTAACTAATCCTATCATATACTGTGCCAGAACAAGGCAGTTTCGTGTGGCATTTATTGAAATATTGTTGGGGAAAACTAATACACAAGCTGAAGAACTTGAAAGGCGAGTTTTTGGATCAACAAATAATAATGATAACAACAACAACAATAATAACGAAAGCCGGAGCCACTGCAACGCTGATAACAACAACATCAGCAACAATGACATCACGGAATGCGAGATCAACAACAATAGCAACAATAACAATGATGGTAACAACAGTGACGACAACAACAACAACAACAAAAATGATGGTAACAACAGTGAGAACAACAACGTCTACAGCAACATTAACACTGACGAGATCAAGGACAACAATGAGAACAAAAACAAAAACATTAACAAGAGCAACGATATTAACAGCAGCAATTAAAATATCCCTTGCCTGCATCCATAAAAAGCGGTTTTTTAATGTGCGCGCGTGCTATCTTCCCGTTTTTTTTTTGTGTGTAATTTTTTTTTATTACGTATCATCCAGTATTAAGTTGGATAATAAATGTCTTATAACATGCCCTGCTGTGTCGTATCGGGGTCGTGGCACTGCACACCAAAGCTTCTAATGTGATATATGTATAGGCGAACGCGAATTAGGAAATTTAAAGGGATTCCGTTAAAAGAAAAGTTGTCGTAAATTTTTTTCTCGAAGATTCATTGATTGTTTACTAGTTTGCATCATTTACAAGAAGGTAATAAAAAGAATAGGTCACCTTGCCCGCTAAGGGGCTGCGATCCTCTAAAGTTACCCCATAATTGCTTGCAATATTAACTTTCCAATATGGGTGTATTTGATCAGTTGTTTCTTGTCAGTTGGGAACAGGAATTACATAGATAAACTACATAGAATGAATCAGCATAGGCAGCAATAGGCCATTTCCAAGTTGCCTTGAATCTCATTATGAAAGTGAGGCTAACTGCAAAAATTAGTTTTCATTCATAGCAAGCAAAACTAATTTTCATAACAAAACCTTTGCACTTAGACTCACTTTCATAATGAAGTTTACAGCAACTCGGAAATGGTCCAATAAAGATAGTAAGATAGTATTTTTTCACGATATGAAGGACAGTGTTGATCCCAAACGTTTCTTCCGTGCGTGTTCTCTTTTTTGCCCTCGAGTGATAGGTAAGCTCGTGATCCTGACGGTGACTCATATTTCTGTCGTAAACCTTTTTTCTAAAAGTTCTTCAACATAAAGAGAATAATTAGGTCACAGTGCTCATTTCGGAGAAACTAACCATTTTCTTCAGCAACTGATGAAAATAGAAACAAGAGGAACAGATTTTAAATCGATTCATCCGCATTAAGGTAGTCTTGCTTAACTTTTTGATTTGCGAAGAATTGTTGACTTGTGTCTGAACACTGAAATGAAAAACATGTTGCGTGCGATTTAATAGTGAATTGGTTTGTTAAAATAGATAATTTAAATCCTCAGTTATTTTGTAAATGTAGCCGTCAGTAATGGCTTGTTTATCCTGTTAACACACACTTTGACAGAAGAAAGACCCTACAGCTTGATTGACATGCAGCACTTGAAAGCTTAGTTTTCCATTCTTGCAAAGGAAGTCATCGCATAAAAAGAGTAAAACTTTTAGAATTAACTCTGAACTGGCCACAACAAAACATTTCCTCTGACGAAACCAAGTTCTATTGCGGACTGTTAATGTGAAAAATAGACAATAAAGTAAATTGAGTAACGAGATAACTCAAAAGAAAATTTGAAAGTGTCGTTTCACACTTGAGATTTACAGTAGAAAGCCTTGCTTAGAAAAATGTTTCGGGCCGTGCAGTCGGTGCAGAGAAGGTATGAATTCAAAGGCAACTTCTCGCACTGGGATTGCACTATCTAAATGTCAAATTTTCACTTTTCCGGGAGGAAAACCTGATCAAACATCCACAGCAGCTTATGCGGCGGATTTGTTCATAACCGTACTGAGTATCGCTTGTCCTTTGACAACTGTTTTGAACTTGTTAGTTATCATCTCTGTAAAGAGGAAACCGCAACTGAAAACCATCTCCAACACTTTACTCGGATGTTTGGCTGTCACTGATACCCTAATGGGGATAATCGGACTGCCGCTTTTTGTGACAACAAGAATGTTAACTTATCAGGCTGAAACATCCAGTGATGTTTGCGCCGTGCGGTGAAAGGAGTTTTCCGAAGCGTGTTCAGAGTCTTAGGTGGGGCAACAGTGTTTCATCTGATCCTGATAAACGTGGAGCGATACATCGCCATAAAACCCCCGTTTCAGCACATAACCATTGTCACCAGATCTCGTGTACTTGGTTCGTCTGCCCTTTCTTGGATCGCAGCATTTTTCACCAACTTCATTCTGGTTATCATGGACTACAGCATTACAATTAACGTGACTGTCGTCAATATAATTTTGTTATTTTCTATGGCCGTCATTATCTACTGTCAAGTTGTAGTTTACTGTGAAACTCGTCGTCAAGAAAAACTAATCGCTGCCCAACAAGTCTCCATAGAAGCCAAAAAGAAGTTCTTGAAAGAGAAAAGAATTTTTAAAATAACAACGACTGTACTTGTGACACTTCTTTACCTATTGTTGTCGTTCGAATCCTTTCGAAAATGTCTGTCTTCTCTAAAAATGTAGCAGCATCTCTTGTCTTGTTCTCAAGCTTTGTATGTACTTAACTAATCCTGTCGTATACTGTGTCAGAACAAGGCAGTTTCGTGTAACAGTTATTGAAATATTGTTGGGGAAAACTAATACACAAGCTGAAGAACTTGAAAGGCGAGTTTTTGGATCGACAAATAATAATGAAAACAACAACAACAATAATAACGAAAGCCGGAGCCACAGCAACGCTAATAACAACAACATAAGCAACAACGACATCACGGACAGCGAGAACAACAGCAACAATAACAGTGACGATCACAGGGTCAACAATGATGGTAACAACAGTGACAACAACAACGTCAACAACAACAGTGATGGTAACAACAGTGACAACAACAACAACAATGATGGTAACAACAGTGATAACAGGAACAGCAATGATGGTAACAACAGTGACAACAACAACAACAACAACGATGATGGTAACAACAGTGATAACAACAACGTCAACAGCAACATTAACACTGAGGAGACCAAGGACAACAGTAGTATTAACAACAATGAGAACGAAAACATTAACAAGAGCAACAATATTAACAGCAGCAATTAAAACATCCTTTGCCTGCATCCATAAAAAGCGGTTTTTTAACGTGTTCGCGTGCTATCTGCCCGGTTTTTTTTTCCGTCGTAATGTTTTCTTTCATTGCGTATCATCCAGTATTAAGTTGGATAAGAGTGATAGGTAAGCTCGTGATTCTGACGGTGACTCGTTTATCGGTCGTACTTTTTGTTCTAAAAGTTCTTCAACATAAAGAGAATAATTAGGTCACAGTGCTCGTTTCGGAGAAAATAACCATTATCTTCAGCAAATGGTAATGGAAACAATAGGAACAGATTTTAGATCGATTCATCAGCATTAAGGTAGTCTTGCTTAACTTTTTGATTTGCGAAGAATTGTTGACTTGTGTCTGAACACTGAAATGAAAAACATGTTGCGTGCGATTTAAGAGTGAACTGGTTTGATAAAAGAGAGATTTAAATCAGCAGTTATTTGTAAATGTAGCCGTCAGTAATGGCTTGTTTATCCTGTTAACACGCACTTTGACCAAAGAAAGGCCCTAAAGTTTTATTGACATGCAGCACTTGAAAGCTTAATTTTCCATTCTTTAAGTGAATTCGTCGCCTAAAAAAAAATTAAGTTTTAGAATTTTAAAAATCTTAACTGATCACAACAAAACAGTTTCACTGACGAAACCAGTCTCTAGCGAGGTCTATTAATGTGCAAAATGGACAATAAAGTAAATTGCGTAAAGGGAAAACTCTAAAGAAAATTTCAAGTGCTTAATTTGAAATTAAAAAAATGATTTTATAACGCGCGCTTGTTATCTTCCCGTTGCATTTTTTCCGTAATTTTATTCATTATATATCATGCAGTATTAAGTTGGATAATAAATGTCTGATTGCATGCTCTGCTGTGTGATATCGGCGTCGTGGCCCTGCACACCAAAGCTTCTAATGTGATATTCCTACAGGCGAACGCGAATTAGGAAATTTAAGGTGATTCCTTCAAAATATAAGTTGTCGTAAAATGTTTCTCATACTTTCATTGATTGTGTACTAGTATGTATCGTTTACAAAAGGCAATAAAAAGAAAGGTCACCTCGCCTGCGTAAGGGCTGTGATCTACTCAAGTTTCCCCATAACTGCTTTTATATTAACTGTCAAATATGAGTCTATTTGACCAGTTCTTGCTATGTCTGTTGGACGCACTAAACGATTTAGTTCGTTCAGACCTATAATGCGTCTCTCGCCCGTCTTTATACAGGACGAACTAAATAGACGCAGTAAAATTATTTGCCCAAAGCCATCCAGACGCGTCTGTAGTGTAAAAACGGCCATTAAGAAAATAGTTTGGTGATTAAGTGCACAGAAAAAAGTGGTTTTCTAACTTGCGCGCGCGTGCTATCTTCCCGTTGCTTTATTTCTCATAATTTTCTTCATTACGTATCATCCAATTTTAAGTTGGATTATAAATGTCTTACAACATGCACTGTTGTGGGGTATCGTCCTTGCTGCACTCCACACCAAACCATCCAATATGATATATGCATTGGCGAACGCGGATTCCCTCGAAATATAAGTTGTCGTAAAATTTTTTTCGAACTTTCACTGATTGTTTACTAATATGTATCATTTACAAAAAGGCAATAAAAAGAAAGGTTACCCTTCGCATGATAGGCTGCGATCCACTCAAGTTACCCCATAATTGCTTGTAATATTAACTATCAGATATGAGTCTACTTGATCAGTTTTGCCATGTCTGTTGGGAACAGAAATTACATGCAGAACGTAAAGCAGAACTTAAGAAAAAAAGTTTTACCGAGAATGTACGAAGCAGATGCAGTAATTAAAGATAAATTTATTAATAATATGAAGCACAGAAGCAATGTTGATCCCAAACGTTTCTTGTGTGCGTGTTCTCGGTATCACTATTTTTTGCCTGCGAGTGATAGGTAAGGTCGTGTTTCTAACGATGACCCATTTTTCTGTCAGTCGTAAATTTTTCCTAAACATTCTTCACAATAAAGAGGATAATAGCTAACTTAAAATAACGAGTTGGAAAATGATTTCTCACTCTCCTTAGGAGAAAATGACTTTTTATTAATTAGCTGAGCTTAGCTCACTTTGTTTCCAACGTGCGCGCGCTAGTAACGCGAGACATCAGTTATGCGCAGGAAAAATGCGCAATGCAGTTTAATTGATCACCTCAATTTTTTTGTTGCGAATTCGATATTTTAAATGTTTCCGTTGTTGTTTCGATCTGGAACTGTTTTCGTTTTTTTTCAGCAAATGGTAATAAAAACAAGAGGAACACATTTTAAATAGATTCATCCGTATTAAGGTAGCCTTGCTTAAATTGTATCCGAACGAAAAACATGTTGCGTGCAATTTAACAGCGAACTGGTTTGTTAAAAGAGAGAATTTAAATCCTTATTTGTAAATGTAGCGTTCAGTAATGGCTTGTTTATCCTGTTAACACACAGTTTGACAAAAAAAAACCCTACAGTTTGATTGACATGCAGCACTTGAAAGCTTAGTTTTCCATTCTTACAATGGAAGTCCTCGCAAAAAAAAGAGTAAAACTTTTAGAATAAACTCTTTACTGATCGCAACAAAACATAGACCTTTTCCATAAATGGCGGCCGATAAATTATTCTTTTATTTTCATGAAAATTAGCCCTACTAGCCTCGTCAGCATGTGCAAAATTCAAAAGAATTTTTACTCTGAAATGAGGTTGGTAGGACTAATTAACATAAATTGAAAAGAATAATAAATCGGCCGCCATTTATGAAAAAGGCCTATTTCCTCTGACGAAACCAATTTCTAGTGCGGTCTATTAATGTGAAAAATAGACAATAAAGTAAATGCGGTACAGAGAAAACTCAAAAGAAAATTGAAGTGTCGTTTCACACTTCAGATTTGATGAAGTAAATGGGGTCCAGAGAAAACTCAAAAGAAAAATTGAAGTCTCGTTTCACACTTGAGATTTGAGACAGGTGGTGCAGGAGAAAGCTTTGCTTAGAAAAACAGTTCGGGCCGTGAAGTCGGTGCAAAGAAGGTATGAATTCAAACGCAATTTCTCGCACTGGTATTGCACCATCTGAATGTCAAATTTTCACTTCTCTGGAAGGAAAATCTGATCAAACATCAACCGCAGCTTATGCGGTACATGTGTTGATAACCGTACTGAGTAGTATCGCTTGTCCTTTGACAACTGTTTTGAACTTGTTAGTTATCATCTCTGTAAAGAGGAAACCGCAACTGAAAACCATCTCCAACACTGTACTCGGATGTTTGGCTGTCACTGATGCTCTGACAGGGATAATCGGACTGCCGCTTTTTATGACAAGAGGAATTTTAACTCATCAGGCTGGAACATCGAGCGCTTTTTGTGCTGTGAAAAACCTATCCCCCAACATGGTAAGGATGTTAAGTTGGTCAACAGTGTTTCATGCGATGGTGATGAACGTGGAACGATACATCGCCATAAAACACCCGTTTCAGCACATAACCATTGTCACCAAATCTCGTGTACTTGGTTCGTCTGCCCTCGCTTGGATCGTAGTGTTGTTCATCTCCTTGCCTTTAGCCATCACTAACGATAGCGTTTCCATAACTATTAACAGCACTCTCTTGTTATTTTCTATGGCCGTCATTATCTACTGTCAAGTTGTAGTTTGCTGTGAAACTCGTCGTCAAGAAAAACTAATCGCTGCCCAACAAGTCTCTGTAGAATCCAAGAAGAAGTTCTTGAAGGAGAAAAAAGCTTTTAAAGTAACAACAACTGTGCTTGTGGCACTTCTAATTTCTTATTTGCCTGTATCTATCGTTGGAATCCTTGTGAAAATGTCTGTCTTGTCTACAAATGTAACGGCATCTCTGTTCTCGTCTTCAATCTTTGTATTTTTGCTGAACTCGTTAGCTAATCCTATCATATACTGTGTCAGAACAAGGCAGTTTCGTGTAGCATTTATTGAAATATTGTTGGGGAAAACTAATGCACAAGCTGAAGAACTTGAAAGGCGAGTTTTTGGATCAGCAAATAATAATAATGAAAACAATAACAACAATAATAACGACAGCCAGAGTCACGGCAACGCTGATAACAACAACATCAGCAACAATGACATCACGGACAGCGAGAATAACAACAGCAACAGCAACAATAACAGTGACGATCACAAGGGCAACAATGATGGTAACAACAGTAACAACAACGTCAACAGCAACAACAGTGACGACAACAATGACGATCACAACAGTGATGACAACAACGTCAACAACAACAACAGTGACGACAACAAGAACAATAATGATGATAACAACAGTGATGACAACAACAGTGACGACAACAAGGACAACAACGACGATCACAACAGTGATAACAGCAACGTCAACAACAACAACAGTGACGACAACAAGGACAACAATGATGATCACAACAGTGATAACAACAACGTCAACAACAACAAAGGTGACGACAACAAGGACAACAATGATGATCACAACAGTGATAACAACAACGTCAGCAACAACAACAGTGACGACAACAAGGACAACAATGATGATAACGACAGTGATAACAACAACGTCAACAACAACAACAGTGACGACAACAAGGACAACAATGATGATAACAACTGTGATAACAACAACAATGACGACAGTAATGGCAACAATGATGGTAACAACGGTGATGACAATAACGACAATAACGTTGACGAGAAATAGGAAAACAACAGAAATAAAAATAATGGCAACAAAAACATTGACAACCACACTGACATTCATAACAGCAGCAATTAAAACATCCTTTGCCAGCATCCACAAAAAAAATGATTTTCTAACGTGCGCTTGTTATGTTCCCGTTACATTTTTTTCTCGTAATTTTCTTCATCATGTATCATCCAGTATTAAGTTTGATAATAAATGTCTGATAACATGCTCCTCTGTCTGATATTGGCGTCGTGGCACTGCACACCAAAGCTTTTAATGTGATATATCTATAGGCAAACGCGAATTAGGAAAGTTAAGGTGATTCCTTCAAAGTATAAGTAATCGTAAAATGTTGCTCATACTTTCATTGATTGTTTACTAGTATGTATCATTTACAAAAGGCAAGAAAAAGAAAGGTCACCTCGCCTGCGAAAGGGCTGCGATTCACTCAAGTTTCCCCATAATTGCTTTTATATTAACTGTCAAATATGAGTTTATTTGACCAGTTCTTGCTATTTCTGTTGGACGCACTAAACGATTTAGTTCGTTCAGACCTATAATGCGTCTCTCGCCCGTCTTTATACAGGACGAACTAAATGGACGCAGTAAAATTATTTCCCAAAGCCATCCAGACGCGTCTGTAGTGTAAAA
Organism: Pavona decussata; assembly: GCF_977016875.1. Lineage (NCBI taxonomy): Eukaryota > Metazoa > Cnidaria > Anthozoa > Scleractinia > Agariciidae > Pavona > Pavona decussata. The sequence continues at coordinate 1,886,576 of NW_028145494.1, read as the reverse complement.
ACGGCCATTAAGAAAATAGTTTGGTGATTAAGTGCACAGGAAAAAAGCGGTTTTTTATTACGTATCATCCAATTTTAAGTTGGATTATAGATGTCTTACAACATGCTCTGTTGTGTGGTGTCGGCGTTGTCGCACTCCACACCCAACCATCCAATATAATCTATGTATTGGCTTACGCGGATTCCCTCGAATTAAAAGTTGTAAAATTTTTCTCAAACTTTCACTGATTTTTTACTAGTTGCGTCATTTACAATCAAAGGCTCCTGTGAGCCAACTCGTGAATGCAGATGACACATCAGTAATTGAAATTAAGACGGCTACGGACACTTCCTTGAAAGCTAAAAGAAATTATATCTTTGCCCGATAATGTAACGATAAAAATAACCATTCTTGTACTAAAAAAATCGTTTTGGCCCTCATGCCCGGCTTTCCGGTGAGCCCACCCATAAAAACCGCCAGTTACGCAGGCTACTTCGCTCGAGCTGATCTCACAAAGGGAAATCTGTTGAACAAAGTGTCACATTACATTTCATGCCCGGCATAAATGCGTGAAATTTTTCCTTTGGAGTTCAGTCCACGCAATCTTCAAGTAAAAATAATTTGAAATATGACTAACTCTTGCTAAATAAGAATTATTTCAATGAAAGCTAGTTGTCTGTATTTTGCTTCATTATTCAATGAGCGTACCAAAAAGGTTTTTGATCCTGTACACATGCATTTTACTAAATTCTGCACGGTATGTATTAAACAGTTGATGAAAATTCATCTACCGCGCCCTTTTGCTTTCCCATAAATTACCAAATGTAAACTGCGAAAATGAAACATTTTTTCCCCTCTGAAACCTCTATGAAAGCTGAAGAAATCTAAAATTGTTCATTTCACCAGAAATTTGCATAATTTTGTGTACGACGTCACTGATGCGTGACATCATTGACATGGCACTTTCCGCTTTCGCGTGAAAACTGACAGCCAAACTAATGTTTTTCAGCTAATCTACTTGATATAATACTTTTGTATGAGAAGCAAAAATATGATGAAAGATGTCGAGTTTTCATGTATGCAAATAGTTATGATTAGCAGTGAACTTATCAGTTAAGAGTGCTTCTTTCAGCCAGACATTTTCTAGCGGGAAATATTTTTTGGCGGCAAACTTTCAAGTAGCGCAACGCAATATCACGCAATACTTCTGAGTAAAACTACTCAGTTAGTTCAATCGCGATGGGAGGATAGATTAAAAAATCGGTGAGGCACTAGTGCTAAACATACATCAACGCAAGTCACGTAAATGCTCGTCTTGTTTATTCAAAGATCTTGCCGACACTTCATTAATTGAATTTTTAAATTTAATCATTTTTTAATTCAATTATTGTTAAATTAAATTATTATTATTTTAAATTCTTAAAAGACGCCGCACTTTGTGGAAAAAAACAAAAAACCTATGACTTTGCTCAGATTCAACGAAAAATCTCCATTCTTACACTAAAATGATTCTCAAATTATTCTCTACAGATTGAGTAAGAATATCCTAATGCGCCGTGAAAAGAAAATTTTCACGTGTTTTTTCCACTAATTGAATTTTTCAATTAAATTATTTTAAAATTCTTTAAACACGCCGCACTTTTTGGAAAAAGAAAAACGAAAAAAACGATAACTTTGCTCAGATTGGACGAAAAATCTCCACTCTTACACTAACATGATTGTCAAATTATTCTCTACAGATTGAATGAGAATATCCTGATGCACCGTGACCAGAAAATTTTCGCGTGTTTTTTCCCACTAATTGAATTTAAAACTCATTCATTGCGCATGCCCGAAAGTTAACGACAGAACCAACCAACCAAGTCAAAAAGTCCACCATCCCTATAACTCGTTCATTGCGCACTCGCGCATTCACGAGTTAAAAAGGCTATATAAACAGTAGGTTACCGTGCCCGCGAAAGGGCTGCGATCCACTCAAGTTACACCATAATTTCTTGCAGTATTAACTTTCAAATATGAGTCTATTTAATCAGTTTTGCTATGTCTGTTGGGAACAGAAATTACATGCAGAACTTGAAGCAGAACTTAAAAAAAAGTTTTATGTAGAATGTATGAAGCAAATGCAGTAATTAAAGATAAACTTATTAATAATATGAAGCACAGAAGCAGTGTTGATCCCAAACGTTTCTTGTGTGCGTGTTCTCGGTATCACTATTTTTTTACCTCGAGTGATAAGTAAGCTCGTGTTTCTGCCGATAACTCATTTTTCTGTCGGTCGTAAATTTTTCCTAAAAATTCTTCACAATAAAGAGGATAATAGTTAACTTAAAATAACAAGTTGAAAAATGATTTTTTTACTCTCCTTACATAGGAGAATATGACTTTTTATTAATTAGCTGAGCTTAGCTTACTTTATTTCGAACGTGCGCGCGCTAGTAACGCGAGACATCAGTTATGCGCAGCAAAAATTCGCAATGCAGTTTAATGGATCACCTCACATGTTTTGTTGCGAATTCGATATTTTAAAAAGATTCATCCCTGTTAAGGTAGCCTTGCTTAAATTGTATCCGAACGAAAAACATGTTGCGTGCCATTTAACAGCGAACTGGTTTGTTAAGAGATAGAGAATTTCAAACTTATTTGTAAATGTAGCCTTCAGTAATGCAATAAAAGAGACCCTACAGCTTGATTGACATGCAGCACTTTAAAGCTTATTTTTCCATTCTTGCAAAGGAAGTCCTGGCAAAAAAAAAAGAGTTAAAAGTTTTAGAAAAAACTCTTAACTGATCACAACAAAACATTTCCTCTTACGAAACGAATCTCTAGTGCGGTCAATTAATGTGAAAAATGGACAATAAAGCAAATTGGATAAAGAGAAAACTCAAAAGAAAATTTGAAGTGTCGTTTCACACTTGAGATTTGAGACAGGTGGTACAGTAGAAAGTCTTGCTTAGAAAAACAGTTCGGGCCGTGCAGTCGGTGCAAAGAAGGTATGGATTCAAACGCAACTTCTCACACTGGGTTAACATCATCTGAATGTCAAGTTTACACTTTTCTGGGAGGAAAACCTGATCAAACATCCACCGCGGCTTATGCGGCGGATGTGTTGATAACCGTACTGAGTAGTATCGCTTGTCCTTTGACAACTGTTTTGAATTTGTTGGTTATCATCTCTGTAAAGAGGAAACCGCGACTGAAAACCATCTCCAACACCTTACTCGGATGTTTGGCTGTCACTGATGCCCTAATGGGGATAATTGGACTGCCGCTTTTTGTGATATCAAGAATCTTAACTTATCAGGCTGAAATATCCAGCGATGTTTGCGCGGTTTTCCGAAGCGTGCTCAGAATCTTAGGTGGGGCAACAGTGTTTCATCTAATCCTAATAAACGTGGAGCGATACATCGCCATAAAACACCCGTTTCAGCACATAACCATTGTCACCAGATCTCGTGTACTTGGTTTGTCTGCCCTTTCTTGGATCGCAGCATTTTTCACCAGCTTCCTTCTGGTCATCATGGACTACAGCATTATAATTAACGTGACTGTCGTCAATATAATTTTGTTATTTTCTATGGCCGTCATTATCTACTGTCAAGTTGTAGTTTACTGTGAAACTCGTCGTCAAGAAAAACTAATCGCTGCCCAACAAGTCTCTATAGAAGCCAAGAAGAAGTTCTTGAAAGAGAAAAGAATTTTTAAAATAACAACCACTGTACTTGTGACACTTCTTATTTCTTATTTACCTATTGTTGTCGTTCGAATCCTTTCGAAAATGTCTGTCTTCTCTAAAAATGTAGCAGCATCTCTTGTCCTCTTCTCAAGCTTTGTATGTTTTCTGAGCTCGTTAACTAATCCTATCATATACTGTGTCAGAACAAGGCAGTTTCGTGTAGCATTTATTGAAATATTGTTGGGGAAAACTAATGCACAAGCTGAAGAACTTGAAAGGCGAGTTTTTGGATCAGCAAATAATAATGAAAACAGCAACAACAACAACGGTAGCCATATCCAAGGCAACGCTGATAACAACAACATAAGCAACAATGACATCACGGACAGCGAGAACAACAACAACAACAACAGCAACAATAACAGTGACGATCACAAGGACAACAATGATGGTAACAACAGTGATCACAACGACGTCAACAACAACAGCAACAACAACAGTGACGACAACAACGACAATTATGATTTTAACAACAGTGATAACAACAACGTCAACAACAACAACACTGACGACAACAACGACAACTATGATGTTAACAACAGTGATAACAACAACGTCAACAACAATAGCAACAGCAACAACAACAATAACGATAACAACAGTGATAACAACAACGTCAACAACGGCAACAAGAACAGTGACGTCAAGAAGGACAGCAATGGCGATAACAACAATAACATTGACGTGAAAAAGGAAAACAACAGCAATAACAACGATGAAAACACAAACAAAATAAATCATTGACAACAACAGCGACAATCCTAACAGCAGGAATTAAAACATCCTATCCCAGTATCCACAAAAAAAAAGTGATTTTTTGTAACGCGCACTTGTTATTTTCCCCTTGCATTTCTTCTCTTAATTTTTTTTTATTTTGTCTCATCCATTATTAAAATAAATGTCTGATAACATGGTGCGCTGTGTGATATCGCCGTCGTGGCACTGTCCACCAAAGCTTCTAATGTAATATATCTATAGGCATGCGCGAATTAGGAAATTTAAGGTGATTCCCTCGAAATATAAAATGTTAAATTGATCACCTTAAGTTTTGTGGTGCGAATTCGTTTCTTGTCGTTTCCTTTGTTGTCTAAGTCTGGAGCGTTTTCGTTTTCTTCAGCAAATGGTAATGAAAACAAGAGGAACCGATTTTACGTCGATTCATCTGTATTAAGTCAGTCTTGCTTAAATTTTTGATTCGCGAACTGGTTTGTTAAAAGGGAGAGAATTTAATTATTCATTTGTAAATGTAGCCGCCAGTAATGGCTTGTTTATCCGGTTAACACACACTTTGACAAAAGAAAGACCCTACAGTTTTATTGAGACGCAGCACTTGAAAGCTTAATTTTCCATGCTTGCAAAGGAAGTCATCGCATATAAAGGAGTAAAACTTATAGAATAAACTCTTAACTGATCACAACAAAACATTTCCTCTGCGGACGAAACCAATTTCTAGTGCGGACTGTTAATGTGAAAAATAGACAACAAAGTATATTAGGTAAAGAGAAAAATCAAAGGAAAATTTGAAGTGTCGTTTCACACTTGAGATTTGAGACAGGTGGTGCAGTTGAAAGCCTTGCTTAGAAAAACAGTTCGAGCCGTGCAGTCGGTGCAAAGAAGGTATGGATTCAAACGCAGCTTCTCGCACTGGGATTACACCATCTGAATGTCAAGTTTACACTTTTCTGGGAGGAAAACCTGATCAAACTGTCACCGCAGCTTATGCGGTGCATGTGTTGATAATCGTACTGAGTAGTATCGCTTGTCCTTTGACAACTGTTTTGAACTTGTTAGTTATCATCTCTGTAAAGAGGAAACCGCAACTGAAAACCATCTCCAACACTGTACTCGGATGTTTGGCTGTCACTGATGCCCTTATAGGGATGATCGGCCTGCCGCTTTTTGTGACAACAAGAATCTTAATTGATCAGGCTGAAACATCTAGCGATTTTTGCGCTGTGAAAAACCTATCCCGCAACATGTTATTGTTGTTAAGGTTGTCAACAGTGTTTCATGCGATCGTCATGAACGTGGAACGATACATCGCGATAAAACACCCGTTTCAGCACATAACCATTGTCACCAAATCTCGTGTACTTCGTTCGTCTGCCCTCGCTTGGATTGTAGTGTTGTTCATCACCTTACCTCAAGCCATCACTAACAATAGCGTTTACATAACGATTAACAGCACTCTCATGTTATTTTCTATGGTCGTCATTATCTACTGTCAAGTTGTAGTTTGCTGTGAAACTCGTCGTCAAGAAAAACTAATCGCTGCCCAACAAGTCTCTGTAGAAGCCAAGAAGAAGTTCTTGAAGGAGAAAAAAGCTTTTAAAGTAACAACAACTGTGCTTGTGGCACTTGTTATTTCTTATTTGCCTTCATTTCTCGTTGGAATCCTTTTGAAAATGTCTGTCTTGTCTACAAATGTAGCGGCATCTCTGCTCTCGTCTTCAATCTTTGTATTTTTGCTGAACTCGTTAACTAATCCTATCATATACTGTGTCAGAACAAGGCAGTTTCGTGTAGCATTTATTGAAATATTGTTGGGGAAAACTAATGCACAAGCTGAAGAACTTGAAAGGCGAGTTTTTGGATCAGCAAATAATAATGTAAACAACAACAACAATAATAACGACAGCCAGAGCCATAGCAACGCTGATAACAACATTAGCAACAATGACATCACGGACAGCGAGAACAATAACAACGGCAACAATAACAGTGACGACAACAAGGACAACAATAATGATAACAACAGTGATAACGACAACGTCAACAACAACAACAACAGTGACGACAACAAGGACAACAATGATGATAACAACAGTGATAGCAACAACGTCAACAACAACAACAACAACAGTGACGACCAGAAGGACAACAATGATGATAACAACAGTGATAACAACAACGTCAACAATAACAACAGTGACGATAACAAGGACAACAATGATGGTAACAACAGTGATGACAACAACGTCAACAACAACAACAACAACGGTGACGACAACAAGGACAACAATGATGGTAACAACAGTGATGACAACAACTTAAACAACAACAACAACAACGGTGACGACAACAAGGACAACAATGATGGTAACAACAGTGATGACAAGAACAATAACAGTGACGACAGCAACGACAACAATGATAGTAACAGCAGTGATAACAGGCATAGCACGGTTTTTCTACCGTAATTCTTCCGGGGTTTCTTATGCGAATGTGACGGTTGGGGGGTAGGAGGGGTCTCAGAAATTTTGAAGAGAACCCTTTAAGCCACCAGACTTGCTTTATGGGCCTGACGCAGCTTCATTTTAGCTCCTAATTGTGATTAATTCTTTGAGATAAGATAAGATAATTTTATTTGGACACAGTAAAGTCCTTCAGGTAATTACAAGGAGAAAAAGAGAAAACAACCTATAGCTAAAACTTGTAATACAATACAATAAAATACAAGAATATGTGTACTTCAACATTGAAAGTAAATAAAAGATGACTACATACAAGGGGTTTTCGCAGTTTTATGCCCTAAAAGATATCGTGAAATTAAGTTTAAATGTAGGCATTTTAGATTTAAACACCCTACGTGTTATCGTACTAGTGATGTTAATCTCTATAAAGACATAAACATCACCATGACGTCTTAATTTGAGGTCCCAACCCCTCCCTTCCTCGAGATAGCGGTTGCTTTTACTTCCAGTCCGACGCCGCGGACCCGCTGCACGCACCGTGTATTTTGCCACTCATCTCTCCAATGTTGCATTTCAAATTACAAGAAAAGAAATGCGTTGTTTGCCAGGACCTCGCATATATAGTTTTGCCAAAGTGTTGTCGCTTTAAATTCGGATACAGCTGTTTCAACGAAGGTTGTCCAAAAAACACGTAAAAGCGTACGCGACAATGCCGAAAGTTAGTCTGGGAAATACCCAATAAATTTCAATAAAAGCTCAGAATCCATAATGCCTCGACCGTACAGCGAAGGCTTGAGATGGCGGGCAATATGGATTCTGAGCTTTTTTTTGGCCAACCCAAGTTCACTTGTCGACAGTTGATTTCCCTATACAATGGTGTTATTTGCATGTCTACCCTTTTTTCGGCGTCTCAGTGTTGAACTGGGAGGATCCTCACTCCCTTCGCTGCACAGATTCATTTGTTATGCTTTGCCAGCAACCCTCATAGTGGCAAGAGGGATTCGCGTGCGCGCACGCGCAACTAGTCATCTACTGAGTGACAAAGATTCTGCGTGGCAGTAATTTTCTTGCGCGGCTTTTCCTGAAGAAAACTGGGAGTGCTCGTAACCTTTAATAAGGCAAGTGCTGGTCCTAGGTGCGACATTAGTGAGTTTACGCAACAGGATGGTAGAGAAAAGAGCACGACAAAATGTCTGTGTGTTGCCATTTACATTTACATTTACATTTACATGTTATTTGGTCGGTAAAATCATTAGATATCACAACAACCGTAAAAATAAATAAAATTGGCAAATGACTAAAATACAGATATATCAATATATAAAATAATGACATAAAATTCAAATAAAGAAAACTATATAAACTATATACTAATACTTAAGAAAAGCCAATAACCTATGTTTAAATATTTCCAAAGAGGTTGACGAAACAATGGCCTCTGGGAGGCAGTTCCAGTCTGCTATAGTTTTTGGGAAGAACGAAAATTTAAAAACGTCTTTATTTGCATGTGGCACGCGAAATTTAAATTGATGGCTTCCCCTCGTGCGACTCTCGGAGTGTTGAATTAAATATTCTTGGCTATCTATATCAATAAGACCATGAGTTAGCTTATACATAAGTGTTAACCTAGACTGCCTTCTCCTCGTTTTCAGCGTGGCCCACCCTAAGTCTTTAATCATGTCCGTAACACTACCATATCTATCATAATTCTGTGAGCAGAACCGTGCTGCTTTGCGTTGAACCCATCGTGACGGCTAGTTCATAGCGCATTTTGAGGCAATGTGCCGTTTTAATATTTAAACATTTTATTGGGTATTTTCAACCCATGGCTATTTATACCCAATTCATCCAAGGTTCACAACAGTGAACTCTTCAATAGGTACACAAGCCAACGGGAATATGAATATGCCTCTGTCTCGTGTCTCGTCGGCAGGCGCCAATATATTTTGTTGAAAGAGCGGGAAAACAGGGGCGCGGGGGTTTATGGGTCCCACAATACCATACGTACTGCGTTTGACTGAAGAGGGACGTCTGGTGACGAGGCAGAATAAGCCTTACATGGCCGAAAACGATAGAGCCGTTTGTGTGTAACGACTCCAGTAAAAATGTCTTTATTGTTGTGTTTTCAGCAAAGCCCTGAAGTTCTACATGCACGATGTGACTGTCCAACCCGACAGAGCGGATACTTGGGCGGCCATGGCTCTAGCTCGGAAGAGTAGATTGGAGAACAAATTAAACGCGGTAACTTTGTTGTTTGTTGCTTTGTTATTTAATTAGTGTCAGTTTTGCACTCAGCAACATGTTTCGCAACCCTCAAAACAACAGAAGGAATTTGTTGACAATGTTGTTGAACTGTGAAAAAAAGGAGAAGCGAATAGAAGTACAGAAAAGGGCTACCCAATAATTTTCATTGGTATTGAGTGATTTCATCCACGGACCTAAAAGTTGGAACCGCCTTGAACAGTATAATAAACAGAACCACAGGAAAGTAGCTTTCATTTGAATGGTCACACTTTAGGATTTCATCCACAGACTCAAAAGTTAGAATCACCTTGTACAGCATAATAAACAGGACCACAGGAAAGTACTGCTCAGTAGCTTTCATTTGAATGGTCACACTTTCTGGTCGAGAACCACATATACCGTTTGATACAGCATACTTTTTAACCCTCCAAGCCCCAGTGGTGACCAACATCTAATTTCTAATTAAATGTTGCTGCTTGATTAAACAGTTAAGTCAGGAGAATAAAGGAAATAATCACCAAAGATGAATTGCCTTGATTTTTAGACAAATTCTCCTGACTAGTAACATGAGAAATAGATGGAGGAAAGCGAGGAAAATATGAATGAATGATATTGGGGATGAAAGGGTTAACAGCAAGACAGGAAAGTACAGCTCAGTAGCTTTCACTTGGTCTCACGCAATGAGTTTGTTCTCAGGCTTAAACGTGCGAACCACCTGATGCAGTATAACAAACAGCACTATTTGAAAGTCCTGGTTAAACGCTTTTCATTTTGTGACACTTTAAGGATTTTGTCCACAGACTTAAAAGGTATAACGGGATTACAAGATTGAAAGCAATGTTTTTTAAAGGAGGAGAAATCTTAAAATGCTTCCGCTGTCACACCCCATTATTCTCCATTAATTGGGAAAGGGGAGTTTCGAGGACTTTCGTAGCCCTTGACTTAAGGAAAAACACCTGGACTTAATTTAATAAAAAATTTTTACCCTTGTAGTTTACAATTCCGACTGTTGTTTTGACATTCTCACACTAAAAAGAAACTGGATGAAAAGTTGAAAGACGAGTTCTGACAATGTTTATTGAACTCAGTTTCTGTATGCGCGTGTAATAACAAGGGCTAAGATTAAATTAGCCCTGATTTAAATCTTCCTTCATTTAAACGAATTTAGCTCCAGATTTAAACTACCTTTGTTATGTTTCTGTTTTTAGTGTGAACCCAAAAGCGAGGGACCCATACAAAAGCTTGCTGTCTCGGCTCTAAGGTGATGATCACAAAACAGATTCTCCTTATTGACTGTTATCACTCACTCGGCTTCCTCGCTATAGATTTTGGTGTATCGAGCCGATTTCTACCCCGCCGCGCTTCACTAACAAAAAACGAAATCGGCCGACAAATTGTAACATGTAAATTGACCCATGCGATTGATAAATCGGTGCGTGTAAACAGGGTTCGTGCTACTCCTTGAAGTCCTTGAAAAGCCTTAGTTTAATTTTAGATTTCAAGGGCGCTTGAAAAGCCCTTAAAAAGAAGAAGTTTTGCTGAATGTGCTTGAAAATAATGAAGACTCCTTGAATTTTTGTTCGGATTGGAAATAGTGAAGGATTGTATCAAAGTAATTCAGCGCAAGATTTCAAAATCGGGGACAGATGATATCCGGGGGAGCTTTTTTAAAGTTGCTATTGACCTTTGAAAACATTTCGAAACATAGTGCGAGACAAAGTAAACTTGCTTTGAATACTCCTTGAAAACTCAGGTTTTAGTGCTTGAATACTCCTTGAATACTCCTTGAATTTTATGTCCTAAAACCAGCACGGACTATGTGTAAATTTGTAGGAGTCCTTTGAAGGAATATAGGCGCTACGGGCCGTTTCTCGATAATTTACCGAGCCCGAAAAGCATGTTTCGTGCTCAATGAGAATTCAATCTGTATTGATTTTGAAAGCAACATTTTCAAGGTTTTATCGTTTTATGTAACACATTGGTAAGTTTGTGCTGAAAACTTGGGACCGATCGGTAAAAAGAAGATTTGACCAGAAGACTTAACGGCCTGGTAAGATGTTGGGGCTTTCGAGAAACCACACCCTAGGGCTTGTATTCGTAATTCGTAAGTCTTAAATGTGACACCACAGGATAGAGTAGGCCCCTATTCGGCTTTTTGGTCACCACGAGTGAAGAGAGTGGAATAGACCATTTCCGAGTTGCCTTGAACCTCATTATGAAAGCAAGGGAAAGTGCAAAGTTTTTGTTATGAAAGTTAGTTTTCATTCATATGCAAACAAAACTAATTTTCATATGAAAACTTTTGCACTTAGCCTCGCTTTCATAGTTAGGTTCACAGCAACTCGGAAATGGCCTATTCGCCACTCCAGAGAATACGGGGAGACTGGTACGTGTGAGGGATTATGGGATTGTTTGGGTAGGCGGAT
>NW_028145494.1:1547500-1870000 GCF_977016875.1 Pavona decussata | reverse complement strand
GAATTTCATACTATAGTCCACCGGAACATTCGCTTGAAGCACTGGAGGTAACTGCTAGCCCACTCAAACGTATGGGTTTTTGGTTTTGTTGTTTTATATTTGAAAAACAAACATTGACATTTCACAAATTTGCCACGACAAGTATGTTTCTTAATTTGTGTTTTACTTCCCAGAAACATGGAAGTCTACCATTACTCACCCTGCGAGCAGAGCCTCCTTTTGTCTTTTTCTTTACTGAAAAAATCGAGCAAGCAAAAGAAAGGCTCTGCTAGCAGGGTGACCATTACTTCGACTTGTCATGCAGCCATATTTGCGGAATGTTTTATTGAGACTCCGTTCATATCTGAAACTCTAAGCGGGGAGCGAAACTTAGGGAATCCTTCGTTAACTGAGTTACTAACGCTTCTTTGTTTTCACGTAGATTTATTTCCGGATCTATGTATCAGTTCTGAAGCTCCTTTTTAACAAGTTCCCGGATGTTGACGTAAGTGTCCTAGAGGAGCATCTTCAGCGAGCCTCTCAGGGACCCTTTTATCACCCCGAGTTTGACACTGACACAGGGCAAGGAACAGTGTACAGGAGCGAGTCAACTACATCGGGTTTGTATCTTGATGATTTTAAGGGGCAACTTTGTTACTAGGAATAATGGGATACGGTATATGTCGTGGTTCAAATTCATCCTTGGTTTAAATTTTTTCTTCCCATTGTACTTGGGTATGGTGATATGTGATAATGAGTTTGAAACAATGGAAAATATAATTTAAAACGGGGATAAAATTGAACCACAACATATACACTATTAAAGTAGGGTTTGAAAGTGCTTTATGTCTTCGTTGCTCACAATGTGCCATGATTCACGCACTAGAAGGAAGAGGTTGGAGGCATTTCCCAGCAGAATACCTGAAATAAGACCCTGTGAAACCATCTGATTTATAACGTTCTATCTGTCTCAGTTATACAACGTAATAAAGTAAACTTAGTTGCGCTTAGCAGCTGGTTTATTATCTTATCCTTACTTGATATTAATTTCACTTTTAGAATCTTTGTCAAGTAGTGTGTTCGAAGACTCCAAACACGAGGAACCAAAATCAGCGGAGCTAAATATTGGCACCAATTCTGTGGGTAGGTCTGAGTCCCCACAGCGAGACGAGCTTGACATTTCGCAACCGAAGGTTGATAGTTTAGAAGAGACAATAGATAACGCTATGGAAGTATCCTCCGTGGAAACTACGGAGGACTTGACAAACAAGGAACTTGGTTCGCAAAGCCAAGAATCGCTGGCTCCGGTTCCAATGGAAGTGGACCAGCGTATTCCGTCCAGCGGTGTTTCCTCTGGAGAACAAACGCCGGATAATTCCCAAACTCCCACAGTTTTGGTCTCTAATGAGCGGGAGGGATTGGAAATGAAACAAACGACGGTGGAAGACTCGGAGAAGGAAAATAACGAAACTTCAGGCGAAGACGCCAAGGAAAAGGAAGAAACGGGAAATTCTGAGCAAGAAAAACTTGCCTGTTCAGACGTTGCCTCTGAGCCTTGTACAGAGGAAAAGGTTGGCGGTGAAACGTCTGCGAATATGGACAAGTTAGCGGAACAGGAGACAGTCTTGAACGTTGAAAAGCCAAAAGAAGAAGAAAATTCGGAGACTTCAGAACTTGAGAAAACCTCAGCTGAAGACAACGCAAGGGAAGAGAGCGAGGCGTTGGCGGACAATAAAGATGTAGAGGAAAACGCTGCCACTAGTGAAAAACCCAAGGATAATGCCGAGCCAGAAAAAATGGAGATTGACACGGTTTCCGCTGAGGACGGAGAAGCTGTTCAAGTGGACAAGACTACGAGTGATGATTCATCGACACCAACGACTAATGCCATGACGACAACCGCTGAAACCGTGGCAGTGCCGGCTCAGAGCCCTCCAGCTGTTGAGACCAGGCGACCGCCATTAACAGTGGAGCAACAGGCTAAAAAGAAGGAACTTATGGACCGTTGTATTCTTGCACTGGAGTACTGTTTGCGGAGATTCCCTCAGCATCACAAGTCACGCTATCGCCTGGCCTATGTGTACTATTATTCGCCTGAGCATAAGGTAACGCAACAGTTCCTTAAGTAAGATAAACCTGGAATTAATGTGGGTATTTGCTGTGGGAACTTACATTTGTAAAGGGTGTAAGATGCCTCGTGGCTCGGATTGATAGTCCACTTGGTGAACCGGATTTTTTTAACTTTTGTACACCTAAGGGTCGTGAAACCAAATCCAAATTATTTGTGTGGCCAATCATTTGCAAACGCAATAATTTAATAAACCAATCAGAACATTCTGGCAAAGGAATGCGGCTGATGTATAGCGCAGGAAGACATGAATCCGTTGCCATGCGCGGGAAATTGTGCAACCAGTGTCAAGCGCGGGAAATTGTGCAACCAGTGTCAAGCGTGTGAGAATGAGAAACTGCTGCCAAACGCTGGGAAAGGTGCGGTTAAAACCAAATCACGAAGACGTTGGGCTTTTGTTCCTGAACAGTGTCTTCCAGAACATTGTAGTGTGTAGCAAACTAGTATTAAAGCAAGCGCAAAAATACTTAATCCATTTATTTATTCATGGAAAGAGCATAAGATATTTTTCACGAAGGTTAGGGTAAACTGCCTTTCCTTCTCTCTGTATTCTTTCCAGGAGACAAGTGCTTGCCGTGATTTGCTGTTAGGTAGTAACACAAGACAGTTCAAGAAATTTCCCTTTCCACATCACGGGATTTTCAACGAAAAAAGCAAGACGAACTTGTTCTCGGTAAGATAGTTTATTCCTTAATATCACCCCCAAGTTGTCACCGATACGAGATTTTCTCTTGTGACGAGATTTTGCGTAAAAGAAATGTTCGTTTTGAGTTTCTTAACATTTTAAAAGTCCGTTATGGTCCATATTCATTTGTGCTTTTCTGGTGTTATTTTCAACAGGCGTTCTGGAGAATCCCTGAGGAAGATATTGATAGGTATCTGCTTCTCATTTCCGTTCTTAGAGGACCGAGTTCACTGGTGTCCCTCCCCCCCCCCCCCCCCCCCATCACCCCCATACCCATTTTCAGACGTAGTGTCTAGAATTGATAGCTATTTCTGAAAATCCAAACCCGTCTTCGGAGACCAAAATGGTTAAGATTTCTACCCATTTCCGAAAAAAAAAAAAAAGGACGCATAAGCTGAAAAAAAGACTCAAAATACTTGGGAAACAATTGTTATAGTCTGACGCGGCGTTTCGTCTCGGCCAAGAGACTCTTCAGAGACCTTTAGAATTTGTAGGCAAACTCGTTGAGCATCATTATACAATAACCCGTTCACAAATTCAAGATGTTAGCAGTCTGGCCCTCTATCGCAGAAGGATTCCCAACCGCACGTACACGAGTTGAAATTTATACAATAAAAAATTGTCAAATACTTGTGAATTTTTCAATTTTTTATTGTATAATGATGCTCAACGAGTTTGCCTACAAATTCTAAAGGTCTCTGAAGAGTCTCTTGGCCGAGACGAAACGCCGCGTCAGACTAGCCACGAACAATTCACAAGTATTTGACAATTTTTCAATTTTTTTATTGTATAAACAATTGTTATTCTTGAAATACTTAATGCTGTAATGTTAAGAAAAATTCATAGCTTTGCACCGTAAATAAACTAGGGAAATTTCTACGGGAACTCTGAAATCTTGTTGGTGATGTTCAAAACTGACATGTAAATTTCAAAGCTCCGTTCAAATTTCAAAAATACCGATCACGCGTGACGTGGATTGACTGTAATATATTGTACTTCTACTCAAGTGGTTCAAGTAAAAGCACATTTATTTCTCATTGATCCTACATCAAAGCATGTCGTTGTTCGTTTCAGGCCCGGCTGTTTCTGTACCCACACTTACAAGTCAGTGGCCTTGTTACTGGACGTTCTTAGTGAGCTCAAAGAGTGGGACACCTTGCTGCTTCTCCAGAACCTTCTCTACAGGACACCGGAGCAGGGCAAGTAAGTGTCACCAATAATTATCAATTATTGAGGACAGTGCCTACTAATACTGAAGAATTTTTCCGCGGTTTATGACTATGCGGGAAAAGCAGATCTTAGCAAGGGCTATGGAGATCCAAAAAGAAATTGGGGGCAATCACACATTTTTTAGAGATAATTAAGCAACAATTATTCTAAAAGAAGTAAAATACAAAGCAATGCATGACGTTTTTTCCGAAATTGAATTTTAATTATCTCTGAAAAATGCATGGTAACTCCCAATTTTCTTTTTGGATACCAAGAGCACTTGCTAATTTCTGCTTTCTCCGCATAGTTTTAAACCGCGCAAAAATATCCCTGTATTAGTGGGCACCACCAATAGGAAACCAAATATCATGAGATTCGCAAAGTAGGCACCGTCCTTAAAAACTGGATCATTGTATAATGCAATTCCAGGGATTTGATTGGCTTACAACCATTTATATGAGCCATTATACCATGGCCGAGAATTGGCGACCATTAAATTGTCTTTTTGTTCTTACAAGGCAAAATCAACAAGATCTAGCCATATTTCTTGACTGTTCTCAATAAAACAATTATTCCACTCGCGCTTGTTGAATATGAGATGATTATAGAGAATTCGGCGTTACGCGCCTCGTTGGCCATCTATTTAATAATCTCATAATAAACATACCTTTTTCTTTCTATACCTGACACCTTAATCCACGCACACTGTCCCGTCACATCTTTGACGCTTTTCTACCTTAGCAAACGATTTGTCCGAAATTTACCACTTCAAAGGAAATGACTCCACATATCACGACTTAGCACATTTAAAAGCTAGTGAAAAGAGCACTTTTTGTCGTGTTATCTGAGGGAAGAGGAACATATCCTTTACATAAAACCTGCGGAGCTTTGTTTCTTCCATGCTGAATATATTGGCTACGAAAGCGAGAAATAGATGAACCTATGAAGGAAACTAGGCGCGATTATCAGCCTCTGTTCGGCGAAACGAGCCTGCCCTCAGTCAAAGCAGCGGAAATCGAGTGTAAGGACTTCGGACAACTTTGCTTTCAGTCATCGATCTCGTACCCAGAGTCCCCAGGCTCTTTGGCCAACGTTTGGTCGCCAGAAGAGACTCTAAGGAACTGGAATTTTATTACCGCAAGATTTATGCGGTAAAACAATGAAAGCCGTTACGGGGCAGCCAATCAAAAATTTTAATTTTTTTCGAATTCTCCAGAGTCTCTCCTGGGGACCCCACCGCCGACCAAAGAGCCCGAGATTGTTCAGTCATTCAATGTATTAAACTGACCAATCTGTATGATCCTATTGTGCGCGCGCGCGGGTCCCAGTGGCGGGAAATTCTTGACCCGTTTCGTTTGCAATCGCGCGCGTCTCAGAAAGTTGGCTGAGCCCGCGCGGATTTCTCAAACATGTTGTTCAACTACTGAGGCACCCTTTTGTTTTGGCTTTGTGCCCACAGTAGAAGTTTCGGGTTACTAGAGAGAATTAGAATCGCGTTTACAAATACGGCAAACGTGAGATTCGTGTTTATGTTTTCTTGAAAAAGGGGGAACATAGATGAGAATAGTGGAAAACAGTTCTGGCCTTTCATCAACCTCGTTCTCAGGAAGGGAAAAAGCCCTGGGAGCGAGGTTGGCCTTTCATGTTAACAAAACTACTCAATTTTACTGAAAAACTGAAAACAGTAAGCGGCAAATGAAGGGTAAAAAGGTTACGTGGTCATTTCTGCCATTTGCCGTAAACGTTATTCTAAAGCTCTCTAATATGATACACAAGCTTTTAATGAACGAACTCTTTAAATAATAATAATAATAATAATCAATTTATATAGCGCTTTTTATATAACATTCAAAAGCGCTTACAATATAAAAACGAAAAATTTAGTCAAAATCCTACAAGGATTTGCAAAGATTGGAACTTTTTGTACCTACTTGATTAACTTTGCACCTTACCATGTGGGCAATCTCTTTTCTTTCTCTTCTCTCCCAGAAAATACTTGAGAGACAACGAGAGGCATTATTTAGCCAGGAAGGTGAGAAAAAAACATTCGATTAATTACTGCTAAAGGAATTCTAAACCGTTTAACTCCCATGATCAAAATGCATTCCCCCCTTACTGTTCTCCATACATTTCATGTGATACTAGTTGAGAGCATTTATCTGAATATGAAGACATTTCATGTGTGGCGATCATTCTCCTTGGTCTCATGACCTGTAATGTTTGATCAAGTTGTGATGTTGTAAGGAGAAATTAGACACTGGTCACTATTGGAGCTTTGATTAACAAATGTTTTTGTAGCGAGTGAGCAAGCGATTGATTCACATTCTGAACCAGCTTTTTTACTATTTTGTTCACGTTTTTGTTCAATCTATAGCAAAATTAGTCACCCTTCACCACTATAATTTTCTTTCTTTGGCCGCGTTTCAGTAAGTGACGTAGCTCCTGTTTCGGGTTTTCTTGTCAATATTTGTCTTTGTATTGCCAAAGTATTAAAGTTAAGTATTGACCGTGTGTTTGATTAATCTGTTTGCAGGCTTTTGAGTATTCGCTGCAAATAATGAAAGTACGAGTCTCTGATCAGGACCCCAAGGTAAGGAATATGCAACAAATTGGTGAAAAAAGAGAAGGCCGTTAAGCCCTGGTCCAACGGCGACTGACAGTCAATGACAGTTGATGATAGTCGATGATAGTTAAAACTTGCGCGCTCGTTTGACCACAACTATCTTGCGCTATCATCGACTATCATCAACTATCATTCTCTTTGAGCGTGTTCAAATTTCTCATGATAGTGAATGATAGTTTTTCCCGTTTAATATTAAAACATTTCTCAAAAGTCAAGCCATTCCACGAAGGCTTCCAAAATGTTCCATACGTCATCAACCATAACCAGTTCCCAATGCTCGTATCACTTTGTCTTGCATTTTGTTTCAAGGTGGAGTCGTCTGTTCTTTCTCAACTTGTCATGGACGTGCACGAATGTTGGAAAACTGGACAGAAATACGAGCAGTCTGTACAGGTACACCGTAAAACTGCTCACCATTTATTTTGTTTCCAGAATCAGTGTACTAAAAATATGTGGTTCTGTGAAGGAGACTTGCACTAACTGGTCACATGGTACAAAATCCGCCATACTGGATGGCAAAAGAATGTTGTAGATTCGAGCACAAAGGAATTCCAATCTGTCAAGCTTGACTTTCCTTTGTTATCGATGTCCCAGTGGAGGATGCCACGCTTTTTTGCCATCCAGCATGGCGGATTTTTATCATGAGACCAGTCAGTGCGAAAGGCCCATTAGAACTCGTCCTTTCTTGAGTAGGCTCCTTTCGAAATATTAAGATTCAGCTTGACAATGAGGCCAAGAGGACACAAACTAAAATAACGGAATAAAGTAACCCTTTCATATACCTTCCAGAGAAAATGGTGCCTCTTTCACATCCTTAAGGTAGAAACCCTACATCTCTTTTCATTAGGTCTGCGCGAGTTATTTTTACACGTAAAGGTCCTTTTGAATACCTAAATAAACGTTTTTCCTACCTACTTGTATACCTCCATTCTCCAAATGGTACCCCTTTTGGGCGAAGCCTCCCTGTATAGTCCATTGTAGGGAGTTTCCCCCCCCCCCCCCCGGTAAAAAATGGATCCAATACTAAAATTTGTAGTAAAGTGATTAGTTCTCATGCACCGTACCAACAATTAACCTGAACCTCTCTGGCATGTCTTGAAAACTAATCATATTATGCATACTCCAGGGAAAGACTATTACACAAAAACGTTGATTATTAGACGTCCAGCATTTTAGAATTCGTGAGGACTCGACTGGACACGTATGGTCACGCAATCTTCTTCCTGAAGGAGTTGTGTCACGCAAAATGATCTACTCATCGCGCCTCATTTTATTTTCCTTTACTATTTTGTAGGTGACCGAAAGCTTGCTGACACAGGCGTTTGAGATGTTCACGGCCTCTAAAGTGAGTTTAATCTAATTTTTGAGCCGTGCCCATGATGTGACGAGTTACGGTCACGCAACGTAAATGTTTGTCTTGTAGTGATATATTTCTTTCTTTCTCTTTCCCAGCCTGCTTCAGGAGAGTCGTCTGACGTGATGTCGGAAACACCAGACTCGTCTTCATCAGTCTTGGAACAAGCTTTGAAATATTGTCAGCAATATGTCAAACCTCAGGTACCTTTATTATCTTTAGGAGCGCTTTCCATTTGTATGGAAAAGCTGGTGAGAATTTTCCGCCGAATAGAACAGTACAATTCTCGAGGCTTTTCATTTGTATGGAAAAAAAAACAGTTGTTCCGTTGGGGAATCAAATGGAATGGTTCTTCCCATTGGCAATTTTGGGCAATAAACCGTGTATCTTACCAAGGAGCATCGTACGTACGAGTGATGAGGCAGATGATTCAGTGATTTCCCGGTCATTTCAGTAAAAGTGAGAAAAGAGGACTACGGCTAAAGTTATTCCTTTATTCCAAAAAATTTCCAGTGGAAAAGACCATTCCACTTGTTGTCCTACCAGAACGATCAGTTTTTCAATTCAAAAGGAACGCGCTTTTATACCGCCACACTGGAGACAAATTAATCAATTCAAATGACCAAGCTCTTCACTAGCCTTCTTGTAGCTCAGTGGTTACACATCATCCGATCAGGTTTATGGGAATTTTTCTGGGTGCGGTTTTAACTCAGTTCAGCAAAGGTCCTCTTTTTGAATGGCCTATTTCAACATACAAAATGGCATGATACCATATTTTGAACAAAGGTCGTGACATTTTGTATTGATCACCAGTTACTGCACCATGTGTCACTGAGCTATCACCGATAGCTCCGCGACAGTGGTTTATTTATTTATTTATTTATTTATTTATTTATTTATTTATTTATTTATTTATTTATTTATTTATTTGCGGTAATTTAAGTGGATTTGAACTGATTTTAAAGTTTTCTTTGTTTCCAGGCCTCATCGTCCAGTACTTCGATTTCTCATCAGCCGAAAGGATCATCAGGAACGGACAACAGTGCCGATCTAACTTCGGGCTCTGATACCGAAGCTGCGCCGACAGCATTAGACCAAACCTTATCACCTCAAATGCCGATAAAATCAGAGAATAATACAATAGCGCCGCCAACCGAAGAACGAACGAAAACACTCGAAGACGTTCCGAAAGATTTACCGGCAGATTCATTATCTAAAACAAAGCCAACTGGCCAAATACCAACGGACAACGAAGAGCTCCCGACGGTAGCCGAAGTTTCATCGTCGGGTGAGACTCGCCTGTCGCAAGAAATGGCACGTGACTCGACTAGCGTGCTTTGTCAGAGTGCAAATACAGTACCGGTTAAACAAGAAATCAACCCAGTACCCTCTGAGGGCAGTAGTCCTCAAGAGACTGACGTGAAAATATCAGAGCCACCCTCCACTGCTGGTATTACTGCAGACGTTGAAGGCCCAACAGCGTCTGTTAATCCGGCGGGTGCAGCTTCCACTGAAGAAAGTGTTCCTTCAAACAGCGCTTAGCGATCATTAGATACGGTGTACGTCAATATACTCTCGCAAAACAACTAAGGGCGCATTCTTTTGCGACCATTTCGCAAAAAGGGGTACACAGAATAGACGGTATTTATGTTCTTCTGGGACCTTCGTTCATTTTGCCACTGATACCAGAATGAATGGAATACATTTTGCTCAAAATAAGAGGAATTGCGTTCTTGTGGGAAGATTTTCAGGTTAATCGGAATAGGAGGAATTGTGCTCTTTTGGAAACTGATATTCTGTTATTCTTATTCCTGAACTGGAATAAGAATAGCCAGACTTGTCCCAAAAGAATGCTTGCTCCCTAAGCCTTTTGGATGTTTTTTAAAAAGTTACTCCCCGTCGACCCAAAACGACTGCCTCTTCGGAGATAAGCTCATATTCTATTTGGGCGACCGTCTTAACCTTAACCACTTTTGGTTTATTTGACGTCGAATGTTTGAGGTTTAAAAGATTTCTAATTACTGAACAATGTGCTGAACTTCAACAGAGTTCCTTGCCAGTCGAAAAACTTGGTTAGCCAAACAAAAAAAACTGTCTTCTCCAAAAACAACACGTATAACCAACCAACCGAAAATCAAATGCCATTACTGTAAAGCTTCATACTGAAATGTATGACTCCAAATGTATTATAGGATTGCGTAGAAAATTGTGAAATTAAAATATAGGTTTTACAGTAGTTCGTTAAAATATTCGCGTCCGACTTGTATGTGGGAGGTTTGTACCCATATACCTTGGGTTTTTCGTATACTTTGTGTTATGTAATTTCTTCCAACATTCTTACGCTATTCATTGCCTTCCAAAATAGCGAACAATTTCTTATTTTCCCAACTCTCCCCTCTTCCTGTCCCGAGAACGGGGTTGTCTTTTTTTGCTTTTCCTGGTGTGCCATTAAATCACTAAATACCTTCAAAACCCTGCCTTTTGATACCAGATGTTTCGAAAACGGGAAACAAAAAAGGTAAGTGTAAACGGATTCAAAATAAGATGCAAATTTATTAATTCCACTTCGAGAACTCAAATGTTCCTGATAAACTATATCTTAATGCGTTTAAAAAAATATGATACGGTATGAAATATGGTGAATTATACCTAACTAGAACAAACCTACCTAAAATTACTGTAATTGCTTGTTAATATCAAATACTTCATGATCCAATATGTGGTTTATTCACCATTACAATTCTGTCATTGCTGAAACAAGATCTCTCGATCTTAAAAAAATTGGTACGGTGAGGCAAACTAGTGTGATTCAGACTGACAAATTATGATCTGAGTTTGACTCCATTAATGGAGCGGTTTTCAAAATTGAGTGTCGAAAGTAATTCCGCCATTGCTTCGGTTTTGCTTTCCTTTAGTTCCTTTGCTCTGTGATTAGCTAGCAAAACTCGCGCCACTTTCTTAACCAATGAGAAGTAAAACCAAAAACAATCGTGCCTTGCTCAAACGCGTTTTCCCGCGCTTGGCACCAGTTACATGTATTTGCTTCGCATTCTGATTGGTTCATTGCGCTGTTTACGTTTGTTGTGATTGGCCAGAGTAGTTACTTTGGTGTTGGTTTTATGACACTCAATTGACAAGCACCCTGCAATAGCAAACGAAAGGCAAATCAAGGCAAAGAGCAACTGCATTTTCTTGGTATTAAATTCCAGCCAACCCCTACGTATTGAAAACTACTATTGCACTGTTACTTCGTCTGTAACGAACATAAATAGAAATGAAGTGAATTGGCGTTCACAAACTATTATGAACTAATACGTTTAAATATAGTTTAAGTTCTTAGATTATTTCTCTCCTTAACAGTTGCTCTTATTATAAGAGGTAACTTACGGCAGTCATCATGGGACATTTCCTAGATCTAACTGCCTTGAAAGACTGCTAATTTGAAGGTAGTGAGGGCCCTGGTTTCCACGGCCTTCTTTGAAAGCAAGTTCCAGGCTCTCGTCCCTCTCAGAGAAAAAAGGGGATAGTTATTTGAAG
The DNA here is from genome assembly GCF_977016875.1 of Pavona decussata. Lineage (NCBI taxonomy): Eukaryota > Metazoa > Cnidaria > Anthozoa > Scleractinia > Agariciidae > Pavona > Pavona decussata. Next base: position 1,858,485 of record NW_028145494.1, on the reverse strand, counting down.
TAACAGAACTACCATAAGAGAAGAGGAAAAAACATATCTAAGCAAAAGCCAGCGCGGCATCTACATTCTATTGCCAAAGAATTATGTCTGACTAAATTGAAATGTAAGCTTGGCTTCTTTCCGCAGCCCCTACTATATTCATTGCTGTCAGCGGCTTTTGGCAAGTTTCTCCAGGAGTCGACTGACGAGAGCGGTCCATCCTGTCTGATGACTGAAAAAATAACAGCGTAGGATTTTATTAGAAATATGAATCTAGAATCATTTGCCTGTGAACAGGCTCCCGAGCGAAGAGTTCGGTTTAGGACTGGGAGGGACCTTTCGTTCTCGCCCCCAGACCGAGCTCGGTTGGCTTTGCTCGCCGATTTTTCTCTTGGCCCCATACACGACTTTGGAGCCTGTTCGCGGGCTTAGACTCATCGGATGTAGTCCTTACTTCTGTGTCTGGCTGAAACACGAAATTGTGACATTCGAGAGAATTAAAAGCTTTGTTGAGCAGTACGCTCGTATGATACTGATCTTTATTTTTGTACATGATCTATCAAACTTTTATATTCCATATCAAAAACTGACATTAAAAGAGACATACGTATTCTTCAAAAATGATTTAAAAGAGCCCAGGGAGGTAACTCTACTGGGGAAGGCTACATTGCATATGAAATCCTAATGTGATTTATCCAAATGAAAAATATTGAATAATACTCTCCTGTGGCACTGTTTATTGTTTTTGCCAACGAAACATAAATAAATAAATATACCGTTTATTTGCCACATTACAGAATCAACTGAATTATTCACATATTTAATAAGGGTGTTACAAATGAAAGCTCTCGAGCAGTTGTTCCTCGTGGTACTGTTTATTACGCTCTTCAAAACGTTTCCTATCTCTTTAAGCTGGATGAAAGACTGGTGGAAGCTATAAATTATATTGCGTAGTACTTTCTTGTAATGTTGTTATAAATGCTTTGGAGTTGGTGAAATTCTAACGTTTGAGTTTATGAATGAAATCCTAAAGTACGACGACTCAGTTGAAAGCTACTTAGATGATGGTTGTTTGACCATAGTAACGACAAAAAAACAACAAATTAACTGAATATTTTTACTTGTTTTAAGCTTCAACATTTTTGACAGAGGGAGGATTTTTCAGCCTCCGTTTTCTATTGGCAAACAATGCTCAAGTGGGGAAAGTTTTTTTTTTTTTTTTTTTTTTTTCAATTCTGCGTCTTACTTCCCCACTTGAACATTGGAGCTTCCTTTCACAACACACCCACCTTGCGCCACACCCTCGTCCCGTTTCTGGATGGAAGTACTCGTAAAACAACACCAGATCGTTCCAATGTGCATCATAAGTGTATCTATCGTCATCTCCGTGGCACGGCCTCCGTCCCTCCTTATTGGCCAGAAACAAAGAAACTACGCGTCTGCTCAGTTCGAGGGCGACATCACGCAAGCGCATACGGTTCCCCGACCGGGTGGGGCACTCGATGGTAAATGTTTCGCCAAAGAAATAATCGTAGCGTTCGAGGGCTTCGATGAGAAGGTAGTTCACTGAAAACAAAAGAGAACAAAACAGTTGGTTTAATTTACAGCCAGTGTTAGCAAAAGAGCGGTTAGTTTGTAGTAAAGGAGGCGAAACTATCGGAAGAGCGTTCGACGTTTGTTGTCGATAAGCATATAATACGAACTCTACGAATGTCATTACTGACTAACGACAGTAATTTTTATTGAGGATATCAACTTCATTAAAAGTGATTTACAGAAGGATCCTCTTAAAGACTAAATAGAAAACGTAAGATAAAAATAGCTACGCATTGCGTACATGTCGGTGGCGCTGACCACGCGCTGCGGACCTGTTTGTTCACTCACTCACTTACTCTCTCTTACGTGACTCACGACATAGTGAATAGAGCACTATACAGTGCACTACCCACAAAAACTAAGAAGTAGTATCTCAATCATATGGAAATGAAAAAAAATCATAATTAGGGTGGATAAGATAATAAATCTAAGCAAAAGAACCACTGATTCAGTATTCTCAAATGTTTTTAGTTTTTATCTAAAGAGAGGTCAAATTTGGTTCCTGAGTCCAGCTGTCCTTCTTGTGAATTAATTCAAGTTTACTTCATTTACCACAAAATGTTTTGGAAGGTACACACACAAAAAGGTTATACGTAAAAACAGAAAAGTAGCGAGTACGCCTTAAAAGAAACCCCAGGTTTTATAACGTAAGTTTTGCCCGTTACAAAATTTGACCGATATAGTAAATGTATAAAGAAGAAAGAGAACGTCTCTCTTCAAATCCTCTTGCTCCGGGATCTCAAAAAACCCAACGTTTCCAAATTCAGTTTCAATTCGACAAGGAGAGCGTCCCTAATTAGTGCTCTGCGCTAAATGCATCGGAAGTAAAATAAAGTGATTTGTATTTTATTTAAAAAAAAGAGAAGAAATAACCGGAGAAGCAAAATACAAACCACGCTTAGTTGCCTTCAGCCTGAGTTAAGTACAAGTCAAGGACCAAGTAATGTTTAAAACACGAGCGGCAGTGTTTTATCGGGATTTAAAACCACGAGGCGCAGCCGAGACCCGATAAAACACATGCTACGAGTTTTTTGAACGGCTTCAAAAACATTCCTGGAAAAGCGTGTGTCAAGAGACTTCATAACAATGATGCTTTTGTGAACGTTGGAAATTAGCATACGAGAAAAACATTAAACACCGCATACCAATAAGAAGGAGGTTTTATCGGGTTTTAAAACCACTGCACGTGATGTTTTATCGACCATTTGATAGGTCAATGGGCTTATGAATTATTAATGAGTTTTTGAAGCACGTTTTTACATTGGTTACTCACTGCAAATCCAGATTGGTCCGCGCCAGTTACTGTTCCCACCAAACATGTACGTGTCAGACTCGCCTGGTACATACTGCACGCTGTAACATTCGCCCTCTAGCTCCAACTTAAACGGATTCTTCTCGTGAAACTTCGACAACGAGCGGATACCATAAGGAGAGAGGAATTCGTCTTCGTCTAACACATAACTTAGTACGCGGGTGAGTTGGTCCTTGGTGGGAATGGCCAGTAAATGATGGTACTGACTCTCGCCACATTTTTCCATGTATGAAACCTGCAAAAACCGAAAAGATTCCCATTTTTAAGGGAGGGGTTCACGGTTCTGCGCATGTCCATAAATCAAAATACTTTTTCGCCTTTGCTCGCTATGACCCAAGCCTGTTTAATTTAATTCGTTGCTTATAAACCATTCGGAAGGGAATAGGTAACTCGGGTGGTAATTTTTTCATATGATTGTGTTATTTCGCATACAAATAGCTGTAAACACATCAACCGTGAAATAAATCCTACGGGTCAACACTAAATTCAATATCGACAATATGAGTACAATCCACTAGCATTATCTGTGAATTTTGGTCATCAGTCACTTTGCTTGGACTAATTATAGAATGTGGTTACTGAAGTACATGTGAGTGGGATTTTTAAGGCCATAACGTTGATAAGAAAGAGAAAACAGCATTTAGATTCATGCACATGCGCTGAAATGTGAACCCCTCCCTTTAAGGACAGTGCGTTCTGTTCCTACTACGCATGTGTTGTTCATCTCGGAATGGTCCGAGAAACTTGAGTCTCTTAAGGACGGTGGCCACTAAAACACAGATATTTTTGCACGGTTTATGACAATGCGACATACTCCATCACATTATTTCCACTGCGCGTATGCCACACATTGACATTCCAGTCCTAGCAGTATGCAGAATGTTTGTCCCATGAACCTAGTTTAATGGCCTTAGCTCCCACGAGTCTCCTGTAGCTCAGTGGTAGAGCATCCGAACTAGTAATCAGAAGATCTTAGGTTCGACTCCTGATAGGAGCACTCGGATTTTTTTCCGAGTATGCCTGTGTCACTTACTGATTAATACATCATTCTCAGAAAAAGGAGATGTTTGCAAGGGTCTGACCCGTCTAACCCAAACCCACTGTGAAGTTGACAAACGAATTTCGCGCGTGATCTGCACGTTTACTAACCTGAGAGGCCAGGTCTTTCCGGTTTTTCATAAACCAGTCTAACCGCTTTTTAAATCCGGGAAGTTTGTTCACGTACTCGTCATCAAGCACAAGACAGGCCATCAAGGGAACGAGGCCAACCATACTGCGCACGCGTAGTGGTATGGAGCACGAGTCTGAACTAAGATGATCGTAATAGAAGCCATCCTGTTCATCCCACAAGCCTACCCCGTCAGACATTTTGTTAATGGCGTCTGAGATCTGAGTGAAATGCTCGAAGAACTTAGAGGCCATGTCTTCGTATGTGTCGTCGCTTACGGCGAGGTCAAGGGCGATATTGAGCATTATAACACAGTAGAAGGCCATCCACGCCGTGCCATCAGCCTACAAAGAGAAAGTCATTCATATTGTAACTGAGAATCTGGGGGAAGACAGAACACACAAGTACAGGACTATGAGAGAAAAAACTTTTCCAAATTTGTATCTTCTTCAGCTGGTCACGTGGCGTGTTCGGAAAGTGGGTACTGAGCCCAGATATCATTAATAATTACTTTTAAAGTATTAATCCCAATAGGCCATTTCCGAGTTGCTTTGAGCCTCATTACAAAAGCGAGGCTAAGTCCAAAGCTTTTCGTGTGAAAATTAGTTTCGTTTGCTTTATAAAAGAAAACTAATTCACATAATAAGAACTTCGCACTTATCCTCGCGGTCTATTGATGTGGTATCGATATAGCGCCACAAAAGGTCGCACCTGTAAGAGACTGGCCTGGACAGGCAAATCCTTGGACCGGTCAAAGATTCCTGAAAATGAAAGAAAATGCATTACTATTAAGGCTATTAACTATAAATTTCAAGTGATAAGATAGATACTGCTGACTTTGCTACCGGCAGTGAGGGTTGGAGAAAGCTAAGAGCAGCCGCCTGCATTGTAGTCGACCGAATGAAAGATCATTCAGTCAAATATAATTATTCGCAACAGGATACTGTCTAGATGAAGGGAGCCATCGCTTTGTCGTTGATAACATTAAAAATAAAAGAGGAAACAGAGAGGAATGGGACATTTGAACTTAAGATTGGAAAGGCGTCACCGAAATGAAGGACAACCGCTTACCAATGTTATCAAGTCCAAGAAATCCACCGCCAAAAATGTTCTTGCCTGAAGGATCCTTCCTGTTTACCCACCTAATCACAAAACACGTTCAAAGCATAAACTGTAAATTTAGGTATCTCTACCCAACAAACACTCCCCATCCCCACCATGGATGGGGGTGTGGTGACACTATCTGGCTTTACTTAGTTACCCGTGTTTTCCCGCTCTTGGCTCTGGTCGCACGATTCTACTTTGAGTTCTGATTGGTTCTTTCGGCCAACTATGGCTTTGGTTAGTCGCGTCCCCCCTACGCCCCAACCCACCCCCCCCCCCCCCCCCCAGCATTTTATGCTCCTGGATCAACAGAGATTATGTGGAGTGACGTTTGATTATCTACGGAAACAAGAGAATAGCAGAGATTCCAGGGCTCGAAACTATCGTACTTTCAGGTCGAAAGCAGACAAAGCAAAAGACAAAAGACTAACACCTTCTGGAGTGCTGTTTTGATCACTGATAAAATCTTTTAAGTCGTTTGTTTGATAGTAACTGTATGTATGAAGTGTTTAAACAAACTGTCGTAAAATGCCGTTTTTGACCAAAAAAAAACCTTCATCAGTGTTAACATCGACAATGACCGTCAATGTTGGTTAATGAAGGGCCAGTATATGCAGTATAGTGAAAATCTTGTCGCGTCGTTATGCAGTCGCACTAACAATCACGAGAAACCACTCGCTTACCACGTGAAATTAATGAGCAGTTTCTGAAAACAGCGCGCCAGGAATTCGTCATCCCGTGCTCCCTTGCGGCCTGTCATCTTGTAGACCATTAAGCATGCGAGCGCATGAACGGGAGGGTTTACATCACCCAGGGCGAACTCATAAGCTGGCAGCTGGCCGTTAGGGGCCATGTACCACTCTCGCAGAAACAGCAACAACTGGTCTTTAGCAAAATGAGGGTCTACTTTGCTCATGGGCAGCATATGGAAGGCTAAATCCCATGTGGCATACTGAAAACGAAAAATACAACTAAAAATGATTGACCAGTGGCAGTAGTTTAGTTCAGCCGGGTGTAGCCAAAATCGGCTACAATCTATGATCGGATTAATTAAAATAAGTTACACTATTAACAGTTGTGGAAAAAAGAGTCGCGTCTGACTTACTCTTTCAAAGCGTTTCTACTTTCCCGAGCTTTTAATTCTATTCCCGTTACCATGACCCCTACCAAGACATCGTAAGCGCTTTCTCTCTCTCAACCGTTTCACTCTAACAACGTGTTATGTAGTTCTAACTTTTGAATGCGTGGAAGAAATCCCGCGTTGTAACCATTCAATTGAAAGCTCTTAGGAAGTACTTTCCGATACCACGATTTGCTTTTTCTATGTGGCCCAACTAAACAATTATAGATGGTCTAGGTGAAGTACTGATTCATGGCAAATGTTTGGCAATTGAACAATTTAGTTGAAGCAGAAAAAAAGGATATGGTGGGGGAGAGGTGTCGCTGATTAACTTGCAAGGAGCAAGGTAAAAAAGAAAAAGAACAGGTTAAAAAACGAAATTTATGTGGAATCAGGAGCTCATTATTCGGAGAGGCATTTGCTTGGGCGTTTTCACAGATCGGTCTAATTGTAGATACACATGGGAATACTATTTCCTGTTTCACATGAGAAATCTACAAAGTTTGAAACTGGTTCGCAAGGCTCCAGTGGGAGATTCATTTTGTGGGAACTTCAAACTAAAAATAAATAGGTCTGTCAAAACGCCGTTACAGGAATACATAAGAGTTGTACGCTCCCGATAATAGGCTCCTGGCGCATGGAATAGATTTGCTAGAAATAGACTAATCTGGAAAATACGAGTGCAGAGAGGCCTACATCCCACAATAGATGGAAACTAATCTTGTTAACTAAAAATGAAAACATTTTCATGAATTTTGGTTTGGAAGGTCATGGGGGGAGTGTGTTCCAAACCTACCCAAGGGTACTCCCATTTGTCCGGCATGGACACAACATCTCTGTTAAACAGTTGTCTCCACTCCGCTTCAGAGTTTCTTCCTGACAGCCTTTCCTCGGGCGGAACTGGCATCTCAGGGTCACCGATCAGCCAATCGTGAATAATGTAATGATAAAACTGTTTGCTCCAAAGAAGACCTGCATACGACTGGCGAGACACTTCGGTCTCCTCTGTAGTAAGCCCAGCTGAAAGAAAAAGCGTGAAACTTAAATTATTAGCTCTTTTGCTCACAAACATCAAGTCTTGGTTCGTGTCAGCTGGTTCTTGTTACTCTGAGTTTGTATATCTACTGAGGTGGTTCTAAATTTTCAGTCTGTGGATGAAATCCTAAAGTGTTACTACTCAAACGAAAGCTATTGAGCAGTACTTTTCTGTGATACTGTTTATTATGCAGTACAAGATAGTTATACCTTTTGAGTATGTGGATGAAATCCTGAAGTGTGACCATTCAAATGAAAGCTTCTGAAGGGTGCTTTCCTGTAGCGCTGTTTTTATCTTTTACAAAGTGGTTGTGAATGAGATCCTAAGGTGTGAGAATCCAAAAACTGGGAATCCGCACTTTTACAGCGTAATTTGGCAATCCCAGGTGGAAGAGGGCCAAAGGCACAAAATACGATTGTGGCCTTTTGGCGGTTACGTACAAACTGAATGCGAGTCCCGCCCCATTCTCCACACTGTAAGAAGGAACTAACGATGATGACTAAATATAACGCGAGAGAGGCATCAAGCCTTTTAGCTAAATGCACCGCATTGCTCAGTAAAGCAAATGTTTATTTATTCACATCAAACATTAATTTATTTATTTATTTACATCATTTTATTGTAGTATTTTACATTTTACGACTTACGTACTGTCATTTTTTCACTGTACAACGCCAAGAGCATTCAATGAAGTGGCAAGCTTACAAGGCTCCAAAGAGACCAAGGAGCAAAATAGAATTGAAAAAACTATCTGACTTGAATTAGTTACCCGTATTTTCCCGCGCTTGGCAGCCGATGCATCGCATGTTTTCCCGCGCTTAGCTCCGGTCGTACGATTCTGCTTTGAGTTCTGATTGGTTCTTTCGGCCAACTATGGTTTTGATTAATCGAAATTCAATACTGAAGCGTTTATGGCGTCTATTTCAGTCTTTCGTGTTCCCCTTTAGTGGTAGATAACACAGGGCTGCATCTTCACCAACCTCCCCAATATTTTTCCAGTCGCCCAAACAAACAGGATACACCTCCCCTCGGGGGATTCTAATGCCACTGTCGACTGGAAATTTGTTGATAATAAAATAAACCCTTCCCTCTATCTCCACTGCGCCCAAGTTGTTTGGAGGAATGTGGTTTTGGTCCACAGGACACCACTCGCCATTTTGCTCTCCGTAAACATCTACAGCGGTAGGCTCATCCACAGGGACACCACTACCCGCAATGTAGAGTCGGTCGTTTACTACAAAAAAGCAAGATCCAAAATGCGAACTCGCTCCGCCAACTGATGCCTTTTTCTGCCACTGATTCTGCTCTTCATCAAAGCAATACACAAGATGTCGCCATGCGCTGGCTGTTCGTGCATTGCCGTACTCATAATAAGATTTAATAAACTGACACTGATACATTACATAAAGCTTTGAATGAAGTCGCACTGCTCCACTGCAAGAACAATGATGCAAGGTAAAATCTTCTGGACCATCTCTCTCTAGATCTATTTTTGCGATGCTTTGCCACTGACGTCTCGCAAAGCTGTAGCGCTGTGGGACCTGCCTGAAATCTGAACTAATTGCGTACATATAATCACCTAACCTACATAAATGACTAACTGGAGCAAGCATGGGTGGCAGATTTTCCCACAGATTTTTGTCGACGTTGTAACAACAGACAAAGCTATCCTTCGCGTCATTAGCAGCAACATACAAGTTGTTACTAACAAGCTCTCCACAGACGCAAGAATCTGCACCAGGGATTACAGCCATGGATGACAACGGCTTCCAAAGTTTGGATTCAAAATCAAAGTACTGCACCTGAGACCACTTGGGTTTGATGGCAACAAGAACCTACAACAAAGGAACGCGACAGAATATAATCATGGCTGCAGATATAAAAGATTTGAAGGGTTTTGTGCAAAATGGGGCCCATATCGCTTTTTCTGCCAAAAAGTCTGAAAACGCTTCAAACTTGCTCAGTTTTAGTATACACTTTGGCTTTTGTAGGCTAAACCCAACATGGTATTAAACTTTTTCTGTCAAGATTAATTTACTAGGAAGTTCGCCTGTCTCTAATGTAGAGACAGCCGGAAGTGGCAGTTTCATTTGGTCAAATCCTTCTAAATTCAGCCTTTAGACAAAAAGCAAATACAGATCCACATTCAACACACAAAATCCGCATTGCATACTTAAGCTGGGTAAGTTTGGAGTGTTTTTCCTGTTTTTCTGATCTCTTGGCTAAAAAGCGATATACGCCCCCTTTTGCACAAAACCCTTCATTGGTTTCCACCGGTATTTTGTAATACTGGTCATTTCGTTTACCGTAACTGAATCAAGAAATGGTGGGAGGGTGGAATTTATTGCCCCAAATAGGGGGGGGGGGGGGGAGTTATTAGGCTTATTAGATGGGAAAAGAGGCTCGATAATTAGCTTCTTTGCGACTTCCGTCCATATGATCTCCCGTGATCTCAATTCTCTAACTGGAGTTTACGTACCTGGCCTTTTGTGTACATGTATTTTCTTCAGTTTATTTGTGGAAAAAATTTGGATTATGAAATAAGAAAATAAGCTGCGAAAGACTGGAACAGCCTTCCGATTGACCTAAAGGAAGCCGATGTTTTATCTGTTTTTAAATCAAACCTGAAAACGTTTTTGAAAGACTTTGACTAATTTTAAACCTTGCTTTTATTTTTACTCGATAACTTGACTTTTTACTATTTATAGGAACATTTTTACTTTTATCTATTTTGTATTTTGTTAGTTTATGTATTAAGGTAGGTTAGGAGGGCTCCACTGAAAATCGCCATGGCGAGTTGGACCCCCTCACTAAATATGGTTGTTATTGCTATTATTATTTATTATTATTAAAAGGAAAGTAAATAAGAAGAAGCGGAAAGAAGGTTCTCACCATAAATTGTTTACTTACCGAGATGGCGGCCCGTGGCTTTGCTTTCTCAGCAAACTTTGACATTTGAGAGGGTGCATTGAAAAAAATAGATGCATCAAATAGAATCTTCTGAATCTCTGAAAATCGTCGGGTTTCCTCCCTGCTGAGTTCCTCGATTAGCGTTCCAATGTCCACTAGCCCCAAACGAACCACGTCGATGATTTTAGCCGCGATTGGCATTCTCTCTTCCTTCTTGTAATTTACCCAATGCATCACGGATTTGAAGACGAATGTCTCTGAAGGGGCACTGAGGTCATCTCGCTTTAGAAGGGTCACTAACTGATCTGCGGTAATCTGGGCCAGGAAATATTCGCTGTCGCAGATTTCCCTGTACATCGAAGCCATCTTGTGTTCTGCGGCTTCTTGTAGATCTTTGAGACCGTGCATTTCTGCAATTGCAGTTAGCTGACAATACTTCTGCAGATCAAATCCAATCTGAACAAATTCCCTCTTCAAGAAATCGCAACACTGATGAACAACGTTTGTGATCTGAAGATGGTTAGCAGCGGCGAGAACTTCAAATACGTTGTTTTCGTTGATACGGATATCCCCACCGTAGATAGAATCTAACAGGATCTTCAAAACCTCGGCTGAAATACTTTCGTCTATCAATTCAATCATTTCCTGGTTCGATTCTTTCATTCCATTCGTAAACATGGCATGAAAGTAATCGCTATTCGCCGCGAGAACAATGCGATGAGCTGGAAAGATATCTTCACCGACTTTTAGACGCACATCGATGAATTCTTCGTGCAGCCTGAACTGAGCGCATTTGGACGAAAGACTCTCAGTCATTTTGTCCGATTGCAAAGCAAAGCTTTTACACGTATTATCTATTATGGTAAGCATACGCGCCCGGGCACACGCGAGATGGGGTATTATATATAAGCCCCTGCTGATTGAATAAGGAAATGTACATGTAACTTTTACCGGAAATGAAGTTCAACAGTAAGCAGGGTAAACCTGTGTGAGGAAGTTACAGTTTCTGAGTCACGTTGATTTGAAGGACCATTTGGTTTGAAAGCGACAATGCTTGCAAAAGTGGAATTACAATGGCTGTTTTACTTTCAGAAAAGCTGTAAAGAATTTTTAACCGCTCATGTGGTCAAAATCAGTGTTAATTTCCCTGGAGTTAAGGTGGGGGTACATGTGAATTTGAATGGAGTTTTAAGAGGGGTAAAAAGAAAGAAAATTATTTTTGGAACACCAACAGACAGTTGCCCCCAACCCAAGAGCACACCAGGTTGGTAGGGGACTGTTTGGGCGTTCACATATCAATTTTTAACATCAAATTCAAATTTTTAAACTACATCTGGACAAATCTTAACTATTTCTTAATTCTCCAAATTTTACTAATCTTTTGAGAAAAGCTATCTCCTCCCAAATATACCTAAAAATCGCCAAAAAATTTACAAAACACCCAAAACATTGATTTGTGTTTTGACCATACGCGAATGAGATATTTCCATTAAACCGATTAAAGCGACGTGAAACGGCTTTCAGGTATACCCCCGAGACCTTAGATCGAAAGCTCAGCACTGTACAAGGCAAAAAAAAAAAAAAAAACCATTGCTCACAGCTTTTGCTTTCCCCAGACACGCTATAAACCCCTCCCACCACCCCACCAATCTGGCTACAGTTCTTTTACCATATTCAGCCGTCAAGCTTTTTAACAGTTAGCCTGTGTAGCAGGCGTAATCGGGGAGGTGGGGGTGGGGGAGAGTGAGAAAAAGGGAGACAGTCCCCCACCTTCTTTTCTCACACTTTTTCTCGCTCCCCACCCCTCCCCAATTACGCCTGTGGTGAAGACAAAAAATCGAGCTCGGAGAGGGAGGCGGGGGGAGAAAGAAAGGGAGGGAGCCTGTAGACATTCTTTACGGACGCCGACGTTCCGCCCTGTTGTTATAAGCCATTTCTGAGTTGCTGTGAACCTCATTATGAAAGCGAGGCTAAGTGCAAAAGCTTTTCATATGAAAATTAGTTATGTTTGATTATGAATGAAAACTAATTTTCATAATAAAAACTTTGCACTTAGCCTCGCTTTCATAATGAGGTTCACAGCAACTCGGAAATGGCCTATTAGGCTATGAGTCATATGTCAACAAGGTAATTTTATGCCAATTATCCCACTCGAATGAGTCGGAATATCAATAATATTTGGCAATAACATTATTCATTGGGGAAATCCAGGGAGAACAAAAGCGCATAAATTTGTAGATTCTGCCAAAAATTCTTAAGACGCGACCAAAATTCTTAAACGTAAAAGAGTGCCGGTAGTTTCCTTGCTTGTTAGTCCTGGGCAACAAACGCCAAAAGATTCCCCGACCATACGATCACCGACTGATGAATCATCTTCAACGAAGAAGCGAAGACTTCTTCGTCTCCAGCACCGATTGCAAACGCTTTGAGGCCTAACCGAGGGAAAGATTTCATTTAATTTCCGCCTCTCCAAACTACAAGCCGAAGAAGCTTCACAATTTATGCAAATGTACACCACGTGACATTCAAACGATTCAATGTGTCAATATTCTTTCCAAAGCTGTCAACAATCGCCTATTTATCACAAGAGGGCGGCATTCAAAGAATGTCCACAGGCTCCCTTTCTTTCTTCCTCGCCCCCATACTGCGCTCCGCTCGCCCGGCTTTTTCTTTTCGCCCAACGCAAGCCTGTACTGTACGTACATAAAAGGCTCTCGTTCTATCACAGGTATCCCAAGCTCTATGACAGATATGGACCATGACCTTTGCGTGAGTGTTGTAATTTGAGCGTTACGGCGACCATCGCGTAATGCATCAGTCAATTCCAACAGTGCCCATCCCCCCCCCCCCCCGGGCCGACCCCCGGGAATTAGGATTTTTTGAAAATAAACTGGCAAATGCCCCAGCGCCGGAAAAAAATAGTTGTTCAAATGCCCCGGGGTGGTGGCTTAAACATGTCAAAATTTTTTCATTTTCTTCGTTTCTCGTCTTACTTTCAGTAAAATCTAAGCTAATTCAGACGAAATTAAGTCCTAGCTGGGTCTTGTTTCCCGTAGTTAGTGCAAAAATAAGTCATTCTACAGCTCTAGCGTCCCATCTTATGTCCAATCTAGACGCATTCAATAAGAAACTTACTGTATTTGCCGATGAATTTGTCATTAAGAAAGCGACAATGCTGTAGGGTGAAAAAAGTGAGATGGTCAAATGCCCCGGGGTAATTGGGTAGACGGGCTAATGCCCGACCCCCGGGATGGACAGTGTGGGAAAATGCCCCACTATTGCCCGGGGGGGATGGGCACAGCTGGAATCGACTGATGCATAACGGCGAAATTATAAGGATTTGTATGGGAAAAAAACGATTCCTACCTCAATTTCCTCGGGAAAGGATATAAGAGAGAAAGGCAATGGAACTAAAATAATAATAGGAATATTGCATCATACAATACTGAATGAAAAAAAAATTACATTTACATATTTAGGTCTAATATTTCTAATGTACAAAATGTCTAAATGAGGTATTTCATTCTACAGAAAAAATTTCCTAAAAAGATGAGTCTTGACTTTTTTCTTAAAAACATTTAAGTCTTCACAAGATCTTATTTCAAGTGGCAGGGAATTCCATAATTGGGGTGAGGCGACTGAAAAGGACCTTAATCCATAACTACAGAGTTGATATTCCATGTTAGCAAGGCGGTTACTGTTTAAAGATCTTAAATTACGTGGAGGAATAACTTCTGAATTAGTTCTGATAGATACGAGGGGGGCTAGACCATTTAAACACTTAAAAGTCATCAAAAGAATTTTAAAAACTATGCGCTCTTGTACTGGCAGCCAATGCAGTTCATACAACACTGGAGATATGTGTTCACGTTTAGCTGCAAGCGTAATGATTCTGGCCGCTACGTTTTGAACATGCTGCAGTCTCATCAAAGTTTGTTTAGGCAGTCCATACAGTAATGAGTTACAAAAGTCTAATCTGGAGGTAATAAAGGCATGTACGAGGATTTCAGTTGTATGGCGAGTGGTGTATTTTCTTATGCGACTAATATTTTGAAGATGATAAATGCCTGCTTTACATATAGCACTGAGTAACATGGTTTTCCATAGAAATGAAAGTATCATATTAAACAACTCACTGGAATCGCACTTAATCGCTTCAAAAACCACATAGGAGAAAGAAAAACAGACAAGGGAGTTCAGGTATTTTTTTTTATTGAAAACTCGTTGGCATTTTTAAATTGAACTAGGAATCGTTTTTTTCCCATACAAATCCTTATAATTTCGCCGTTATACAATGGTCTCCGTGACGCTCAAATCACAACACTCACGCAAAGGTTAAGGTCTACATGGCTCAAAGAGTTTGGAGTACCTTTGGTTCTATCTCAGTTAACCGCCAATTATTGGTTGGAATCTTCTCTTTATTTTAGTAACCTGTTCGTATAATTTTTTTTACCTACTTTTTAGTTAGTTTTAATTGGTATAATCTATTATCTTTCTATCTATCTAATGATCTATCTATCTGTCTACCTCTCTGTCTGTCTATCTGTCTGTCTGTCTGTCTGTCTATCCGTCCCATATGCCACAGCCCAATATTAAACTCCTCCCCTTGAAGGAAGCCCCATCCCATAAGTGGGTGCGTAGATTAACCCACCCTATCTGCAGGCCTACCTCAAGGACTTAACCATGAAAATCCTTGGGATTATTATAATTTTAGCACCATTATATAATAACAAATATAGTCAACACTTACATGGTATGGCAACCTTATAGAATTCATTTGCTTCTTGGAGACGTTTCTGAATTATGGCTCCAAAATTCCTTTCAGCAAATGGCTCGCTCACAGTCTCATCCTCAGCCATGAGCCGACACCTTAGAACACATTCGTCACCAGGTTGAACTTCAAGCAGGTAATAAGGGGCCACTTTTGTGCCTCTTTTCTTGGGATTTATGACATCTTTTTCACCATTGATAATAAAGCGATGAAACGCATCTTTTGTGTATGTTGTGTAGTTGTCTGAGCCAAAGAGATGCTGCAAAATATGAACGAGGTTCAGGCAACTGGTTTAAAAAGAAATGCAACAACTTTTCATGTTTTTCTGAAAGTTTGGTAGCACATATAAATATTCATACAACTGAGGAAAGAAAACATATATACAATGAACTACATACATACTTTATTGTCGCCTCCCCAGTGGGGCTTTTCAGGAACAATAAATAAAC
Source organism: Pavona decussata (assembly GCF_977016875.1). NCBI lineage: Eukaryota > Metazoa > Cnidaria > Anthozoa > Scleractinia > Agariciidae > Pavona > Pavona decussata. Next base: position 1,843,040 of record NW_028145494.1, on the reverse strand, counting down.
AACTATAGTAATAACAAAGCAATTAACTTCAAAAGTGTTACAAAATTCTCTAATTGTGCTAACTAAGAAATGTAGTTAGTTAACTAAAAAAACATGTGGAACGAAAGTATTGTCCAACTATCAGCATCTACTAAAGACTATACCCTCCTGTAACCTTATTGGGTAAAGGGGGGGGAGGGGGGTGCTCCCATATTCATGTATATCATATATGGGGATGTGATATTTATTTTAAATTTGTAACCAATTTATAAGTTTTTTGCTTGACACTGCCATAGAAAGGCCAGTAGACAGGGTACACAGGTGCCCTTCTGTTACCAGTCCAGAGAATGGGTCAAGAAAGATTTTTCCCACTTTTGCCAATTTAAGTCAGATCATGATCCAGACCTCCCCTGCCCCCCCCCCCCCCCCCCCCTGTCCCCTAAACCTGAGCTTTAATTATTATAATAAATTTGTGATTTTAATAAAATTTTAACAAATGAAAAACAGCAGTGATTATTATCTGGTCATTTGAAAATGAAACTTGTGCTGCACCTCTCTCTCTCTCTCAGACAAAATTAATGTCTACAATAATTATTATTTTAACATTACTGTAAGTTTAAGTTTGGACCCCTCCTATCAAAAATTCCTAGATCCATGCGTAACTGTAATGTTGCTATAAAAAGTGTCTTTACAATTAAGCCATTAACAGGGTAATTCAAATAAACAGGGTCAGGCTTTGAGAGCTTGGGAGGTTACACTGGGACCCTCCAAGGGTGGGTGGGGGCTCTGTAATCAAGAAACCTACCACAGTGTTTGTTTCATTCTCAGTGAACAGAAGCTCTGGTGTGTCATCTTCAGGTCCCACATCCACAACAAAGATATACTTTCCCAAGGTTTCATGCTTACATTCCACTATGTCCGGTCCTTTTTGTATGATGCTTGCCTTACGAGTGCAACCTTCATGCTTACAGCCCCAGATCCAGGTGTTTCTGAACCATAATGTCGGTAAAACATGAAGTCGTGCTGTGTCAGGACCACGGTTTGTTACTGTTATCTGTATAAGGATATCGTTGGGTGTATTCTTTGCATACTCAGCACACACGTCCCAGTAACGACTTTCATTAAATACACCTGAAAGAGAATATACATTTTCCAAGGAAACAAATTTCAGTTTTGAAGCCTGCGCTGTTAACAGTGCAACAAAACATTAAGCCCTTATGTCTGTAGTAAGGTGTTCTTACATGTCCTGTGTTTTGGTTACCCCTAAGTTGAGTTCTCAGCTTGGCCAACCCAATTCTGGAGCCAATGAGGACAGTTGAACACAGGTGTTAATAATGAACCAAGAAAAATTACACAATCTGGGCGCTGGGTACTATGCCTTCTCACCTGTGTCAGGCAGTTCAAATTCAGGTTCTTGTCGTGATCGATTCCGGTTTTCATTTACAAGCCAACCATAAGGATATTCATTCTGTGGGTATTTATACAAAGCTTTCATGTAAGAATGAGTTGGAGTTGAGTCAAGATAGTAGTAGCATTCCTTAACATCTTCACCATGGTTACCTATAAAAACAACCATTCAACAGCACTAAATTAAGAAACCAAATAATACCAAAGAATACAAATATGTAGTGACACCAACCTTAATTTTTACGGCCACTTAAAATTTCTAGTCATTTTCCCGACTAAAAAAATCACTGGTGAAAGGTTTTTCACATCCCAGCTGCTAGCTCAAGGCTTTGTTTCCTGCATGCATAGCTGTTACAGACTATTGATACCAAACATTTAATAATTTCACTACATGCATAGCAGACTCCTGCTACCTCTAACATTCGAAGGAAGCAAAAATGTAGAAGGAGAAAACAGATGTTGAGATAAGGTGTGGAAACTACTGTTAAGAGCATCGATATCCAATGGAAACAATCTCTGTTTGAGATTGTGAGTTGCTCAAGGTAGCTGGTATTTGAGAGTGCAGGAGTCTACTGTAAATATGGGCATTACATATGGTTATCACATCACAAACTTTTAGTTCGTGAACATTAGCTTTAGATTTTTAAAAAAACTTGTTTTAATTATTTGCAAATCACTTTACATTAACATGGTCAAAACCACCTTCTTCGGTACTGTTAATACCTTCAGTTCCAGTCAAGCCAAAGAGTCTCTCCTTTAGAATGGGATCTTTCTCATTCCACAAAGCCAAAGCAAAGCACAGCCGGCACTCCCTGTCTGTGATTCCTAGCAAACCGTCCTCTCCCCACCGATATGCACGTGATCGTGCTTGGTCATGAGAAAAGTAGTCCCAGCTGTGAAAAAGAGTTGAAACAAATGTTTAAAATAACATGGAATATGTTTCAACGCAATGAGGATTTGATATGAGTTGATCCGCTACAGTCTGCTGTACAGAAGCATCAGAGGAGTACCCCTGGGAAAAGACAAACCCTCCCTCCCCCCCTCATCCCTGTCCCCACTACTAAAGCTTGTTAAGATCTCCATGAACCTGGTGATCAGGGTCTAGTTGTTCAAAGCCCGATTAAGCTAATCCTGGGTTAATGAAACTTTGATTTGGGTATTTTACTAATCCGTAAGGATTCGTTCCCAAGGATTTTTGTCCTCAGTTTTGTCTTAGACTTTTCTTTACCATTAAATTAAAATGAGCCTTTAAAATCATCTTTAATGAGCGAGTTGCAAACCTTGGTGAACTTTTAATCGTGGATTAGCGTTAATCGGCTTTCGAACAACCCGGCCCAGGTGTTTACTAAGGACACTACAAGAAATGGTATTTATTGTTAAAGAAGCTTTAGCAATTAATGGAACAAACAGGAAAACCAAACTGCACACTGTGATGCACTTCTGAACTTAGTTGAGTACCTGTGTGTGTGTGCGTGGGGGGGGGGGGGGGTACTCTATATAACAGACTATACAGGTACAGAGTGTAGGTTTTGCTCAAAATTGGTACCCTCTTCGCGCTTGCCGTATGCAAAAATGAGCAAAATGCTGTCAACTGAAAGGATAGCAATTGAATCTGCTGGGAGGGTACCTAAAACTGGTTCAGCCTCCAGGTAGAGCCTGCCCATATGAAATGTTATTGAGTTTCCCCCACCTCCCAGCCATCCCCGGGCAAGCAAAACGTTGCGTCGGCTACTAATAAATATTTATATAACAATAAATATTCTGATAATTTTTCAGGTGAAATATTTTCAAGGAAAATTTCACACTACGCGTTCGATTTATTTTAATTACGGAAAGTGTCAAAATCCTTCAGACATGCTAAAAAGGTTGATAAAGAACACTTGATTATTATTTTTTCTATTAACTGAATATAGAAATTGACAACAAAGCCACGTAATATTGGCAAGCTTATGTAATTGTATGTGATTAGAGCACTGATTAAATATACGGAGATCAGATTCATAATAACAAAAAACATTTTTTTCGAATCCAAAAGTCACAACACATGAACATCTTATATCCGACCAGCAATTAAGTAACAGTCTTAAGTCTATGTATTTAAAAAGGGAGGCAACATAGTCAAGTGACCATGTAAATTCCGCTTTCTGATAAATTGAGAATAAATTCGCTTACGAGCTAGACACGATCATCATTGTGTTAAGATCGATGTACATGTCTTACCAAGCTCCGTCCAAAGAATAATCTTCTCTTACAGTTCCCCACTGTCTCTCTGATAAATACGGCCCCCATCTTTTCCAGTTCTTCTCTCGTTTTGCATCTTCTTCTAGCCTCTTCGTCTCGGCCAAGTTATGCTCGATTACAATAGTCGCCTGACGCTTTAGCGGTTTCTTCAACATGACAGCTCAGATTTCGTCTTTTCACCTGTTCAACACTTCCAAACTTGAATTAAACATCAAGCGCGCCTTGGCCGATCCCGATGGCCGAATCAAACGAAACAGCAAGGAACTGAATTCCTAGGCGTCTGCAGAGTTTGAAAATAAATTGACCTGGGTTAAAATCATGCAAATACGATATTTGTTTACCTCAAATGCAGCCAACCAACTTTCACAAAACTATTAAGTCACGAAATCACCTGCTTGACGAAATCTGTGAACGTTCCAACGTGTGTATGCTAGCGCGCTGAAAGCACCTGTAAATGGAATCCTGCAATCAAGTCTTTTAGAAGCTAAATCGTGGAAATCGATCAATATAAGCCCAAAGAAACCGGAAATAATAGTTCATCACGTAGACCCCTTGAAAGAAATTGCATGCAAAGCGCGCGAACCAACAGGAATCGAACCCGAGCGAAGGCTTGGGGAGAGTAGATTATTTGGACCCAGACTTCCGTCGAGAATCCGTCATGGCGGACCAGGTCGACCAAAAGGCTGTGAAAGAGCTTTTACCGTTTCTTTCTTTAGATGCACGTGAAGACGTTAAAGTACTGGCCTTGGACTACATCCTCGGGCTCTCTGGTTCTGATAGCGGCAAGAACTTTCTCAAGGAAAACGATGAATACTTAAGACGACTTCTCGATCTGACCAAAGATTCCAATTCAAAAATCTGTGGTGTTGCCTTTTCGGTGCTTGTGAATCTGTCCGCAGAAATATTGATCTCCGAAAAGCTTTTGGAATACAACTTCATTGAGCCATTTTTAAACTACGCGCTCGATCCATCCAGCGAACATGCAGGGAAGGCGGCCATGATTCTCTCCAATGTAACAAGAAAAGAAACGGGATGTAAGGAGGTCTTAAAAGTTACCAAGAGCTCTGTGGATTGCAGTTTGTACAAGATCGTAGAAGTTTTGTGCAAGGAGAACTATAATCCTCATTGTAAATTACACTATCTTGCAACTTTTCTATCCAATTTGACGCAGTTACAAGAATCCCGAGATTTTATTTTGGATAAAGATCGCTGCGTTATCCAACGTCTTTTACCTTTCACCACGTACAATGCTTCCCTAACAAAAAGAGGAGGGATTGTTGGGACATTAAAAAACTGTTGCTTCGAAACAGGTCAGTGATATTTATTGACCTATCAATCAATCCATCAGTGGATGGATGGATGGATGGATTGATTGATTGATTGATTGATTGATTGATTGATTGATTGATTGATTGATTGATTGATTATCCCACCCGAATCCCATCCATCTCAGTATTCTACCCTCCAAGGAGAGGGATGGGATCTGCGATGGTACCTATTCACTTATATTAATAGAGCAGATCCCCAGGGAAGACGGGAGGGGGGGGGGGGTGGGTTGTAATACCCTTTATAAGCTTTATAGCTATGTGCTTCACCAAAAGGTGTAGTTTTTTAGCTTTTGGGGTCTGAAATAGGGTAAAGATTTTAATCATTGTGGTCTGAAAGTCTGAAAAACTGGTATGGATTCTAGAAACCTAGTCTCCCTCCCAGCTGTTTTTTGGGCTGTCAGGCAACGCTCCCCCCAAAAGAAGCTTTCTTTGGGGGGAGCATTGCATGACGGCCCAAAAAACGGCTGCAAGGGAGACTACTAGAAACTAGGTGTGAAAATTGGTATGAATTTAGAGGCCAGGTCTGGAAAAGACAACCAAAAAATTACATATTTTGGTCTGAAATATAGAGTTTGGAAGACCAAGCCATACACCCCCATCAGAAATTCCATGGAGAACTACACCCCCCCTCCCCACCCCAGAACAGATTAGCCCAACAGATGAATAAGGTTTCAAAGCATACAAAGGACTATCTTTTCTGGTGAATCTGGGCTGGTGTCTACCATGAATGTATACAAAGCACCAGGGCCCAGTTGTTCAAAGCCTGATTAAGCTAATCGTGGGTTAACATGTATTTGATTCAAGTTCAATAAGTAATCTTGAATACCATTAGCTGAAAATTAGCTTCTAAAAACATTTTGAATGAGTGAAATGAAAACCTTGGTTAACTTTTAATCAGGGATTAATGTTAATTAGCTTTAAAACACACTGGGCCTAGAACGTCTTACTTTTACTCAATGGGCCTTTCTCATACATGTAAATGGTAGCCGGCTGATTTATTATTCTTTTCCAAATAATGTTAATTCGTACTTCTGACCTCATCTTAGAGAAAATATTCTATTGAATTTTGTGCATGCCAATGGCTGTTAAGGCTAATTTTCATGAACACAAAAGAATAACTTATTGGCCACCATTTATGAATAAGATCTTTATCTTTATGTATTAGCATGACATCAAATCATTTCTTTTGAAACTTTTTCTCTCCAGAATCCCATGAATGGCTTTTAAGCGAGGCTGTGGATATCCTGCCACACTTTTTGCTCCCACTGGCAGGCCCAGAAGAATTTCCTGAAGATGAAATGGAGAAACTCCCCCCTGACCTTCAGTATCTAGATGATACAAAACAGAGAGAAGCTGACCCTGATATCAGGAAGATGCTGCTGGAAGCCTTACTCCAGGTGGGTGGGTTTGTTTTGAGTTGAGTTTAATACCTTAACCCTTATAATGCCCCAGTAGTGACCAACATCTAATTTCTCCTTACAATGTCACTGCTTGATTCAACATTTAAGTCAGGAGAATAAAGGAAATAATCACCAAAGATGAAATGCCTTGATTTTCAGACAAATTCTCCCAATTAGCAGCATAAGAAATATATGGACAGGGCTTCTGATATTATGCGATGTTGCGATTTCGCATAATTGACCTAAAATCGCAACAAATCGCATAATTCATGAAAAATCACAGAATTTGTACAAAATCCCACAATTTAAGAAAAAAAGAGCAAAAATCTCCCTTAATCTTAAGTTCTCTGATAATTTAAACATTATCTCAAGGAGTTTTTTGTTTCAAAATACGTCAAAAATCACCTGGAAGCGTTCGTTTGTTGATTTAGCGAACAAACAGGCATTCTATGCTTCATTTTTCATGCTGGGGACCTGGTGCTGGTTTTCAATATTAAGCGAGTGATCACTGGCACAGAATAAACAATGCTTTTATGTAAATACACCAATTACAATCATTGATATATTTTAAAGTTGGAAAACTGCTCGTTAGTCGCCTGCAATATCTAGCCATTTTCTTCATTATGGATAAGTTTGTTGTTAAAACGCCGAGCGCTTCTTCGCAGGAGAAAAAAAGATCGCACCTTCCTGTAAATACTTCAGTGGTTGATCATCTTCGAAAGTTTGTGGTTGACAAGCACCTTGAAGCTGAGTCACACAAGCGGAATGGGGAAAAAAATGCGCGGGGGGGGGGGGGCGGGGGGGGAGCAACAAATGCTGACTTGACCAAATTAGCAATATCTGATTTTCAATAATTTGAAATGAGGCAACAAATGATTTATTTCAGCTGTTTTTTCATTTTTCCATGCTCTAATTGCTTGTTGAACAGCAAAACATAGATTGTGCTCCTCTTAGACCAAATAAAAGAAGGTTAAATTAGATAAAATGAAATCGCATAATTTGCCGCATAATAGACCTTTCTTGCCGCATAATGAGACTTAACAGTGCCGCATAATTTCCAATTTTTTTTCGCACCCTATCAGAAGCCCTGTATGGAGGACAGTGAGGAGAAAATATGTGTTGATACTGGGGCTGAGAGGGTTAACTCCTGGCACTGGGGTACAGTGGTGTGGTGGTTAGCACATCACACAGTTGATTAGACATTTGGTCAAAAGATCAGAGGGACAGTGGTTCAAGTTCTGGAGGCTATGCTAAAATTTTTTTGGCTAGAGGTGTCAGCTGGGGCTCTGAAACCAAACTGATTGCAGGGCTGACTCTACGGCGAAGGGCTTCTTTATTTGGGCCAATATTTCAACTACAGTGTAGTACAACTAGTCTTCTTCAGGGCCAGATTTACAATCAGAAAACCTAACGGCTGTTAAAAGTTTAAATTAGAACGTATTCAGAACAGATTATGTTGCGTCGTGTGGTCCCCTGCATCCAAAGGTTTTGTAATTACTCTGATACCCTCACCCTAGACCAGACCAAGTTCTGCTGCATTTTGCAAGCCTGTACTAGACTGAAGACCAAAACTCCCTCCCCTAACCCAGAATTGTTATTTTCCATTAACTTCATTAAACAAAAACTTTACTTCTCATTGTATTCCTGTATTGAGTTAGGGCAAATGTGTTCTAGAAAACATTTTTGAGAACAAATCCTCCAAAATGACAACAAAATGGGTTAAAAATTTCTTGTCTATGTACTAAACAAAACAATAGCACAGTCTTGGTTCACTAGCCTTCGATCAGATTGTGGTCAGGTTCCAGTAGTTCAAAGGCCGGATAACTTTATGCTGTGGATAAGTCACTCTCCGACACTTTCAATCTGTGCAAAGATTTCAGTATTTGCTCTTGTACAAGCGAATATGCACACTCTAACCACAGTAAAGTTTGGGAGTGTACGAAAACCTCGGACAACGTTTGACGTAAAGTATATTTTAGACCCTGAATAGTGCCTTATCCAGCGTATAAAGTTATCCGGCCTTTGAACAACTGGGGCCTGAACTACTATTAACAACACCTTCCCTTGAAAACCTCGGATGAAAAGCCCCACAACTCGCCCACTTCAATTGACCATAAAAATATTCCTGCTGGTAAGCAAATCACACCAGCTCGTGGTCCGCTCTTAATCTGTGATTCTGTATTTCTTTTTGCTAGCTTTGTGCCACAAAACACGGTAGAGAAGTCATGAGAAACAACAATGCTTACATTATCCTCCGCGAGTTACATAATTGGGAGACTGATGACGAGGCGAAGAAGGCATGTGGTAACGTCATTCACGTGCTAATAGGAGATGAACCTGAGCAGGGCATGGAGGACCTGAAACAAGTTCAGATTCCAGAGCATATCAAGTTTGATGAAGAACAGCAAACAAATGCAGCAAGCGATGAAAAATAGAAATAATGGCATTTTTAAACCCAAGTATAATTTAAAACAGTGACGAATCTTATCACATATCTTGTATGAAAGTTCCTCGACTCTGTATCGTTTTCCATTGACGGTCTGAAGAGTTTAAGTAACCTTGTAGTTAGAGTTCGATAGAGTGGTCGTATTTGGTCGGGATTAATTTAGAAAGGACTGAATGACACTTTGGAAATCCAAAAGACACCTGTAGTCGTCGCATTAACGAGAATGGTCTTGTTAACGACGTGTTCCGATTACAAACTGAGTGAGTTTCTTGTTTCTATTTGGACCACGAAAAAGAAGTTGTGATAACAAGACTCAGTGTATTAACATGGCAGTCGTGAGACGGGGTTCTTCAAGAACTTGCGTTTTACTCTTTTCAATGTGCTCTTTCCAGAGGTTTCACAGTGGATTTTCGTTACACCAAAATTTGAATTACCGTCATAAAGGTCTATTCTCATTGCAACTGGAGAATGAAAAACACTACCTTGATTCTCGGCTGATTGTCGGTGGCGTTTCTCTGTCACGCAATATATATGTTTTTATTTTCTTATATTTGCGCCGTTCTTTCATCAGCTTCCGGTCGATAACTCGGTCTTCGACCAAAGTCTTTTATTAGTTGGCATCTTTGTATGATTATGAAGAAGGAAAATATGTAAAGGAATCAAACATCACCAATACAAGTGGAATTAAAGTAACTTAAATCTAAAATGGTTAAATGTGAGGATAAAGTAAAAAAAAAAAAAAAATATGAAGGCAACGTCAGTTAAAGATTAAAGATTCGGTTTAAAATTCGACAGTAGTCGGTAACTTTGACCAACTTTAAAACATTCAAGGCTGCCGTCATGTTTGCTTTTATCCGATTCAAAATGTCAGAGGTCAATTCTGAAAGTTATCGTTCTCGTTCTGATTTACGCGTCCTATTTGCTTTGCTGTCACTAGTATGCCTTGTTGTGAGATATATGCATGTAGAAACAAAAGGTAAAAAAAAAAAAAATTGCCAAAAAAGTTCCACAATTTACATAATTCTCGCCATTCTTCCTTCGCCGATGATGGACTATTTTTATAAGTTATATTAGTTTTGGATCGTTTTGTTTTTCTTTCTTTTCGTTTTGCGTTCCTTTCAAAGTGCCACGCAGTTTTTTGAGATTTTGTTGTTGTTTTTGTACATGTTCGATTACAATTGTTTTTATTTCACTCATTGCTATCCGTTGCCGAGATAGCTCAGTTGGGAGAGCGTCAGACTGAAGATCTGAAGGTCCCTGGTTCAAATCCGGAGAGTTCGTATGAGCTCTGAAAAGTCCCGGGTCTCGGCAATCTTTTTTCTTCTCTACATGCGAAAAATTAATTTCATTTTATTCCAAGTAGCCAAACCTCCAAAACTCATAAAATACAAAAAAAAAATAGCACGTAAGCTTACGTGTCGAAGCAGCTCAAATTTAAAAGGAAATTGATTCCACAGAATCAAGTATAATATTGTTTCCGCATTGGTTGTTGCCAGATAAGTTATGGGAGACCTTGGTGGAATAAATAATTAACTGAAATCAGGGCAGAAAGCTACATTATACACGCACAGGTTCTTTATAGTAGGATCATAATATAACAACAAGATGCCTGCTACACTGGCATTACGCGTGATGCTGGGGCTGATTCATTTATTCCAACTGTATGCTTTGCCGATTGATAAGACTATCCTTGCTAGTGGAATAGTTTAAGTCACGACGATCGCGTTACGTTGTTTCCTTTGTGTTACGCGACTCAGAGTATCACCGGAAATTTAAGCCTCCCACGCAGACGTTCTTAGGGCAGGAACGCGTGACGAACCCCCAAGAACGTCTGCGTGGGAGGCTACGGAAAATTTGTGAAATTCCATTACGATAACGTAAGCTTCTCAATGTCCTCTTTTCAGTCTCGCGTCGTGGTCTAAGACTGTCAAACAAAGCACGATTCCTTCGCCAGGAACTCACCAATTTCCACCGTTTTACGTGTCGGGTGCTTCTTAGAAGTTATTCTTTCGATTTACCGCTTCAAAATGGTGAAATTTCCGTTTGAAAACGGCACACTTGAGTCCAGAACATGTTAAAACAATATGGCGCGACTATTTAATCCGTCATTAATAAATATATCAAATGATGCATTGACGTCACACAGGTAGGGGTGAGTGGGTCCCCTCCCTCACGATATAAGCGACAAGAATGGATTTTGATTGGCCTGCCTTTGTTGAAGACAATCAGAACAATACATCCCGAGTAGGAGAGGGGAGAGTTTAATGAATAAATTAATGTACCGATTTGTAGCTACTACGAAGAAAAAAAAAAAAAAACAAGATGCCTGCTTTACTGGCATTACGCGTGATGCTGGGGCTGATTCATTTTTTCCAACTGTATGCTTCGCCGATTGATAAAACTATCCTTGCTAATGGAATAGTTTGAGTCACGACGATCGCGTTACGTTGTTTTCCTTGTGTTACGGGACTCAGACTTTCACCGGAAATGTGTGGAATTCCATTACGATAACGTAAGCTTCTCAATGACCTCTTTTTAGTCTCGCGTCGTGGTCAAGGACTGTCAAACAAAGCACGTTTCCTTCGCCATGAACTCACCAATTTCTACCGTTTTCAATGTCGAGTGCTTCTTAGAAGTTATTCTTTCGATTTGCCGCTTCAAAATGGTGAAATTTCCGTTTGAAAACGGCACACTTGAGTCCAGAACATGTTATAAACAATATCGCCCCAAATTTAATCCGTTTTTAATAAATAGATCAAATGATGCGTTGACGTCACACAGGTAGGGGTGAGTGGGTCCCCTCCCTCGCGATATAGGCGACAAGAATGGATTTTGATTGGCCTGCTTCTGTTGAAGACAATCAGAACAATACACCCCGAGTAGGAGAGGGGTGAGTTTAATGAATAAATTAATGTACCGATTTGAAGCTACGACGAAGAAAAAGAAATCGTCCCGTTTTTAGACACGGTATGCCCCCTCAGGGCATCCCGCGTAAAAAGAAATCGACCCGTTTTAAGACACGGTATGCCCCCTCGGGGCATCCCGCGTAATTAGAATTTGTATAGTGCAATGTTGGTTATGCATTGAAGGCAAGAACTTTAAACTAATATTATGAAAGCTGAGAATCACATTTAAAATAATTCATTGGCGAAAGAAAAATCTTGGTAAATTAAAAAAAAAATTAAATCACCTACTAACCTAGTGAATGTAGTTAAAAACAGTAAAACACTTTGCCGAGACCCGGGATTGTTCAGAGTTCATGCGAACTCTCCGGATTTGAACCAGGGACCTTCAGATCTTCAGTCTGACGCTCTCCCAACTGAGCTATCTCGGCAACAGGTAGGAGTAATGTAAACAAGGAACCATCTTGAACAGAGCAGTTCCGATTCAGTGCTATGTGACTGTTGAATACTCTGATACTTCGAGGGTTGTAATTGCTTCCCCCTTGAAAACCAAATCACAAATTTGCCCTAGAAAACGAAAAAATAAGGAAAAGTGTAGTTTAATTGATTTGTCCCAACACGTAGAATTTTTGTACCAGCTAATTTTACGTTCACTCTTCTTACTCAGGAATGGGAAAGGAACAATCTGACTGAGAAACTCCCAATGCCTGTCGCTCGCCTGAACTTAAGAATTTGGGCCAGTATTGGAGAAAACAGTAAACGGTTTCTTTTTATGAAGAAGGACAAACTGATATAATGCTAAGAGCGGCCTTTGATTATGGATAATGCCACCCTACAACAAGAGCCTCTCTTCGCAGGATGGAATAATGGACGAGATCCCCAAGAGATGGTTCTCTCAAATTTTAGCAATACTGCTGTTCAACAAAGAGAACTGTATTGAGACTTCTTGAAGGAAAGCTTCGTAATAAGACCACCTTTTTTGATACTAAAGCAATAGCTGTTTTGTGGTTCAAAAAGAAGCTGGATGGCTCTGTTATTTCCTCATCTTATTTTCTAAAGAAACCACCTCCTTCATGCGGCAAATACTATAAGCAACATTTTGAGCCCCGAAGCGTTACTTTTAAATATACTCGAACGACGCTATGTATGAAAATGTCTGGTGGTCATGACAGTAGAAAACAGTTGACAAAGAAAGAAAAAATATCTCAACAAAGAAACACTCAAAACCGTACCTTTTAATCCGTATCTGAACGTAGGTTTGAAGACGAAATTTCATCTTCTTATTTAGTCTTTGCTGTTTTTTTCTTTATCGACCGTTCCTCCTTTTCAAACGTCCCCCTCCCAACCCTGGCCCTGTTTCGCCTTTCTCCGTCTGGCTGCTACTGAATAAAGTTGGGCAACCTGTGCTATTTCCAGTTCGCGCGCTTTCATCATCAGTTCAAAATGGGGGATTGTACGAATCGGAACTACTGCAACAAGAATGGTCTAGACTTTTAAAAATACTGCAAAGTATTCATTACTGATCGAAGTTCTATTCACGGCTGTGTTTATGGTGACGATGAATCAAATTAAACGTCATGTTCCTTCTTAAATACACGGAATGACGTGGATAAATGGATGGATTAACCAAATGCGGTTATGGTGTCGCCAGAGGAAGATGGAACACAACTGGAAATACTGCAGGAATATGTTGATGAAGTCACATTACCAGTAAGTGAAACTTTTGGGTTACAATTTTAATTTAATCTTAAAATTAAAGATTAGATGGAAAGATTTCCGCACAGCTCAGCTTACATATTAAGCTCAATTATATATGCATATATAATTGGGAGACTGATGACGAGGGGAAGAAGGCATGTGATAACGTGATTCACGTGCTAATAGGAGATGAACCTGAGCGGGGCATGGAGGACCTGAAACAAGTTCAGATTCCAGATCATATCAAGTTTAATGAAGAACAACAAACAAATGCAGCAAGCGATGAATAATAGAAATAATGGAATTTTAAACACAAATATAATTTAGGCGGCGTCTGAATCAGTTGAGAACGGCTATTTCAATTTGGAACGGGTAGCCGTTCTTCCCGCCTGGCTCAGCCGGATATTTCGGCTTTGAAACGGCTTTGATTCAGACGCCGAACTTTTCATGAGCCCAGCATAATGCATAAATTATTATAACATATTTCAAATAAAAAAAATTAAAAATAATAATAATAATAATAATAATAATAATAATAATAAACGCTGACGTTTCGATTGGTTTTGCTTCAAGTAAATTAAGTTCGGCTAATTAAGTTCGGCGTCTGAATCAAAAGGCGGGATTTTCGTGATTTAGGCCGACCTTAATTTGAATTAAGTTCGGCTCATGAAAAGTTCGGCGTCTGAACTGGGCCTAACTTTGACCAACTTTAAAACATTCAAGGCCGCCGTCATGTTTGTTTTTATCCGATCCAAAATGTCAGAGGTCAATTCTGAAAGTTATCGTTCTCGTTCTGATTTCCGCGTCCTATTTGCTTTGCTGTATACGCCTTGTTGTGAGATATATGCGTGTAGAAACGAAAGGTAAAAAAAAATTGCCAAGAAAGTTCCAAAATTTACATAATTCTCGCCATTCTTCCTTCGCCGATCATGGACTATTTTTATAAGTTATATTAGTTTTGGATCGTTTTGTTTTTCTTTCTTTTCCTTTTTGCGTTCCTTTCAAAGTGCCACTCAGTTTTTTGAGATTTTGTTGTCGTTGTTGTACATGTTCGATTAAACTTGTTTTTGACCCAATTACCATCCGTTGCCGAGATAGCTCAGTTGGGAGAGCGTCAGACTGAAGATTTCGTATTTCGGAGAGTTCGTATGAGCTCTGAAAAATCCCGGGTCTCGGCAATCTTTTTTCTTCTCTACATGCGAAAAATTATTTTCATTTTATTCCATGTAGCCAAATTTAAAAAACTCGTACAAAAAAAAAATTGCACATATAAAGCTTACGTGTCGAAGCAGCTCAAATTTAAAAAGAAAGTGATTCCACAGAATAAAGTATAATATTGTTTCCGCATTGGTTGTTGCCAGACAAGTTATGGGAGATCTTGGTGGAATAAATAATTAACTGAAATAAGGGAAGAAAGCTACATTATACACGCACAGGTTCTTTATAGTAGGATCATAATAAAATTAGAATTTGTACAGTGCAATGTTGGTTATGCATTGAAGGCAAGAACTTTAAACTAATATTATGAAAGCTGAGAATCACATTTAAAATAATTCATTAGCGAAAGAAAAATCTTGGTAAATTAAAAAAAAATTAAATCACCTACTAACCTAGTGAATGTAGTTAAAAACAGTAAAACACTTTGCCGAGACCCGGGATTGTTCAGGGCTCAAGCGAACTATCCGGATTTGAACCAGGGACCTTCAGATCTTCAGTCTGACGCTCTCCCAACTGAGCTATCTCGGCAACGGTTAGGTAGTGCAAACAAGGAACCACCTTAAACAGAGCAGTTCCGATTAAGTGTTACGTGACTGTTGAATACTCTGATACTTCGAGGGTTGTAATTGCTTCCCCGTGAAAACCAAATCACAAATTTGCCCTAGAAAACGAAAAATTAAGGAAAAGTGTAGTTTAATTGATTTGTCCTAACACGTAGAATTTTTGTACCAGCTAATTTTACGTTCACTCTTCTTACTCAGGAATGGGAAAGGAACAATCTGACTGAGAAACTCCCAATGCCTGTCGCTTGCCTGAACTTAAGAATTTGGGCCAGTATTGGAGAAAACAGTAAACGGTTTCTTTTTATGAAGAAGGACAAACTGATATAATGCTAAGAGCGGCCTTTGATTATGGATAATGCCACCCTACAACCAGAGCCTCTCTTCGCAGGATGGAATAATGGACGAGATCCCCAAGAGATGGTTCTCTCAAATTTTAACAATACTGCTGTTCAACAAAGAGAACTGTATTGAGACCTATTGAAGGAAAGCTTCGTAATAAGACCACCTTTTTTGATACTAAAGCAATAGCTGTTTTGTGGTTCAAAAAGAAGCTGGATGGCTCTGTTATTTCCTCATCTTATTTTCTAAAGAGACCACCTCCTTCATGCGGCAAATACTATAAGCAACATTTTGAGCCCCGAAGCGTTACTTTTAAATATACTCGAACGACGCTATGTATGAAAATGTCTGGTGGTCATGACAGTAGAAAACAGTTGACAAAGAAAGAAAAAATATCTCAACAAAGAAACACTCAAAGCCGTACCTTTTAATCCGTATCTGAACGTAGGAATTTCATCTTCTTATTTAGTCTTTGCTGTTTTTTTCTTTATCGACCGTTCCTCCTTTTCAAACGTCCCCATCCCAACCGTGGCCCTGTTTCGCCTTTCTCCGTCTAGCTGCTACTGAATAAAGTTGGGCAACCTGTGTTATTTCCCGTTCGCGCGCTTTCATCATCAGTTCAAAATGGCGGATTGTACGAATCGGAACTATTGCAACAAGAATGGTCTAGACTTTTAAAAATACTGCAAAGTATTCATTACTGATCGAAGTTCTATTCACGGCTGTGTTTATGGTGACGATGAATCAAATTAAACGTCATGTTCCTTCTTAAATACACGGAATGACGTGGATAAATGGATGGATTAACCAAATGCGGTTATGGTGTCGCCAGAGGAAGATGGAACACAACTGGAAATACTACAGGAATATGTTGATGAAGTGACATTACCGGTAAGTTGAACTTTTGGGTTACAATTTTAATTTAATCTTAAAATTAAAGATTAGATGGAAAGATTTCCGCACAGCTCAGCTTACATATTAAGCCCAATTATATATGCATATATAATCGGGAGACTGATGACGAGGGGAAGAAGGCATGTGGTAACGTGATTCACGTGCTAATAGGAGATGAACCTGAGCGGGGCATGGAGGACCTGAAACAAGATCATATCAAGTTTAATGAAGAACAACAAACAAATGCAGCAAGCGATGAATAATAGAAATAATGGAATTTTAAACACAAATATAATTTAGGCGGCGTCTGAATCAGTTGAGAACGGCTGTTTCAATTTGGAACGGGTAGCCTGGCTCAGCCGGATATTTCGGCTTTGAAACGGCTTTGATTCAGACGCCGAACTTTTTATGAGCCCAACATAATGCATAAATTATTATAACGTATTTCAAATAAAAAAAATTAAAAATAATAATAATAATAATAATAATAATAATAATAATAATAATAATAAACGCTGACGTTTCGATTGGTTTGCTTCAAGTAAATTAAGTTCGGCTAATTAAGTTCGGCGTCTGAATCAAAAGGCGGGATTTTCTCGATTTGGGCCGACCTTAATTTGAAGAAAAGTTCGGCTCATGAAAAGTTCGGCGTCTGAACTGGGCCTAACTTTGACCAACTTTAAAACATTCAAGGCGGCCGTCATGTTTGTTTTTATCCGATCCAAAATGTCAGAGGTCAATTCTGAAAGTTATCGTTCTCATTCTGATTTACGCGTCCTATTTGCTTTGCTGTATATGCCTTGTTGTGAGATATATGCGTGTAGAAACGAAAGGTAAAAAAAATTGCCAAAAAAGTTCCAAAATTTACATAATTCTCGCCATTATTCCTTCGCCGATGATGGACAATTTTTATAAGTTATATTAGTTTTGGATCGTTTTGTTTTTCTTTCTTTTCCTTTTTGCGTTCCTTTCAAAGTGCCACTCAGTTTTTTGAGATTTTGTTGTCGTTGTTGTACATGTTCGATTAAACTTGTTTTTGACCCAATTACCATCCGTTGCCGAGATAGCTCAGTTGGGAGAGCGTCAGACTGAAGATTTCGTATTTCGGAGAGTTCGTATGAGCTCTGAAAAATCCCGGGTCTCGGCAATCTTTTTTCTTCTCTACATGCGAAAAATTATTTTCATTTTATTCCAAGTAGCCAAATTTAAAAAACTCGTACAAAAAAAAATAGCACATATAAAGCTTACGTGTCGAAGCAGCTCAAATTTAAAAAGAAATTGATTCCACAGAATCAAGTATAATATTGTTTCCGCGTTGGTTGTTGCCAGACAAGTTATGGGAGATCTTGGTGGAAAGAAAGCTACATTATACACGCACAGGTTCTTTATAGTAGGATCATAATAAAATTAGAATTTGTACAGTGCAATGTTGGTTATGCATTGAAGGCAAGAATTTTAACCTAATATTATGAAAGCTGAGAATCACATTTAAAATAATTCGTTAGCGAAAGAAAAATCTTCGTAAATTAAAAAAAAATTAAATCACCTACTAACCTAGTGAATGTAGTTAAAAACAGTAAAACACTTTGCCGAGACCCGGGATTGTTCAGGGCTCAAGCGAACTCTCCGGATTTGAACCAGGGACCTTCAGAACTTCAGTCTGACGCTCTCCCAACTGAGCTATCTCGGCAACAGGTAGGAGTA
Organism: Pavona decussata; assembly: GCF_977016875.1. NCBI lineage: Eukaryota > Metazoa > Cnidaria > Anthozoa > Scleractinia > Agariciidae > Pavona > Pavona decussata. The sequence goes on along the minus strand of NW_028145494.1, from coordinate 1,824,920 downwards.
ATGTAAACAAGGAACCATCTTGAACAGAGCAGTTCCGATTCAGTGCTATGTGACTTTGTTGAATACTCCGATACTTCGAGGGTTGTAATTGCTTCCCCGTGAAAACCAAATCACAAATTTGCCCTAGAAAACGAAAAATTAAGGAAAAGTGTAGTTTAATTGATTTGTCCCAACAGGTAGAATTTTTGTACCAGCTAATTTCACGTTCACTCTCTTTACTCAGGAATAGGAAAGGAGCAATCTGACTGAGAAACTCCCAACGCCTGTCACTCGCCTGAACTTAAGAATTAGGGCCAATATTGGAGAAAACAGTAAACGGTTTCTTTTTATGAAGACAAACTGATATAATGCTAAGAGCGGCCTTTGATTATGGATAATGCCACTCTACAGCCAGAGCCTCTCTTAGCAGGATTGAATAATGGACGAGATCCCCAAGAGATGGTTCTCTCAAATTTTAACAATACTGCTGTTCAACAAAGAGAACTGTATTGAGACCTATTGAAGGAAAGCTTCGTAATAAGACCACCTTTTTTGATACTAAAGCAATAACTGTTTTATGGTTCAAAAAGAAGCCGGATGGCTCTGTTATTTCCTGATCTTTTTTTCTAGAGAGACCAATTCCTTGATGCGGCAAACACCATAAGCAACATTTTGAGTCCGGTACCGTTACTTTTAAATATACTCGCACGATGTTATGTATGAAAATGTCTGGTGGCCTGACATGACAGTAGAAAACAGTTGACAAAGAAAGAAAAAATATCTCAACAAAGAAAGACTCGAAACCGTACCTTTTAATCAGCATCTGAACGTCGGTTTGAAGATTAATTTTCGTCTTCTTATTTATTCTTTGCTGTCTTTTTCTTTATCAACAGTTCCTCCTTTTCAAACGCAACACCAGGTCACCTTTTTTCCCTCCTAGCCAACGTTTCTCCATATAAACACTTCGGCTCGCCTAGGCGGGTCAATAGGGTTAGCCACAAGTTGCCGATGAATCCCAAAAAAGTTGCCGATGAAAGTGTCTAAAAGTTGCCAAAATCTTGCTGAATTTCCAAAAAGTTGCCGAAAAGTTGGCAAAATTTTTTCTGCTTTTTGTACCTTTTTTGGTTGTTAGAGATTAAAAATTCGCACATTGCTTCTTATCAAAAACTTTATTTGTCAAAATCCAATGATAATATCAGAGGTTCTTTCCATTTCACAAATAGTCTATCAGAATGACATCACAAAAATCAACCCATGGGGGGGGGGGGGGGGGGCTTAGGTCCTAATTATTGTATTCTAGAATAAATTGAATAAAATGTCTATCGAAAACTGACCAATGTGGCTCAAAACGTGAAGAAAGTGGCTTCAAAGAACTTCAAAAAGCTTAAAGTTGCCGGAAATTCTAAAAGTTGCCAAAAATCCAAAATTCTAAAAAAGTTGCCGAGCAACTTGTGGCTAAGCTTACGGGTCAACTCCGTCAAGGCGAGACAATCAGAGCGTGCGCGAGCGCTGTTGGCTCGGGGAAAGGGGTCAACTTTTTCCTCACATAATCGCTCGCTGAAGTTGACTCGGCTGGGAGGGTGACCCTCTTTCCCGGGACAACTTTTCTCCATATAAACGGGACCTTAAGTAAAGTAGGCTCTACTACGTACAGGTACGTAAACTAGGTGAAGTTGGCCATTTACTATACTGTATAGTTGAGGATAATATAAGTGGTTTTACATAAGTCACGAACCCGCGAATGAACGCTGATACTGGAGCCGGGCCTCGATTCGGAGAAGACGCTTGGTTACCAAGCCTCACGGATTGATCGCATGTGTTGGCGCAATTTATGAATCAGGTTTGAGTGTTTCGAGCTTTGTCCAGGAAATGTATGACGAGAAACGACCAGAAAAGACAAAGGACGACTTCATTGTGAGTAATTTATCTTGTGAACGAATTATATCAAATTTTGTTGACTGGAAATATACTTTTCATAATTACACGTCGATCGGTGCGGTAGTTTGTGTGTGCATGCTCGCTCTAAGCAAAGAAAGTTGTCAAGGAGTTTTCGGATTTTTGCCACGGTATCACAAGATTATGAATACACTATCCAATCAAGATAAACTTAAAATGGTCTTCGCCGAGTTCGAATCGAAGAAAATCACAAAATGGGTTAGAAATGTCCCAGGGAGGGGGGGGGGGAGGGGGGGGGGGTGTTGTTCTATCGTCTCAGTCAATTCTAGTAGTGTCCATGCTCCAGGGCTGTTTTCAACATTGTCTGTCCTGGGAGCTTGCCATTAGTCTACCGTGGGACATTTGACTGCCTCATGGTTTTCACCACAGGACTCTCGCCTCCCTAAATTCTTGATTAACAACGCCTGGGGAGGACATGAGTTCGATTGATATTGATTTCTGATGGAAATCGATAAGGATTGATTTGTTGATTGCTATTGACTATCATCGATTTTTATCGAAAATTATTTTTGTCAATTTCTACAAGTTAAAGATTGACATGGTGTATTTTCTATGGTTTTATTGAGTCATTCAATCGTGGATATGCAATGCAAATATCAACAAGCTGATACTAAAAGAACAAGAACAATAACAGAAGTAATTTGGTATTTTATCGATGTTAAGCTTCAGTGCGGTTCAAAGAAGAAGAGGAACCCTCTGTCTCGCTATAGCAACACTCTAAATATGAAGCAAAATAATCAACACTAAATCAGTGTTTTATAATTTCAGTTAATATTTGCAAATTATAAGAAAGAAGAGTAATAATAAATCGCAGAGCAAACAAGAAATAAAAAATAATCCAGAAGCACAGAAGAAATCACTTTAAATATTGATTAGGAAGAACACATGTAAGAGGAGAAGTAATTTTCCGTGTTTTTTGTGGTCATAAAACATTGGCTCGACTCGCGAATTGTATATTATTGTTTGGAAGTGCTTTTCATCATGACGGTCATTGTTAGGGTGTAACCGATTGATCTTTGGTCGAGGTGAACGAGGTGAAGATTTCAAGTTATTGACGTCCATAATTTCCTGATCACTGGATACTTCTTGTGTTTATTGTGTTGTGGAACTTGAACCTGACAACGAATCTTGGTTACAATTTAGCAATGGATTATCTTTCCCTTTCACTTCCTATAACTTGATGAACATTCTGCCTGGACGTGGCTGGACTTCGGCAGGACCATATGCTGAAATAATAATTTAAAATGTTTTACCATTTATTGTTTACTAGATAGTAACGCCCTCTAATATGTTTGAAATGAATACTCCTCCAGGGAACCCTTGGGATTAGTGATTGTTTTGATTACTGTTAATTGCTATCGATTATTCTCCATTATTGCAATCGATAACAATGGAACAAATTTTTTTGTGAGTTTGATTGTTATCGATTACCGATTTCAATCGATATCAATCAGTGATTAATATCGATTGTATCGATTGATGTCCGATATTGATTTCTATCGATTGACTACGCCTGGATAAATGAGATGGTAGATCCACAAACACGATCCATGATCCAGAACGAACAGTCACTGCCACACTACTGAGAAATAGTACTTATCCACAACTTATTTTGATGTGAGAAAGCTTTTATTAGAATAAAGATAGCCCAGAAGAAGAATATTTATCATAACTAGAATTTGTGCAAAAGGTAAAATTTACATTGGAAGACTTGAGAAGCAGAAGCATATATTTATGTAAATTTTACCTTTTGCTCAACTTCATGTTATCATAAATATTCACAACACGTGAACAGCAGTGAAATAGATCCAGACCAACAAAATAAAAATTTTGTTCGGAGAAAGCAAATAACGACTGAAACTTGACTGAGATTCAGCCTTCTTATCTAACACCGGTTTCGGTTCTTGAGTCTAAAACTTGCATGAATATGGAAAAGAATTCTTACCCTAACCGCTTGTAATTTTACAGAAAAATCTGTGGAGGCATTTTAAAGATAACTTGATGTATGCAAAGAAGGAATTTTTCCATTTATCTGCACTTTATTTTAACTGTTTTCAAACATAAATATCTTAAAATCGGAGACATCCATGAAGCCCAATAAACATTTAGAATATTTTCCTATTAGGAAAGACCTTTTAACAGAAAAGACAAAGTGTCAATTTTTATTTTGCCAGAGATATTGATGAAAAATGTGGCAATAAACAAAATCACCCCGTAAAAATTGATTGATTTCATTATTTACTTGAAAACGCTCTTACAGATTTGTTTCTAATTTCGCCTACAAGTTGTCTAGATTGAGTAGTTTAAATCCCTAAAGTTTTGTCAGACTAGATTGTTAGATAGACTAGATTGATGTCTAAAATGAGAGGCTATGTGCTACTGTTGCTATGGTAATAGTTGTTGCTTGGAAACTGATGAGAAAATTGACTTTGAACATATGCTGAAATGATGATGTAGTATGCAGGAGATCAAAGTTTATCTTCTATGCGAGATTGTTATTTCAAAACTTCCACCCTAAGTCCAGCAAAACTGCTACAAGCCTCTGTAAGGCTAGTTCTGATGTCAAAGCGGTTATGATGGCAAGAGGACAAATCCACGAAAGGACCACTAAATTTCAGTTTTTGCAAATCAGCTCAAAAACTAAGTCATTGACGTACTGTTAACTCCTCTGGCAATACAACCAAAAGTTATTCAATAGATCTTGTTATATAAGAAAAAGGCATTAATTATTTTTTTCACCTGCAGAAGATTCTTCTTGACAACTTGCTCACAAACATTTCCATTTTTTAAGGCCCCTGCTTGAATTTCTATTTCATTTTTATTTTTTAGGTATCATCAAGACCAAAAGAGATAGCATTTTCTGCCAGTTTGTACCTCGCAATTTGGGGTGCAATTTGAAGTGGTTACCTTCCCCTGGACAGTAAAGGAGGATAAAGAGATCCCTTAGACAGACAGTCAAAGTTGGTCCTTGACTTCATCGCCCTCACAAATGGCAGCAATTCTTTCCAAGGTGAAAAGCACAAGGTAATAAATGCTGTAGAGGGCCGTAGACCAGTATGGAAAACATATGGCTCAAAAACCTTACTTCAGCAAAGACCTAACTCCAGTGTCTTCACATGGCAAGCTGAAGTTTGTAAACTTGTGCAATACAAATGTTATTTGGTTCATACAAATGAATGCAAAAATTGATGGCAACAAACAGAACTACATGTAGTCTTGAATCTTGCTGACCTTCTGAAGGACTTTCTGAGGTTGGTAAACTTTATTTGAGGTGTGAGTATTTGCTTAACTTAATAAGTTCCTTTCGCCAAAGAGAAGGATGGAGAAAGAATTGCCATCAAACTCGGTTTCAAACAGCATAACTGATCTTTTGGAAAATTGCACTTGTCATGTAAAGGCACCTTAATGTATCCAGGGTGGAAAAAATACATGAATATCAGTGTCTTGTTTTACTCATTAAGGAGGCTTGGAAGGGTTTTTCATTGTTGTAGAGTTTGTGAAATTATGAAAGGTTTCCAAAATTTTGTGTGATCATTTGAACAAACTACATTGTATAAATTAATGTCTTTGCAACTTTGTTGCTTGACAATACTTTAAGACTAGTTCTGATGTCATAGGGGTTACCATGGCAAGAGGACAGCTCCGCAAAAAGGACCTCTAAATTTCAGTTTTTGCAAATTAGCTCAAAAACTAAATCAATGACCTACTGTTTTTATTGTTTTGTTGGAAAGCCCCCTAAATTAGTCAACTCCTGGCAATACAACAACAAGTTTTCAATAGATCTTGTTATATGAAAAGGCATTTTTTTTTTTTGCCTGCAAAAAAATTCTACTTGACAACTCTCCCCGAAACGTTTCTATTTAAAGTGGCATGCTGAATTTTGTATGCTGGAAAAAGTCAAGATAGGCCACTGTGCAAAATTTTGAGATAAAAACAAATGTTGCTACAGCCTCTATTTCCGGTTCTCATGATTTTACTCTGGATTGTGTGGTGCCAGAAAATAGCCATACCCCTATGTGGAGAGAATTGGAAATTCCAGAGGTGTGTGTGTGTGTGTGTGTGGGGGGGGGGGGGGGGGGGGTCAATGACCCAGGAACTTCCAGAGGGTAGGAGGGGTGAATGGTTAAATAAGTTTTCAGAGGGTCAGCTTCACAGTTGTGTCGGACATAGTTGTTCAAAATTGTAACTTACCAACTTCGTAGATCTTTTTCTATTTTTTAAGAAACTATTGTTACATTAAAAACACGTTTCCCTTCCCTGGAAAACCTTTGTAATCGAAGTAGTCCAAATTGAGACAAGAAGTCTAGCATTTTAGTCAAGGGGTTGTCTGGAGCATTGTATTGTGTGTCAATTATTCTAAGACTGTTGTTTGTGAAACTTTCTTGTGTACAAAAGTATAGTTCACTGGCAAGAATATATTGAATTTGTTTCAATGTTGAGAAACAAAGGAAAATTTTGGACGGCAAAGAGAAAGGCCCAAATTTACATAACACATTGAAATATTTGTTCGTTACTATAGTTGTTTGCATGCCATATAGAGTTCTGGGCAATGGAACTGGTTTGTCAGCACTGATCCTTGTTAAAACTTATTTTGTCCAAAGTTTTTCAACTCAAAATCCAAAATTATTGACGTAATTTGTATGCCAAACTTCAATGATGTAGAGCCAATTCAACATTCTTTTAATGTGCTATTGATCTCATACAAAATTTGCATATTCACGGTAATATGCTTATTTCGTTTTGTGGCTCCATTTCATCTGCAGTTTCAAGTTACGATCAAAGGTCAATTTGTCTTCCTGCGCTAGCGCTGTTATCGCTTATTTTGTTCAAGCTATTCCTATTCAAACTTATGACTAAAACAACATGATTACCGTGAGAAAAATCAGTAATTACCGGTATGATTGAGTAGAGCAAAAGCGACAATTTTTTATCTCCTAAAAATTTGCATAGGAAACACGTTTTTGCATTGCCTGACTTGTTCCTGCAATTAAGATTTAAAATCTTGAGGGCGATGACCACAAGTAGATAGAAAACACAACAATTATTTTAGTATTAAGAGACAGTGTATGGGTATTCACAACTTCCTGACAAAGTCTTCCGGTGAAAATTGAATGGCGCGGGCACTCTTTGATAACGCAGATTTTCTCATGTAGGCAGTTCAATATCTCTGAAAGGTTCGCCAAAACTGACTTTTGGGGCATTCTTTCGAAAGAAAACCTTTCGAGAGGGGGGTGGGGGTGTATTTTATATGTCAGGAATTTCAAAAGGGGTGGGGGGTTAAAAAAATAAAATACCTCAAAAATGGAAAATACCAGGGGGTGGGGGATCCTATGTGAAATTGCCTTTGTGGTGGGGTTATGGATGTTTTCTGGAACCACACATTTCCACTTCCGGTGTTGCCTGTATGTGAAACTTTTGAAAGAAATTTTTAGTCATTTAGCCAATTGGTGCAAATTAGCTGCTGTACTGCATGTGTGGGTTACTTGCCACACATCTTAAAACTCTTTCAAGCCTCCTTTAACAAGAGTCTGATTCAAGGAAACCCAGGGAAGCTACAGATGTATAACTGGTATACAGAAGGGCTACAAACCTTTTAGTTATTGAGTTATAGGATTGGACTGAGTAAACATGTTGTTTTGCAGTGCCACTTGTCTCCCCACGAAAGCAATGTCTGAGTAACAAGTGCACAGATGCAGTGCACTTGTCTGATCACCATTTGTGCTTTGCAAGACCATGGAAAGCAAACTTCATATGTTCACAGTTTTCTGTTGTGTCTCATCAAAGCTTCTTTGAATTAAATGACCACTAGAAGAAATATATTTTGAAGATTGGAATACAGCAAGATGAAATATTGTCAAATTTGGTGAATTAAAGGTGTTGATCGTTTTTGGCAGTGTGTTGAATTCTTCACTTTGAAGGAAGCCTTTTTGAAGCAAGCCTTTTCGTGTTATGCTAGGTGGCTCTAACTTTTGAGCCTACAGGGATGTATGAAATCCTAAAGTGTGACCATTCAACTGAAAGCTAATTCTTATAGGACTCATGTGGAAAGTGCAGCTTAGTAACCCCCGATTTTTTTTCGCTTAAATAAATCTTTGCACCTGTTGGAAACGCATTGAGCTTTTTTACGCCTTTTTTCAACCAAATCTTGACTTTTTGTAGGCTGTAAAAGTTACGAAATCTAGCCATCATCTGTCCCATGACCGAGCTAGTAAGGGGCATGGGTCTATTCCTTACATGACGTCACAAACTGCTTTGAATGCATTTTCACAGACTTAATACAATGCAAATCAATTTGTGACGTCAAGTAAGGAATAGACCCATGCCCCTTACTAGCTCGGACATGGGACAGGTGATGGCTAGATTTCGTAACTTTTACAGCCTTTAAAAAGTCAAGATTTGATTGAAAAAGGCGCCAAATAGCACAATATGTTTTGAACTGGTGCAAAGATTTAATTAAGAGAAAAAAAATTTGGGGGCTAGGTGCACTTGAAATGATCTAGTTTATCAACCAAAAAACCAAACTGCTAATTTTTCCAATAATACTGTTTATATATGAAGCAATTTCAGATACCTTGTTTGAAGGGACAGTGTCAATCATTGCATTTTCATTTTATCTTTTGGCTTTAGCAAAAGGCTAGCGTGTTCGAGACATAGACAATTTACATGTATCTTACACTAAATATCTCAAAGATTGAGATTAACGACTATTTTGTTCTGTTAAGGGGATAGCATCCATAGTTGAACTGTAGCTTAATCTACTCACTGTGAAAAATTCATCAAAATGTTTTGAAGTTTAAGCGCTTCCTTGAAATAAACACCATGCCAAGAGCAAATTTACTCCTTTCAAAATGTATTGTTAAGCAAACCACGTGTTTGATTTCACCTCAAAACACCATCAACTAACTCAGCTATTTGGTAAACCATAGGGTATTTCATTTGTTCCAATCTTTGGAGTATATTAATTTCTTGTAGCAGTGATTTAATCCAAGGAATCTTTGACAAGGCACAACAGACAATTTCGTTTCTGCTACCATATTTATTTGATTAACCACCCAGGGTGCTTATTTAATTTTGGGCCAGATAGGGTGGGCACTTATTCGAGGTGGGCGCTTATTATTTTCCCTACATTTTCAGCAAGCGAGGACATTTTTAGAGAATAACGAAACAAGGGATAACAAGTTTATTTTGCTTCAACAAGACAAAACAAAGTGCAAAATCTAACATAAACAATACCAAAGTTTATCGACTACGGTATCTACAACCAATTTTGGAACACAACTGACGCTCCTCTTACTTCACGCTGGGCTAGTACAGAAATGTTTTTTCTTGGGAGGGGGTGGGGTGGGTGCTTATTCGAGGGTGGGCACTTATTCGAAGGTGGGCGGTTAATCCAATAAATACAGTATCTTGAAAGAAAAAAAAAACAGTTGACATCACACACACACCACATGGGAATTTGTTTCAAACAATCAGAATTTCTACCCACATCAGAGTAGAAATTACATCAGTACGGAATTTCTACAGTCATTTCTCAGATGTTGCTTTTGTGCAGAGACCAGTTAGCACTGTGAAACAAATGGCAGACCATATATGGTGACCTGAACTTGGTATTTCTTGTTTCCTCTTAAGGTTTCTTGTTTGTGCTTAAGGATTTGAGGGAAGAATGGCATGAGAGTGCAATTCATGACCTTTTTGATGTAGATTAAGTTGAAAATGAGTTCAGAAATGAATTCACCATGTTAAATTTAACAAAAATGTGAAGTTTCTTACAGATTCAACGCAAGAACATGTAAAAATTACAATTAATTATATTACAATATTTACAAACAAACATGGGATACTGGGAGTGTATGTGTGGCCCCCTGTCCATATATTGTTTCCTCACAAATCATCAAATTCAAAGTTCTATATTTTGATATTTTAAACTAGATCTTTACTTAATCTTTACAAAACTTCACTTTTTGTTAAATTCATCATGGCGAATGTATTTATGAACTTAGTTTTTCATTTAATTTGTGTGGGTAATCAAATGGTGACGTGTGAAATAAGGTGAGGGATTTTGTTAGAATTTTGACAAAACGCAAGTGAAATTATTATTATTAACTTATTTTTCTAATGTCACGAGTTTACAATACTGTGCAAAAAGAATGCAAATGAGTTTTGGTGCTTTCCGCGACTTGTCAGCGCTTCTCAACAAAATATAAACCAAATGTCGGGTGAAACTATACACGTATTTCATTTGAACTCTGTCTAATTTTTGAAACGTCCATTGTCTCTGTCAAACTGAAAATTCACGTTGCTCTTTGAAAAGCCGTGCAAATATTCAGGTGAAATATTGCTGAAAATAGTGAAAATTTCAAGACAGCTTATGGAATGAGCGTGAAAATTCACCTCTTGAATTAAGATTCAAAAACGTTGCTGTAAACAGGAAACAAGTATCCTATAACACTTTAATAGAGAAAACGTTTAAACTGTGGACTTTGACGGTAGAACACTGCACGCACAAATACAGTTAGCCATCATGTAAACACTATCTGCGGAGAAAAGATCAAGACATAGGAATTCTTATGCACCTTAATTCGTTCCTTTATTTTACTACTGATTTTCTGTTTTGTTTCCATTTGCTGAGGCTTGTAAGTTTTATGCACCCGCACAAATTGGGCATCATCATAAATCATCCAACTCGTTAAGAGAAATTTTAAGATGAAGAATTTTCAATTAACTATATGAAATTTTGTTTCGGTTCAAACAAAATCACTTCAAAATATCGTCCTTAGATTAGCAAATTATTGGGGATGCACTCAATTTTTTAGCAGCCCTCAAAAATCTGTTTCGAAATCTTGGTGGAAAGTTCATGAACGTTTGGCTGAAATATCAGTGATTTTTTGGTTGAACAATAGCTAAAACTCTGCAAAATTCGTTTGCATTCCTTTCGTACAGTAATGTACCATTTGATTATCTTTTAATATCATGGGTGACAAACTACACTCACAATCGTGAGTTTTTGTCTTGTTTATTATATCAAGAAACGTTGCCATGGCAATTTTTTAATTTCATTTTTGAAATTATAAATTAATGCTGAGATTTCGTGGCCAAATTAAGGAGTAATTTGTCACCCATGATATTATGTTTAAAACCGCTTATTACATGCTTTTGGTTCAAATCAGCTCTGGTTTGGCTCGTAGACTTGACACCAAGTGAGAACCATTTCCGTCTTAAGGTTACCGTATACCTTTAGAGGTGTCTCACATCCTAGCAATGAACCTTGTCCGGTTTAAACTGTAGATACCTAAACCCCATATCAAATTAAAGCTTTTAGAGCTGGCTATCAAACTGTACCAAGAATTTTGAAATACAACGAATTGTCGAATTTTGAGGGCTGTTTTCTCGAATCGTTTTTTCCACTTGAAGGGGACAATAATTATTTAAAAAGCTAAAACTCAAAGGGAATTTGTTCTTTGCCTTCAAATTTGGACAGTAGTTAGTTTAACATATAAACAACGAAAGCATGTCTGCGAATTTTTTCTTTCAAAATATTTTTTCTCCGAGAGTGATTTTTGTATGATCACTCCACATTTTTTAAATCCTATTTCGAAAATGTTTTGCAACTTTTTACTGCAATTGAGTTTGGCAAAATGCAGACACATTTTTTTAGCGCTTTTGGTCCAGAAACTAAGGAAAGAATTAAATTAGTGAAAGTAAAATTTGCTTTCACTTGTAGCTTTCAAAATGTGATTCGGACGCTCGCATTTAGAGGTCGTGAAAAATTTGACAATTCATTTTATTTCAAAATTCTTGGTATAGTTTGATAGCCAGCTCTAAGCTTAAATTTTTTATAGAGGTTTAGGTATCTACAGTTTAAGGCAGACGCACTACATCGCTTGGATGTGGGACACCTCTAAAGGTATATGGTAACCTTAAATTGAAATCACAAGTTCATTTCTTTTGTCAATTAAGGGGACAAGTCACTCATTCTTTGCATTGTTCAATCAAGGTTTTTCTCACAGAAAATCCCGTCTGTCTGATATATGCCAAAGCAAAGCTGACTTTGAAAACTTCATATCTTTACATTCAATTTACAACTTTGATTGATTGTCTATAAACTGTTTAGGAAGCCGAAACCTGTTGATAGACAATCAATCAAAGTTTGAAGTTACCTTCTGATTATTTCATAAACCAGAAAGTTGCCACAATTTTGCACTTTATATTGTTATGGCTTGTTCTTGGAAGAATGGTGTAATAAAGATTGCTTTCAATAAACTTGCCATTTTATTGTTAGTAGAGCTTTTTCTGAAGTTCTTTATTATCAACAGAAATGACAGAAAAATAATAAAATTACTCAGAAGGAAAATCACAAAATGATATGCATACTACTTCAATATGAAACTTTTATATTGATAAGTGACATCACTGATACTAATTATGCACGAATGACGTCATCATCAATTTACATGCATGAATATTTTTGTGCAATAGGCTCGGAATCAGATTCAGATTATAAATTTAAACTTGATTCTTATTCCGAATCTGATTCTGAGTCTTAAGAGGTGGCATAGAATAGACTTAGAATCAGATCCGGAATAAGAATCGAGTTAAAATTTAAATCTGAATCTGATTCTGAGTCTAACGCACATAAATATTCATGTTTGTACATAAAGTGCATAATAATTGATGCAAATTGTTCGTGGCATCATTCATGCATTTTAATGTTTGACATCATGCATAAATATAGGCTGGGTGAATAATTTTTTTTATTTTATTCCAGAAATCAGGTCTGTACAGTAACAGTAGAATGCATTATTCAAGGTTTTATTGAACTTTTCAGTATACACATTCTGACTTTCCATTTCTAATTTTACACACTATTTTTAACCCTTTAACCCCTAATATCACAGAACAAATTCTCCTATCTAGTTCCCATACATTTCTTACCCGTAACGGGGAGAAGTTATTAAAAAATATATCACGAAGATTCACCGTGGTGTTCATATCCTTAATTCACATTACCTCAAAATTTGAATAAGCATTGACTAATTTTTATCCTAATACTAATTTTATCCTAGTACTACACTACTACACTACTAGATTTTTCGCCCAATTTTCATCCATATGCTATACACTCTGGTATTTAGCCTAATTTTTAATACTATGAACTATGGTTTTTGCACTAATTTTCATCGTGACCATATACACTCTGATTTTAATCCCAGTTTCCATCTTTATACCATACACACTGGTTATTGGCCTTTTTTTTTCATCCTTATACTATAAAACTCCAGTTTTTGGCCTAATTTTCATGCTAATACTATAGACTATGGTTTTTGGCCCAACTTTAATCCTAATATTATACACTTGGATCTTCGACCCAATCTCCATTGTAATACTACGGGCTATATTTTTCGGCCTAGTTTTCATCCTAATGCTATAAAGACTATGGTTTCTAGTCTTATTTCCATCCTAAAAATATACATTTAATTTTTTGGCCAACAAGTTTTGATCCTTAAACTATAGACTCTAAGGTTTGGTCTTATTTTACTCCTAATGTTATACACGTTCATTTTCGGCCTAATTTTAATCCCTATACCATAGTCTTTGGTTTCTGGCCTAATTTCCATCCTAGTACTATAGACTATGATTTTGACCTTATTTTCCTCCTAATGCTATAGACTATGATTTTGACCTTATTTTCCTCCTAATGCTATACCCTTTGATTTTTGGCGTAATTTTCATCCTAATACTATATACTTTGATTAACGGGCTAATTTTCATCCTAATACTACACATTTGATTTTGGCATAATTTCATCCTTATACTACAGACTACGGATTTTTGCCTAATTTTCATCCTAATACTATAGACTATGGTTATTGGTCTAATTTTCATCCTATTAAAATACCTGGATGCACTTTAATTTTCGGGATAACTTTCAGCTTTATACTATAGACTATGGATTTTGGCCTAATTTTCATCCTAATACCACACATTTAATTTTTGGCCTAGTTTTCATCCTAATACTATAGACTACGTATTTTGGCCTAATTTTCATCCTAATAATATATATTTGATTTTTGGCCTAGTTTTCATCCTAATACTACAGAATAGTGCTTTTGGCCTAATTTTCTTCCTAATACTATACATTTGATTTTCGGCCTAATTTTCATTTTAATACTAAAGACTATGGTTTTTGGCCTTATTTTCATCCTAATACTATAGACTAATTTCGACTTAAGTTTCATCCTTATACAATACCCTTTGATTTTTGGCATAATTTTCATGCTAATACTATACATTATTTTGATTTCCGGCCTAATTTTCATCCTAATACTACAGACTATGGATTTTGGCCTAATTTTAATCCTAATACTATACACCTGATTTTCAGTGTTGTTTTTATCCAAATACTACAGGTTATGGATTTTGGCCTAATTTTCATCCTAATACTATAGACTATGGTTTATGGTCCAATTTTCATCCTAATACCATAGATGTTGATTTTTGGCCTAACTTTCATCCTAATACTACACATTTGATTTTTGGCCTAATTCTCATCCTAATACTATAGATTTGGTTTTGGGCTTAATTTTTACCCTAATACTATACCTTTGATTTTTGGCCTAATTCTCATCCTAATACTATAGATTTGGTTTTGGGCTTAATTTTTATCCTAATACTATACCTTTGATTTTTGGCCTAATTCTCATCCTAATACTATAGATTTGGTTTTGGGCTTAATTTTTATCCTAATACTATACCTTTGATTTTTGGCCTAATTCTCATCCTAATACTATAGATTTGGTTTTGGGCTTAAGTAACGCTTCGCGTAAGAACTATGGTGGAGAACAATAGGCCGCGGCAACGAGAGCCGTTTTTCTCCCGTGTTGAACCAAGGTGTTATAATCTCCAAATGAGCTTTCTCATTCGGTAAAACGCTATTTAGCGCGAAATTCAAATGATTTGAAGAAAATTTTCTATGTTGGAACCCGAGCAATTCGCTGAATTTTACATATTGCATTTATATTCTAATAATCTTTGCATAGCCGAAAAGGAATAGAAATCGTATGTGGGGAAATGCGTGTTTGGTTGATGACGGCCCGGAGAGTGGTAATTTTACCTTTCTTTCGTCAAAATTTTGACAGATTTATAAATAATTTACAGTAAAGTTATGCAATCCAGTGTTTACTTGTTCAGGATACACGCGCGCAAGCGAATCACCAGATATGAAATGTTTCATAGCATTTTTGTTATTTATTTTCTTCTCTATAGTTATTCCAAATGATTTTTGCTTGCCAGACGTTATTACTATTTTCTTTACTCATTGTCGACTGAATATCGCCGGCTAACGGAGATCAAAATAACTTCCAGAATGGCGTATTTATCGCCTCAACACTTTCTGAATATGAAGAAAGTTTTCGGCAAACAACCATATACGAGTGTTCTCGTAACGTCCAACATCTCTAAGTATTACGACTATAACAGAACATTTTAATATTTTGCGTCAATGAAATCAGCAACCCCGAGGGATTCTTCAAGTCTAAGAAAGTGTTTGACGCGCACAGGCCGACGCAAGCGGCAATCACGGACTCTCAACAGCCAACGAAACCAAAAAAAAAATTACAACATCCATAAACAGGCAATATTGAATGAGTCAGTTAAAGCTGTAGCAACAACCGCGACTATAAAAGCAGATCCTCATACAGTTCCTCTTCAAAAGCTGACAACACGGACAGTGCGTTGCATTCATCTTCTGTTTACAAGTCTAGTGTACCACTTGAAACGGAGTGAAACGTCTTCGTAAAGGTGGATTTCCACTGTCGCGTAAATTTTACGTGCGTACAGACGTAAATTTAGCTGGCTTTACGTACGTAAATAAAATAAGAAGCGATATATGAGCCGCGTGCGTAAACGTAAAAAGTTGAACAGCACTCAACTTTTTACGTTTACGCACGCGGCTCATACATCGCTTCTTATTTTATTTACGTACGTAAAGCCAGCTAAATTCACGTCTGTACGCACGCAAAATTTACGCGACAGAGGAACAACAATTCGTCTGCAGAAAATCTATATCCATGTGCCACAATAGTTTGTACATTTTCATATGAGCACCGCAAACAAGCTACTGCCAAAATCGTAATCTTCTCGCAATTACCTGAAATGTTCGCATATTCCAGTCGACTGAGGGCGTTTTTTCTGTGAAAAATGGTGCTCTGATCAAGAAACGCGCAATTGGAGATGTCTAAGTATTCCAAATCACTGGCTTTGTTGACGATTTGCAGAAGCTGTTGTGGACCGCGCTTGCCGACTTCAATTCGATCGACGACCCGCGTGTATCGCCAAATCCCCACTCCGAATGAAAAGGACAGCAGCATACAGCCGCAAAAGACATAATACACTAAGAGATGATCAATTTCAGAAAAGATGGACACTTGCAAGAAAATAATGACTCAGGAGAACTCTTCTTTTTCGCGTCACAGCAACAATCAAACATGGCGGAAGATCACTGAACGGTCTTGACGGACCGTAACCATGGTTCCCCACATGCGATTCTCTTAAAATTTTCGTGACACATAGAACAATAGTTATATTCCATATATGGAACATTGAAAGGGAATTTTTGAATATTTTACTGCCATTTTTTAACATTTTTTTGTTTCTAGCCAATCACAAGGCTAGATTTTAATTAATTAATTGGAAACAGACAACCGGTTAATTCACGCTGTGTTGCCGATTTTTCTATAGTTCTTACGCGAAGCGTTACTTAATTTTTATCCTAATACTATACCTTTGATTTTTGGCCTAATTCTCATCCTAATACTATAGATTTGGTTTTGGGCTTAATTTTTATCCTAATACTATACCTTTGATTTTTGGCCTGATTTTCATCCCAATGTTATACACTTTCATTTTTGGCCTAATTTTGATCCCTATACTGCCTGCCATACGGAGCTTGAGCCCGCAGTACGAGCGGCAGTCAAAACTGGTTATCCTACGTCATTAGCAAGTGACACTTCACTGTGGACTAAATGACAATACTATCGAATTTGTTGTTTATCACCGCTCCAGCCGCTCTGGAGTTCTCGAGAATGGCCTATTTCTCCAACCTAAAGCAAACTGGAAACCACTAGATACCTTTCCCCAGCATTCTGGAACTTTCCACACAGCCACTTAGCTTCACTTAGTGAATAACACCTCACAGCGTTAAAAAGAAGGAGAGCGAAAAACCTTGACAACCGCGGCCGTCCGACGCGGGCAGTGCTTTTAAATGCGGTACTCCTTAAACAGTTTGCGCTATTCTATGCGTTTAAATATAAAATATAGCACTAAATAAATTAATAAATATGTATACAAGTATACAGAATAAAATTATTCACACGACTGTATACGCATGATTTTTATTAAATTTAGTTTGCGGCTTTATGATGTATCCGCGAAAAAGTTTCAATTTCTATTTTTCATTTGGTTGTAATGGTTGATAGCATGCATTACTCACTTTTTTCGAATCACCGCCCCGAGCTTGTTGTGAGTTATCAGCGAGTAAGCCGTCAGTATCTTTTTTAGCTGAGAATCTGAGTCTCACAACAGACATTTTCAGGCCAGATTTGGGAACTAGTACTGGAACTGAGTTCGCACAACATATATATACCTCTAATATTTGCTAAAATATTATAAATATCTACCTCTTGCTCTGAGTTTCAAGTTCAGATTCAAAAATCCAACCAAGAAGAACAAGGTAGTGAACTGGCCCGCAGGTAGCGAGTGCTAATCTAGGCGGGCCAGACTTTCAAATCACTCTATTGCTAGTTAGTAGTTAATTAGTAGCTAGTTGTTAAAATTTCACCTATTTACATTTAGACATTTCACCTATAAACTAAGACGTGATTCCTGTTCTTGTTATTCAGATTTATGAGATAATCCAAACCCTGATTCAAAACAGTAATAAGTTTAAGCCCCAAATTCGCTTTATTTCCCTTATTATTAAAACTTTACACACCTGTCAGACAAGTAGACTTCATAAAACTGCAGATTGTTCAAAAATCAATAATAATAAATTTAAAAATTCTAAATCCCATCAATTATTATATGTTCCTCTTGACCCAGAGTTTTTGAACGGTTTTTGTTGTTCCTCATTATTAAAGCCAACACTAAAGAAAACCATATAATTTATGTTAACTGATATTAGTATAAGTGTTCAGCAATAATTATTGTTATCAATCTTACATGTCCAGACAACTCTTGGCACTTCATTATTTTTTATCATCTTTGAAACTCAATGCACAAGGAACAACTCAAACTATAATTGTGGATGTGACGAGCTAATGCCAAATTTCTGACAATGGCTACATCATGATGCCCAATAATAATAATAATAATAATAATAATAATAATAATAATAATAATAATAATAATAATAATAATAATCTTTTGTTAGGAAGCTTCCGGTCACTTAACATGGTTTTCAGAAAGGTCCTTGATGGAATTTTGCAGGGATATATCCTTCAGAACTTATCCACAAAAGCTACTTAGAAACAGCTATGGCAGCTAACACATTCATCTCATAGCCAGTATTACCATCCACCTCATTATCGGCCTCCCAACTGATTGTAGCATGCTCCTGTTTACCATCCCTCATTCAATAAATATACTGTAGATGTTATCAATCACATGGGATCTATTTATGTTTGGCTATTTATTGTGTTGCATCTACTGTTTCGAGTCTCTTGTAATTGCCAAAGTCATTCTTCTGTTATTTAGTTTTGCTTATTTTTATTGAATTGCCACAGAAGCCAACAAAATATACAGAAAAAAACAACAACAACAACTTACAAAAGAAGGACGGGTATGGCAGGGGGAAGTAACAGGGCTGGGTCCAAATTGACAACTGCTCCATATAACTAAGAAAGAGAAAAAACACCCTGAAAACAAAGTCAACAAGAACCAAGAAAAATAACAATAATAAAAAAAATTAATAGGTTATTCAGGGCATTTTTTCATTATTCAATCGGTTAATAAAAATTGAATTTTCACAGGCGTGCATTTCCTTCTAATGTTTTGTCTGGCTTTTTACTTTTGCGATTTCTTTGTTACCCTATCTAAAACTTGCCCTACATTGTACCTTCCACCTCTTGCTCATGGCATTCACTAACTTGATAAAAATGACTGATGTTTGGCATCCATAAATTCTTACTCTAGCTCAAATGTGGGTGGGGGGGGGGGGGGGTCTTTTTCCCCCCTTTCAATCTCATGTTTGGGGTTCCACCAATTGCAAACATTTTATTTTAAATGCAATGGGATACCAAGAGCACTTGCTAAGTTCTGTTTTCTCCACATAGTTTTAAACTGCGCAAAAATATTCCTGTATTAGTGAGCAATACTCATGGGAAACCCGAGTATCTCGGTGCCTACTATTGTTTGCGCGGTAACAATAGTAGGCACCCTCCTTAAAGACATTTAACATTTGACACTCTCCCACCCACGCACCCTGTCTAAGGGGTGATGGATCTGGCTGGCAATACATTTACCAATGTTATTCAATTTATATAATTTCTTTATTTATAACAATTTAATGGCACAAATCGGTAAATAAAAAGTAAAAAATATCTAAAATAGCCATAAGAATAATCTGTAAAAATTTTAGGGTAAAAGCACCTCATGCTGAGACAGATCACCAATTACCAAAACAAAAAATGTAGGGACAATAAATGACAATAAAACTAGCCGTAAAGTTAGTAAGTTAATTAATGAAATTATTTAAATTATAATGAAATCACATATGTTGGTCGGTGAGCGAAGAGTCCAGTCCACAGTTGCTCAATATGGCCTTCTTATTCCGTTCCGAGCTATTGCTGGGCTGCGTTTCAACATTTTACAGACACTGACAATAGTCGCACACTTTAAGTGTCTTTTTGAGCTTTAAAATACAAGTGCTGCAGGAGGATTGCAGGCAGAGGACGTGGAAAACTCTCAGAGATTTATACTCGTTGTTACCTAGCAGAGAAACAGGTCGGGAATTTGTATCCCTAAACACTACAATTACCACCTGGCGAGATCAGTCTCTCCGAAATGTAAAAAGCATATTTCACAACCAGAATGTAAACAAAAGCTTTCCTAAATTGTACGACGAGTCCAGTCGGCCAAAGCGTCGTTGTCTTCACTGTGAACCTCACGCGGCGAAGATCACTATATACTGGTCATTCAACCGAAAACAAAACGACGCAGTAAATCGATCAATACTTATAGTCGCCGTGCTACGTCGTAAACTTGGTAAAATTAAAAGGACGAAACAGAAAACAACACCTCAGGCCATGTTAAATATTTTTCTTCCGCTTTGAATAAGCACTTCATGTAATTTCTCTTGCTTGGCACAACCAATCACAGAGCGCAGATATCAATGACGTATGAAAACTCAGTTTTGACCCGTTGCTGAAATCTGATTGGTTGATTTAAATTTCAGACGCGCGGACCGTATGGCAGGTGTAGTCTGTGGATTCTAGACTAATACTCATCCTAATACTACAGACTATGATTTTGACGTAATATGTCAAAAACGAGGGCGAGTGCTTTATCACGGGTTCCAAATACTGAGAAACAGATGAAAGCACGAGGCCGCAGGCCGAGTGCTTTCATCTGTTTCGAGGTATTTGGAACCCGTGATAAAGCACGAAGCCCGAGTTTTTGACATGTCTTCTCAAATGAAACAATAAGAAATTAATCTCATTAAAATGCAAATGTTTGATCTCAGATGAAAAACATGTTTCATCTCAGATGAAAACCTGGTGGTGTTTCATCTGGTGTTTCATTGGGGTATCAAGATTCATCCACCTGACCGAAATGGAGGTCATTTATTGGCTTTTGACTGCATGAATTATTAATGAGTTTGAGAACTAAATTTCATTCTAATGCGATATCCTTTGATTTTTGGCATAATTTTGATCCTAATACTATACCTTTGATTTTTGGCATAATTTTCATCCTAATACTATAGACTGTTGTTTTTGGTCTAATTTTCATCATAATATCATTCACTTTGATTTTGGGGCTAAGGTTCATCCCAATACTAGTTACAGACTATGGATTTTGGCCTTATTTTCATCTTAATACTATACATTCTAGTTTTTTAAAAAGTTAATAGGTAATTTCCCAATCCACATTCTATAGGCAGTTTGGTGCGATTGAGGGATTATGGGATTATTTTTGGGGGGCATTTTTCTGAGAACAGTGTGTAAAAATTATGATAACACACTGACACATGACTTCATGCCTTGAAATTTTTTTATACCAGCTGTGGCCATGAAAAAATTAAAAAACTGAGAGAAAAAGTTAAAGCAGATCCTTTTACCATTCAGTTTTTGTTAACCCTTTGGTTTTTAATCTGATGATGTGGATCTAACCTTTGAGTTTGTGGAAGAAATGAAATAACAGAGTGTGCAGATCATTCATATGAAAACTATTGGGCAGTACTTTCTTATGCAGCTGTATGTTCTGGGGTTTGCCCTCATTCATCAGCAATTTTATTTTTTCTTCTTTTCTATGGCTAAAATGACTTAAAACAAGAATCAGAAATTGAAGAAAAATTGTCTAGAACCCAGCTTTAACTGAAACCTTCTAGTATATGAAAGAGCTATTTTGTTCAGTGTGTATTGATTTCTTGTTCTTGTTATCAACTTTTTCAAAATAATTTTTGAATGTTAGAACCCACTCAAAATTAAGGCAAGCTAATTTTTCTGAGAAAAGAAAGATTTTTTGTGACGTAAATCAAGTTCAGCCCGAGTCATAAGGAAAAGTCACAAGTCAAGTTCATTAAGTCAAGATCAAAATAGTTTTTCCCACCTTCAATTTTCTTAATGTTCACTTAGTTTAATAGGTGTTTCCTGTTTTCATAGAAGTTGCCAATGATGAGTTAATAGTCAGCCTTCCTATGAAGTATTCAGCATTTAACAAGCACAGTTCCCAGTATGTAGTTAACAACTATTCAGAAGAAATCCTAAACTGAGCTGTAATTTTACAGGAACTCCTAAGAAAAGATGGAAAGATCTTAACAAAAAAATTTCAAAAGACGTCTTAATCTCTGAAGGAACATACTAACAGTAGCAAGTCCTTCAATAAATTTCATGGTATGGTATAACACAGTTCAATATTGTATTATATATCCTGTGACTGCAACAAGTTCACACTCAAGTGCCATGAAATTCAAATGGATGATACACCACTGAAGGCTGACAAAATGTGGAAACATAATAATTATTTGAGCTAATTGACTTGAAATCGACTCAGGATTCAAACTGGACAGGTAAATACTCCAAGTATAAAAATATTCCAAAAATGAGGTTACCAAATATAATTGATGGAATGTAACTGAATGCTGAAAAATCTGAATAGAATGTTGAACATTTGTGTAACATTATTTAAGTGTAAGTGCTGAAATGTAAATAACAAAATTTAAAAAAAATTCTACCAAGATAGAAAAATCTGTGGACATTTTGACTGACAATAATAGCCATAGATCAGTGCCAAATGGCTGAAAAGTTTTTAACAAAACTGAGAAAAGGAGTTTTTGCTGCTCATAATGATCCAAAAATATAAAACATAAAGTATCAGTTAATTATTAAGACCTAAGCAGTGCTTGCCTGTAGTGGTGCTTATTTGTGGTGTATACAAAATGTGGGTTAAGCCATGGCCTACCTTTAGTACTATGGCCATTCGGTTTTTCACTCCCAGGGGATACTCCTTGGAATTTTTGGTGGCTGTCATGCCCCAGGGGTACTCCCGAAAATTTTCGATAGGGGTGTGCCACGAAGGTTCTCGAACCCTGACCCTATTTAAGGGTAAAGGAAGGGAAAACGGATACCCTTTTTAAGGACGGAACCCAAAAAAATGACACCACATTCAAGGGACCCCAAAAATGGCTAATGTGCATGGATAAACTCAAAATATCTCTATGAAAATCACTTTTCTAATACTTCAGCGGACACTTCAGTTTTAAAAAGCCATTTCTTTTTCGTAAACGTGGTGCTTACAAGCTTCAATTTAACTGATGCAATTTAGGTACCCTACATCTAAGGACTAATCCAGGAATGCGTTGCTAAATGAGGAAAAAATGATACCCTATTTAAGGACTGAGAACCTCAAAAACCATGCCCTATCTCGTGGCACGTACCTATATAACCCATATATGGAAGTACCCTCCCTGGGCCGTCATCCAGCTTGGTGTTCCAAACCCTGACCCTATTTCAGACCAAAATTTGTTATTTTCTAGCACCCTTTTTCAGACCTGTCCTTGAAAATTCATACCCATTTTCAGATAAAAAGGAAATCAAACATTGAAACCAGAAGACACAAAAGCCATTAAGTCATCAGTTTTGAACAATTGCAGGCTAATTAACAAAATTTATTATTCCACAAGCGCACGTTGGATATGAGATGATAGATAGCCAACGAGGCGCGTAGCGCCGAGTTGGCTATAATCATCTCATATCCAACAAGCGCAAGTGGAATAATTGTTTTATTAAAAACAACCGAGAAATATTGCTAGATCTTACTGATTTCGCTGTGCAAGAACGACCAGAAGGCAATTTAATGGTCGCCATTTCTCGACCATGGTATAATATTATTGCTCATATACCATGGCCGCTAAGCCAATCAAATCCCTCGAATTGCATTATACAATGATGCAGTTTTTAATAACAGCTATTAGTCCATGTTTCATACTGGACAAGGTCCCCATCTCCTTGTGTTATACCTTCATCTCACAATCTTACCAAATGATGATCGGTAATTCAGCATCGTTTCTCTCTCTCTTTTTTTTTTTTGTTCCCTCTACCATTTAATGATATTGTCACACTTTTACAATTAATTTATTGTTTTTTTCAGAAAAGAACTTTATCAAAACGAGGTGGGCCGTGCCTTTAAACCCAGGTTTTGTATACACCCATACAAGCTTGTTCTAACTCTTCAGTCTGTGAGGATGAAATTCTTGAGTAGTGGCCATTCAAATAAAGGGTGATTTAATTGAGCACTATGTAGTACTTCTCTCTGGTCCTGGTTATCATGCAATATGCTGTACAAGTTGGTTCTAGTTTTGAGTCTGTGGATGAAATCCTAAAGTTTGAAAATTGAAATAAATGCTACAGTGGAACCTCGATTTAACGAACCTCTATTTAACGAAGTCCTCGATATAACGGCCAAAGTTACAGTAAAATGTATGGAATAGAACCTGGAGGTTCCACTGTATTGAGCAGTACGTTTTATGTAATGATGTTTCATTTGTTGTACAATGTTGTTCTATTAGTAAATACATGAAATTCTAAAATGAGGCTTTTGACAAATAAATGCAGCTATTGAGTACTCCTTTGCAGTTTATTGAAGGGTACCACAAAATAATGTGGTTTAAATGTTGAGTCTCTGGATAAAATCCTAAAGTGTCACCATTCAAATGAAAGCTGCTGAGCGGTACTTTCCTTTGGTGCTGTTTATCATGCTGTACAAGATGGTTCTAACATTTGAGTCTGTGGATGAAATCCCAAAGTGTGATCATTCAAATGAAAGCTATTGAGCAGTACTTTCCTTTGGTGCTGTTTATTATGTTGTACAAGATGGTTCTAACATTTGGGTCTGCGGATGAAATCCTAAGGTGTAACCAAGCCAATGAATGCTACTAATGATCAGCAGTATTGTTCTGTGCAGGTACAGTGTAATTTATTGTGCCTCATAAATATGGTTCTAACTCTTGCTTCTGTCAACCAAATCTCAAAGTATGACCATTCAAATGAAAGCTACTGAGCAGTACCTTCCTGTGGTGCTGTTTATTATGCTGTACAAGGTGGTTCTAACATTTGAGTCTGTGGATGAAATCCTAAGGTGTAACCAAGCCAATGAATGCTACTAATGATCAGCAGTACTTTTCTGCAGTACAGTGTAATTTATTGTACCTCATAAATATGGTTCTCACTCTTGCTTCTGTCAACCAAATCTCAAAGTATGACCATTCAAATGAAAGCTACTGAGCAGTACCTTCCTGCGGTGCTGTTTATTATGCTGCACAAAATGCTTAATTCTAACATCATATTAATTAGTCTCGAGTTTGTGGATGAAATCTCAAAGTGTGATGGTTGCAATATAAATGCTACAAAAACATAACCTTCTTTACAGGCTTAATTAATACAAGGTGGTTGTATTAATGCTGTAAAGTTCTGTGTTTGAAACTATAAGGTGTCACTGTGACAATTCAAATGAAAGCTATGACAAGCTGATTCCTTTCCTGAAGCACATTTAAAGTTTCAGTAGGAAACATGTATCTTGCACCACAGTTTTTAATTTCGCACAATTTCTCCAACAACACTGATTTCAAAATTTCCTAAACTGATATACAATTGCACACAAACATTCAAGTTATGAAATCTATAACACGTAGGTTCCAAAACTTGCATTATTTCTATACTTCAGAACCTGCTTACTAATGTGATACGGTTGTGCCCCCAACCTTCAAGTTGTGAAAATCAAACCTTGGCTGGCAAAATTTAAAGGCATCAGGCAAGTCTTAGTTTGTGTTAGCAGTTGTTATCTGGCTGGTCACACTGTCCTTAGTTTTTTTATACCCATATGGAGAACCAACAAGCTTCTTTAAGGTTACCCAATACCTTCAGAGGTGTCTCACGTTTAAGCGATGTAGCGCGTCCAGTTTAAACTGTAGATACCTAAACCCCCATATCACATTAAAGCTTATAGAGCTGGCTATCAAACCATACCAAGAATTTTGAAATAAAACAAATTGTCGAATTTTTCACGACCTCTAATTGCGAGCGTCCGAATCACCTTTTAAAGCTACAAGTCAAAGTGAATTTTGTTTTTTGCTTATTTAATTTGCTCCTCATTTTCAGGACCCAAAGCGCTAAAAAAGAGTCTGTCTGCGTTTTGCCATATTCAATCGAAGTGAAAAGTTATAGAGCATTTTCAAAATAGGATGGAAAAAATGTGGAGCAATCGTACAAAAATCGCTCTCGGAGTAAAAATATTTCGAAAGAAAATTAAAATTCGCAGACACGTTTTTGTTGTTTATATATTAAACTAGCTACTATCCAAATTTGAAGGCAAACGAACAAATTCCTTTTGAGTTTTAGCTCTTTGAAGTGGCTCCTCCAAGTGAAAAAAATTTATTCAAGAAAACAGCGCTAAAAATTCGGCAATTCATTTTATTTCAAGACTCTTGGTTTGGTCGGATAGCCAGCTCTATAAGCTTTAATTTGATATAAGGCTTCAGGTATCTACAGTTTAAACCGGACGCGCTACATCGCTTGGACACGAGACACCTATGAAGACACCTCTGAAGGTACCGGGTAACCTTAAATTATTAGAGCCATGGAGGACACTTACAAAGCAACTAGTTAAAGCAAATGTTACTTAAAATTTGATAGTATTATACTGTAGATTGCTTTTATAATTGACTGTCTTGAAATAGATTAACCACACACTGGTTTTGCTGAAATTTATAACTTCATAAAAATAAAAATATAGGAAAAAGTAATCTGTTGTAATTCCAGGGGCCCTGGGTGCATGTATAAGGGGCCTTTGTTAAATTTTGGTTCTTATCAAAAACATGACAAATTTTTAGGGAAATTAAATGGGCTTAAGTTTCTTGAATAAATAGTTATAGTCCATACACCAATCCGCATTTTTGGCATGTGGACTACAACAGTACCTTTGAGAAGCTGAGGCTCATTTCTTTCCCAAGTTGGTCATATTTTCAATAAAAACCAAAAATCAACGGAAAATTCAACAGATGCCCTTTTTACCCCCAGGTCCTCAATTTCACGTCTGGTTGTCCTAAGTGCACCACTTTACATTATTGACCAGGGCCCGATTGTTCAAAGAGTGGATAATGCTATCCAGTTGATAAAATGTACTCATGCCCAAACCAATACATTTTATCTGCTAGATAGTGACTCATCCACTGGATAAAGTTATTTGTTTTTTGAACAACTGGGCCTGATGTCATCACTTGATTTTATGACAGTCAATCTAGAAAACCAATCTAATTCCTTTTAATAATAAATAACAATGTTAACCAGAATCCCAAGATCGTATTAGGTACAGTTTGACCAATGATGAAGCTTCTTGCCAAGAGATTCAAACGATCTTGAGTCCCGCTTGTGGCATATTCTTCTCCCACAGGCGTGGTTCTTTTGTGAAGTTCTGTCAACCTGAGGTGTAAAGCAAAATTATACAGTTGATAACACAAAAACTAATAATTTTTACCTTTTTGATTATTAATTTTTGGGGTGAAACACCAGTTCTTTATGCATGTGTATATAGCCTATCAAATTTTGCTATTGGTTTCCAAGTAGCAAACATGGACTGACATTTCTAGAGATGAATAACCCTTTTGGGGGCATGTCAGTGTCACGACATGTATTTTTAAAAATCACGTTTTATAGTACCGTTACTGTTTAACAGACATTCCATCATTTCACCAAGCTACAAAGTGCGGTAAAAACGTGCTCATTTGGACAATATTTTCTTTCATTCTTCGGTTTCTTACTGTCCCTTTTCTATTTCAACAAAACTACAGGGTGAAAGGGGAAGCTTATTTATAACGCTCTTTGGATTTTTAACCTGAAAATTTAGATATGAATATCAGAAGGCATACCTCCTTTGTCCAAGTCACATAGCTATAGGTCTCAGAGATTTTATCTAATTTTTCGATCTTACTTCTTCGAAAACGCCAAAATGAAAGATCAGCTGCTGGTTGGTTTATCATGATCACATGCAACACAATTAATATTACCAAAACTTCAGTTCCTAACTCAATTTTCAGCCAAACTCAGTTTATATTCGCCAGGCGTTCCACAGAGGGGAGACTGGGTCGCTCAATTTTGCTCATTGAAATGACATCATTATATTGATACCAAATATCCAAGACTAGCAGGGGAAGAAGTGATAAAGAATGGTTCTATAAGTCTGTCAAAGTATCAGTACTGCAAAGTGATGGAATGATGGAAAAAAGTGCTAGTTAACTCGATCTTGTATCGCTGCGGTTGGAAAATCTAGAAAGGTATGCCCTGAGACGGGAAAACCTCTCGGAAATTGAGATGTGGAGGCGTTGGGATGCTTGGAGAGGAATCTTCGTTCATTGTTCACGCCAAACATTTCATAGCCCTCTGATACAAGTTTACGTAAATAAGGAAAATAAACATCGAATTTTGGCACAAACTGGTTTATCGTTGTCCCTTTAAACATTATGCTAATATGTTTTTCAACTTTTTTCCCAACTAATACGACTTTGCAAACTCGTTACTTTAGTCTGCCTTGTCGTAGCTAAACCAGACAACATCAAGGTCTTTAGAACTTCTAATTTCGTTGGACCTGTATATCACCATCTCTATTGTTTCAGGGCTAGGATCCATTGGTTCTGTTTTTGTTTTGTTTTGTTTTGTTTTTTTTATTGCTCTGCTTTTCTTCCCGCCAATCCTGTGAGCTTTTCTAAAGGCTGTGTGGTGGCCAGAATAAAATACTGAAAATTGGAACACTATTTTCAGCGATACTTCTTATCCCAAAGCACAACTTAATATAGGCCTACCTCCCATCAGTCTTTAGAACTGCCATCCTGTCTGGGTAGTGTTTCAGCCCTCTCGAGTTGTGGGAACTGGTTACGTGCACCGACAGAGCAGCTGATCCACAAGGCTAATGTGACGTCATCTTCAGTAGCCTGTAGAGGGTCAAAGCATTAATTTTGTAAACTGTCGAAATCGTCATCATCATCATCATTATCATCATCATCGCCATCATCATCATTATCATCATTACCAAGCTCATCATCATCATCATCATCATCATCATCATCATCATTATACCATCATTCAAGAAGCAACTGCTCAATTCAGACGCACAACTCAATGCATGAGAACATCGAGTTCGAATGCACTTTCATAGTAAGAGTCCCTCGTCAATACATCAACGTATGTATGATATTGCCCCCGTGTGTGGCGGTGCCATATATACACAAATACAATAGGGAATTTACCTTGTAAGAAGACTTGAGAGCGCTAGCTGACTGCTGCAGCAACAATTTCAAGACTATGCCACTTTGTATGTTTGCACGTGTTTGTAAATTGCGTCGATCAATGAACCCGTTTATCTAATTCTGGTAGTGACGAACGTTGAAGGTAGGGTTTTGGACGACGCTCAGCGGCGAAAACGTTTAGTTTCAACAATTCGAAAGGGCAACTAACTGTAAAAATGCAATGTCATGATAACTTTAGTTCCCGTTTACAGCTCAAGTTGCTCGAGTGAAAGCTGAGAGAAAAGTAGCATAAATTTTAAAATTTGTGAAAAGGGTTATTAGCAATTCAAATGTATTTTGAATTCCCTCGATTTTGATTTCGAATATAAAAAATTCTTTTGTGCAGTTCAACGAATATCTTGCAATTGTAACGCGCAAAAATACTGTGGTAATACGCAGTGATGATTCATCAGTAATTAATAACTTTGTCAAACTGCATACTTTGCTATTATATATGAAAGTGAAACATTAAATTAGGCAGCGTTTACACGAACGCCGGTCGAGACCGTTACCGAAACCGAGTCGATTTGAAAAAGTTTAGAGTCTGCGGATTGTGAAACGACATACTACTGCCCTATTGGAGTATTGATAATTCATTATAGTTTCCTACTTTTCAAATTCTTGCTTGCCGTTCTTGCTATTCTTGGTTTTCACATGACGTCATAAAAAACTGAAATTCATAACTAAACACAATTTTGGGTTTTTATCTTCATCATATATAAGAAAATCTAAATTTCCATCGGCTTGCTTCTTTTCAGCAGGATAGCATTCTTTGTTTTGAAAATAGAGCAGTTTGAATTTTAGATTTTTGCGCAGTGCGTGACAGAAGGATTGCAGCTCTAAACATGTCACGTACATGAAAACATCGATTCGCCTCGTGTTTTTTTAGGTCTGATCAGCTAACATGTAATAGAAGCGTTAATGTCAATGTTTGAAAGTTCAGCAGAGAGAAGAAAGGCTTTGAAATAGCCAAGGTTAACTCTAGATGTTTTTGCTGGTTTCCGGCCGCCATGTTAGTGCCCATCAGACAGGGCACCAACATGGCGTCCCATACTAAACTCGGTAATTTTCCGTGGTACATTTTCTAGAATAACTCGATTAGGAGATATCGCACAGCCTTGTGGCTTTCGCACGTTGTTTATGTATCACTCTTCTATAACATATCAATTTCTTGACTTTATCTATTGAATGGTTGAGGATTTTATTTTTTCACTTGCGTGACAATGTGTGAGGTGAAAACCACCTATTAGAAGTCGAAAATATTTCAAAGAGCTATCAATATAATATAAGCGGGATCGTTGTCAGTTGTAGACGATGTGGGAGAAATGAATTGCAAACAGGAGAGTGCTGTTTTCACGAGCTTTTTTTTTTTCTGATGGGTTTATCTCTCCTGAGCAGCACTGCTAAGCTTATTCAAATATTAGTAGGAAAACATGAACTAAGGGCTCCTTATGTTATTGTTAACTTGATTCTAAGTTGACACCACAAGCTCACAGCGAGGCATATTTGCTAATTTTTGAACACATTTCTGATCCCTTATCCCAAAGGAGTGGCAGTAATTGTTCCCGACGTTTCCGACATATTACAGTCGATATCGAGACAATTCTTGTTCAAAGCTCGCTGCAGCTTGTTTAAGCCGTACTGATCAAAGGAAATGTGGTTTCCACGTATAGTGGAGAGTTAGATCATAATTCCTGACTTTGAAGCAACTAAGGTTTTCCAAGTTTCAAGTTTCTTTTTTTCCACATATTAATTAAACACAAAGAACAGGAATTTGGAAGAAAGGAATGTGGAGGGACGGTGTGAAAACCCCTGGGTTAAAAAGTGTTTGCACACCTGATCTCTTACTTAACAAATGGATATCTGCATTTAAATTTATCTCAGTTAGCGAGCGTACATGGAAACAAGCAAACATAGCTAAGTAAAATAAACAAATGAGTAATGAAAAAGAAGAAGAAAATAACTAAATAAATAACTAGGCTGGAAGTCAAGAAATCACTCTCAGGCTTCGGATGATAGCAGATATTCCTTTAAATTTTTTCTAAAGCTTTGAACAGATGCTGCATTCTTGATGTTTAGAGAAGGTAAATTTATCAGATTGATTTTTTTCTCGTGCACATTTCATTTGGCTGACGACAAATTGAGCGCTGTGTGGTGTTAAGGAAACTTTCCGCAATCATTTTATCGCGTGCATGGCTTATGGGACAAAGAAAAAAATCAGAGTTACCGGCGACGGTAATAATGGCCCTCCAAACATCGGCCGGATGTCTTTTACAGACATGCCTATTTATAAATACAGACGGGAAGACTGATCCTTTAATACGGCAGCAAACACAGACAAAACAAAAACGGTGAATATATAAACTGAGAAAGTATGTATGTGTATAAAAAAATGTCATGTATTTTCAGTTTATATAAATCTAAATTTGTCGTTTTTGTCTGTTTATATTCTGTATATTTTACTGCCTTAATGATCAGTCTTGCCGTGTATGATTTAATATCTCCAATATGTTACTCATCCACGTCTGCTAAAGATCCAGCTTAACTTCTTGTCGTCGCTGTGATCTTACCAAATTTAGATTTTGATTGCCTATTTATGGACGATTCACAAGGTAGGCGCGATCGCTGGTAATCCAGTGACCGAATTAAGCCCTGGCGGGTCCTGGGTAGATTTCAGCCTTAATGTTTAGAAGTGCCACTTAGAAAGAAAACAAAGGAAACACGTGACGCTTAAATAATAAAGAGTAAAGAAACTGGAAGAAATTTCAATAAACCAGTCACGTGTTCGACCGCGCCCGCCTTTTTTTTTTTTCGAAGAAAACCTTCTAAGAATAGCCTGCGAACAGCAGACGTATTTCCGGTCGTACCTCCGAAAAATCGCAGGCTATCTAAGACGCAATTCTCAGCAATGTTCTTTTCATGCAAATATTTACCTTGTAAAGGAACTGGGAAATGCGCCTGCAATGGATTGAATTTAACACTTGCCGAATGTTATTTGGTCTACTTCTTGGGCAAGTGCCTCTCCAGAGGTGCATTGGCGCAATGGAAAGACATCAAATTGCTGTACGTCTACTTGACAACTGAGCCAAATAAACGTTTTCAGAGTTTTTTGTTTGTAACATAGGTAGTCTGCAAAACGGATGACTTTTGGCGGTTTATCTCAAACTTCTGATCGGGTATTTTTATTCTTCTTCTGCTCTCAAACGCTGTATGGATACAGGACACTCAGCAACAAGACAAGAAACAGATTTATTCAATTGAATTGTTTACAACAATCAATTCTATTACACTACAATAAATCATAGTACTCTACCAGCTTATAAATATTCTTAATTTTTCTTTGGTTAGCAATCGTGCGATGAATATATGTCTCAAACCATTATTGATTCACGAAAAAAGAAATGAAGGAGATGACTGCCTTGAGGGAGCTTGTCATCCTAATAAGCGTCCAATTTGGTGGACTTTTGATACACATTTCTCCAAAAATCATGAATGGTTTGAGAAGCTATATCAAACACGCGAAAGAGAGTTTTATCAGTTATCCAAATACACCTCGAGCTTTAAGTATCTGATCAGACCCTCTTTCTCGTGTTTGATATGTTTACGGCTAGACTCATTGACCTCCAGAGTTTTAGTAAGCAATGCGGACCTGTAACAAATAGCAGTCTTCACATACGAACGTGGTTGGCGTTGCGTTACCATCCAAGTAACGCAACGATTTCGCCCCATCCCGTAAGTCAATGTTAAGCAATATGTGCCAAACCTCGGCGCCAATTTTGTCAATAGTCACGCACACGCGCACGCGCGCGAGAATTGTCTCCCACGAGAACAAGCGACGTGACACGCGGGGGACGTGTACACTTATTTACTACTAATAATTTTTGTCTCGCTTCAGTGTTTTGAGATGATGAGAACCTACTGTACTTCAACACATTTGATAAACTTCAACATTCCCCACGCCTACCTGCTAGGCTATTTATCAAACAAGGTAATGAGAAATTAAAGGAAATTTAATCTTAGGAATGATAAAGACTGACGTTAGTTTATGACGAAAAAATATTTGGATAATTTTTATCAAATTTTTAACTAACGTTGAATTAACCAAATTTACAATTCAAATAACTTAAACTCGTCTACAGTTTTATATAAATAATCTTATTTTATATAAGATAAACCCGTGATATATATCGACCCCAAGTATACAAACTTGCAGGAATTTTATATAGAATGTATCCACGTACAAAATGCAAATTACTATAACGACTGCTGTACTAGAATTGCAACATTTTCCGTTCTTTTGCTTTACTAATATATCAAAATAAAATCGATAGTCTAAAGTATACCAACACTAGTTGTTGTAATATTGAAGGCTCGAAGATGTATCATTTTGTATGGTGAAAATACACAACGCCAATCAATTTTTTATGTTTGCAAAATGACTTAAAAAAAGAGTGGAAACAAACCCATCGAGATAATAATCAAACCGAGTCTGTGATAAGAAACTGGTAAGCTATCTTTTGTCTACTCCGAACGATAAACAAAGTACAAGATTTAGGGTGAAAAGCTCAAGCCAGGATGATATATTAACTCTAATTAGGACGCTCGCTGCTTGGCTATGAATGCATCCAATAGCTCGTCAGTGCTTCGCTTGTCCCTTACGGAATTACAGGGGGATGTATCGTTTTCTCGGTAGTACTGATTTTCAGAAGCATACAATTACTAAGTCTACTTTCTTTTTGACTTCTAAAGTATGAATACACGAGGTCTAAGTTCACTTCGATTTTCTTCCCATAAACAACTCCAAAATGGTGTTCAGAAACGATTTTCCAAGAATAACGCGGATATCGTCAAAATTCACGATAACATTAAAAACAAAGACATACGTCATAAAAGTGACCAATAACAAAGTCGCACTTTAACATAGAACATAGATTCACACTTCTTAGTTGTAAACAAGAACGTTAAAAAATTTAAGAAGGCAGAATTGGAACATGGCATTTAAAAAAAAAATTTCCTTTGAGGACTTTCCGTTAGCATAAATGCACTTCTCAGAATGCTTATTAAACTATTAAACAAGGGTGATAAACATATTTTTGTCGCTTTTTAACTGTGAATTCTTTGGTATGGATACCTCTACTCCATTGTGGAGTCCCGCGCTGGAGGAGCTGGGACGAACAACACGAGAGTGAGGCACCAAAAACTCGTCCCAATCCTTCCCGTTCGGACGTGATCAGTGTCTACGGTTTCTCTGTAGCGGGACGGAGGCGCTCTGACGTGTATTCTTCAGCGACGAGAAACGTGCCCTTGTATGATGCACCAAGTCGAGGTTAAATGTCAATGCATCGTGGGATATTATATGAGCCTATCTGAACGCTCGGAAGGGCCTGGTGCGATCACAATGTCCGGGGTTTTTCTCGGGTCCAGTCTTTGCATGAGGGCTGGGTCCGAAGGGAGTTGGAGAGTGGTACATTTCAAGAACCAGAGGAATACACCGACTTGACTCATAACCTCCAGTGTGCCTTGAGCGAGGTCTGTTGGCTCGCCACTAGAGCTCGACGAGGGACGTAGAACATTCGGACCAAATACGGTGGCCAGGTTATTTTGCCCCATTTTGTTCTGTTCTTGGTGGTCGCTTAATCTGGAAGGGAACACAACAATGACAGAGAAAAGTTAAAAGGACTCGAGGGAATTCAAATAGAGATTCAAATAGGCCATTTCCAAGTTGCTTGAACCTCATTACGAAAGCGAGGCTTCGTGGATAGTTTTTTGTTATGGAAAGTAGTTTTCATTCATATGCAAACAAAACTTATTTTCACATGGAGAGCTTTGCACTTAACCTCGCTTTCGTAATGAGGTTCAAAGCAACTCAGAAATGGCCTATTGACAAACAGTGCAGTAGTTCAGTCTATTTTGTGAGCGTCGATAGACATGTTAGGTACCGCCTCATCGAGGTTGTGTGTTCTGTACACCACCTTTGTTTGACCAGACCAGAGAATAAGCTGGGGTCTCATTAAGATTTTGAACAGGTGAGCAGGACGTTACTACATCTGGGCAGGATAGTGTGCCATATCTTCGACACAGTTATTAAAAACAAATTCCAGTACAACCGGATCTTGAAGATCGGAAACAGAGACTCTAATAGTACACGGGCCGGGATTGAGCCCGGTGGGATGTTAAAGCACATACACATTGCTATGATTTGAGGATTTTATAGTCTGTTAAAAAAAATGAACTACATTATGTGACTTAAGATTTTAGTACAGGAAAGAAGCTTACCTTCTAAGGTGATCCAGGAGATATATACTTGTGAGCCGGTTTGGTGTTGGTAACGATTCAAATATGTCCGTCATCAACTTTTTCTTTTCTTCTTGATCTTTGATTCCTAAAACAGAATATCAGAAGGACAAATATACACAACATTAGACAAGAATCAGAAACACTACTTTACTTAACATCGAGTCAGGAGAATTAAGAAATAAATTGTAAAAGTATCAATCTTACCGTACGACGCAACAAATTTGGGATAACGTTCATCCGAGAACAGCGGCTCAGGAAGGTCCCTGAGGTACATCTTCAGAAGGCCTGCCACAGCGTGTATGTCTGCCTCGGCAACCTGCACCAAAGCACTTTGACTGTCTGAGGGACGTACAAGAAAAGGGACCTCAGCTAGCAATTTATCATGCAGCGACGTTAGGAAAACAAGCCACTGAGTAGATTATAGTTTTATACCCAACGACACTTAGAGTTTGTTCGTTGGCCGTGAGAAAACAATTTTTTCCGGCTTGCAATTCTTCGTTGTTGTATATTCATGAATGAAAATTTTCCTTCGTTTCACTTTGCTTTATTTACTTATAAATTTGAAATATGTCAAAGGAAGCAACCCTGCCAAAAGAAAGTACAGCTTGCATTTCAATAGTAACACTATACGATTTCAGTCATAGACCCACCCTATACAGCAAAATGAACAGTCACAAACGAAAGGGAGCGCCCTGCGTCGTTTACAACGTCTTATATCGTTGGTCAAGAGGACAAAAGAACGAACAACAGAACAATGTTCCCAGCCCTAAGAAATAATGTAGCTGAAGGTTATAAGGGTCCAGGGCTTTTTAAAGGTGCAGGTCTCCTGAACGAAAGTATTGCTAATTTTCTTTTGAATCGTTCCAATTAAGGGTTTCACCCACAGAGAGGAGACAACAAACTGACGGCATTGAATGTACTTACTGTTATCAAAGGCGTCTTTAAGTCTACGAACTTCCGACGTTGCTCCTGATAAACGATAAATTCCTACTTCATCCATTCCTGAGAAGGTAAGTTTTAGTCAAAGTTAGAATTACGTCGAGAAAACCGCCAAGAAATTGACTTTGGTGACAATCAAGCAAGTGGGTTGGCTGTGACGTCCGACACATCTGGCAATTTTCGGAGTGGCTCGTGCTAGAGCATGATTGGACAACAACAATCGGAAAAACATCAGGTAAGTTCGTAAAAGTTTTCGAAGTGCTCGCCGGTGCTCATACCACAAACCTATTTGACAATAAGGAATCGGAGTGACAACTTTTCGGGTGCTTGTGCCAAAGTCGGATTAGTCAATGAGAACACGAAGCTGACTGGCAATTAATACACTCTCCGATTTTGTACAATAACACAGTAAAATAAATAACGACAATACACCAAGGTTTCAAGTTACCTCGTTTTTCAATCTCTTGAACGCATCCAATAACAACCAAAGGAATGTCACTATTTTCTCGCCTAGAAGAGAGAAAATGTTAGTTGTTTAGAAATCTTCATTCAAACACGCACACTAGAGGCTAAACATCAGCTGTTTCCACTCATGCAAGAAGTCAATGTTTGGGTGGAATAATTCAAAGGATAGATAAACTAGAGGACATTACCTTGAGACTGTAGCGATATCAACTCCAAACACTCCTTTTTCGCTCAAAGACTTCTTCCTCTGAATTCCGTGAGGGGTCTTGGAGTATTGGAGTGACAGCGTGACAGCACCCTACGTGACAACAGAAGTATGTGACACCATCAATAAGCACCATATTACATTTTACCTTTGTTCATTAAGGTAACTGATATTGGCGCGATTTAAATTAGAGCGAATTGAAGGGAAGAATAGTTTAGAATGAAGGAATTTAGCGCAGGTGTGGAGCCAGGAGGTATTGTATTTTGTCAAGGAACAGTGTGATGGGGATTCTGACAGATATTCTACCCGAAATGTTATAATAAAATATTGAGAAAAAACATGACAGGGTGAGAATGCAATAAACTACCCTTAAGGATTAATCCTGAACAGAGAGGTCCTGGTTTGGTTTTCATACTACCCACAACATAGAAGTGGATTCAGAATTTTGTATTAATAACTGGCTAGCGCCCGAAACGTCAGCTTCTCGAATCCTTTTACGGTAGCCAAATTATCTTATCAACTCTGTTCATTCAACCAAATATTAAATATTTTGAAATTTGCGTCAAATTTAAGATCTTCAATTTCCCATAACTTAAAATACGAGCACTTTCATGGTTACATAAACAAAACAGATCGAATTAAAAATGGGTCATGAAGAGGCATACCTGTTTATCCAAAGTGATTGTAATCGTCCGCTTCTTAAGATCCGTTAAGTTTTCCTTTAGGAGCTAAAATGATAGAAAACACAAATTAACACTGAATTAAACTCGATTATTGCACGAAACTAAAAAGTACCGTTTCCCAACGAGCCCCATACGGTATACTGGCTAAGAAGAAAATACACTTGGTTTTTCAAATTAGAAAATTGATATTAAAGAAATCCCAAAGGCGATAGCACATTTAGACTACAAGCAGTCCCCACGAGCGCGTGCGCAAAATTGCCTCCTGCGAAGAGACGTTTCCCATTAGCCTCGATTTCCAGCTGCTGTTCGGACAAATGAGTCCGGATCCGCGAGAGCGATGCAAATGGCTTACATGAAGGGATAAATGTTCAACTCACCTCTATTTTGCCCTGTGCAAGGTGCTCATCCCAGTTCAGTCTACTCTTACAATACACGTGAAGTTTGAGTTCTCTAGTGCCTTCCACCTCGACATCAAAGCCCTAAAGACGAAAAGGAAGTCTCTAGTAACAGGTAAATAAAGAACATACACAAAACGGAGAAACTATGCACGAGTTTTGCGTTTGTCTCAATTAAATTTACCCGAGATTCAACTGTATAAAAAAAAAACCCAGGTTTTCAAGAATCAAAGGCTCCTGTGAGCCAACTCGTGAATGCAGATGACACATAGCAATTGAAATTTAGACGGCTACGGAAACTTCCTTGAAAGCTAAAAGAAACTATATCTTTGCCCGATTATGTAACGAAAAATAACCATTCTTGTACTCTTGTATCCTGATGCGCCGATTAAAAAAAAATCACGTGTTTTTTTTATTCAAAGTTCATAGAAGCACGCCATGTGCAGCTACGTCATGCAAATTCGTGTCCCCGATAGTCCGGGGCTACTGGATTTTGCGATCGGGCTAGTGGATTCTAGCCATCACTTGCCCGATGGGCAAGTGAAGTTTTTTTGGGAATTAAAATTACAAAATTACTGTAGGGCAAGCCGATCTCACAAAGGGAAATCTGTTCAACAAAGTATCGCATTACATTTCATGCCCGACATAAATGCGCGAAATTTTTCCTTTGGAGTTCAGTCCACGTAATCCTCAAGTAAAAATAATGAACTATGACAAGCTCTTGCTAAATAAGAATTATTTATCGACCGCGGCCTTTTGCTTCCCCATAAATTACCAGTTGTAAATTTCGAAAATGAAATATTTTTCCCTTTGAAACCTCCATGAAAGCTGACAAGATCTTAAAGTGTTCATTTCACCAGAAATTTGCATAATTTTGTTTACGACGTCAATGATGCGTGACATGGCACGTTCCGCTTTCGCGTGAAAACTGACAAATTAAATTATTTTTTAATTAAATTATTTCTATATGAAATTATTTTTAATTCTTAAAAGAAACCGCACTCCGTAGAAAAAACGAAAAAAACCTATAACTTTGCTCAGATTCAACGAAAAATCTCCATTCTTACACTAAAATGATTGTCAAATTATTCTCTACAGAATGAATGAGAGAATTCTGACGCGTCGTGAAAAAAATTTCCACGTTTTTTTTTTTTCACTAATTGAGTTTACGACCCCGGACTTTCTGAAAAACTGAAAAAACTTGTAACTTTGCTCAGATTGAACGAAAAATCTCCATTCTTGCACTAAATGATCGTCAAATTATTCTCTACATATTGAATAAGAATTTCCTGATGCGCCGTGAACAACAAATGTTCGCGTGTTTTTTTTCCACTAATTGAATTTAAAACTCATTCACTGCGCACGCCCGAAAGTTAACGACAAAACCGACCGACCGACCGACCGACCGACCAACTAACCAACCAAGTACACAGTCAACTATCGCTATAACTCGTTCATTGCGCTACGCGCATTCACGAGTTAAAAACACAGGCACAAGAAGCGATATTTCATAGTAAAAAGGCAGAACTAATGAGGCAAGTCAGCGTAATAGGGATAGGAACCAACATAATTTTGATCTTTTGTATGTCCGTTCACTTCTTTTCTATTTGCTCCACAGGTGACCCTAGGCGTTTTGAGAACTGAAGTGAAGTGAGAACTGAAGTCCATTTCCCATACAAGTCTGTAAATCAACATCACGTTCATGTTACCGGATAGTGAGCTTGGGCGCCCTGTGTATCTTTCAACTCACCTGGTCCCACACAGGATCAGTGGCAGCCTTACATGTTCTTGTCTTGGCCTTCCTGACAAACTGTTTGAAATGATCAACTTCAATCACGCAGCTCAGATCTGTGAGTGTAGAAAACGCAAGGTTTCAAAACTAATTTTCTATCATTTCCATGATATCATCCCACGTCTACAATAGCGAGTGAACAGACTCATTGAAGAAAGGAACAGGGAACAAGAAAAAATAGCTGAGCGGAACAAGCAACACGTTGCACACCATTTCTACTTAGGAGCCAGGCTAACACGTAGGCTAGGACATGACTTAAAAAACGAATAGCACATGATGGAATTTTAAATTTCTGTCACATGAATTTAATTGTTAAGAAAGGTGTTTAGAGCGGTTTTCAATTTAGTGTCGAAAGTAATTTCGCGTTTGTTTTGGTTTTGCATTACTACGCTCTGTGATTGGTTAACAAAACTCGCGCCACTTTCTCAACCAATGGGAATCCAAACCAAAACCAATTGTGTTTTGGCCGCACGCGTTTCCCCGCGCTTGGCGCCAGTTACATGTAATTGCTTCGAATTCTGATTGGCTCGTTGTGTTGTTTACATCTGTTGCGATTGGCCAGAGTAATTACTTTGGTTTTGCTTTTACGACACTCAGTTGGAAACCGCTGAATATGCCACTACTTAGTCCGATCGACATCACGAATAATAGACGACACTTCTGATTTGAAAACAATGAAGCTCCATTAGTTTTTATAATAGTGTTTCGTGGGCGTGGGGATTACCTCTTTGTTTAATGAGATTTCTGTCATAAAACCAACCCTTCTATGCGTGACCTTTCCGTTCATGTTACGATAATACTTATGGGTGCAGTGATAATCTGAACATTTACTTTGATATTGATTATAAACCCGAGATAAGTGAGAACGAACGCTGTGCAAAAAGAGTTGTTGAGAGCATTAACTCTCAATCAGTTGGAAAGAGAGTTCTAATAACCCCAAAGAGATTATATAAGGACCTTGTGGTCCGTTGTTGCGGAAACACCACTGAGAATGCAAATGGTTCCCAGTTTAATCTCGTAGGGAACATGTTTTTAGGAAGGAAACATTGTGTATTGGAGGCAATACAATGTTTTCGAATCAAGCGAAAAACGCTGTTTCATCATCATGGACGCAAATTTAGTTTCAATGTGTCTCCCAGTTTTGCTACCTAATAAAAAAGCATGTCTCCGTAAAAATGTTCCCAAGTTTAGTTCCAGCAGGATCCAAGAGCGCTTTTACATTTGTCAGAACTGGCCAGACCAGTCAGTTCGTAAACAGAATGCACAAATTTGAAGGATAAGTTCATCCTAGTCCTTCGAATTTCTTCAAAATAGCGCGTACCATTTTCGGAGTGATTATTTTCAAGATTTTGCAGCACCATCCCTTCAAAATTATTCCTTCGATCTACAGTCTGCAGACCGCCCAGTTCTGGCAAACGGAAAGCGCTATAAGAGAGCATGAGAATTACTACTCAAACAAGGCTAAGAATTTGACCTCCTGGTAACTCTTACTCTTGCCAACTCACGTCCTAGCTTCCTTTGAGGAAACTGATCTACGTGACGCCCCGTATAAGCCTTTGGTTACATGTTTTGATGTCGTTTTCGGATTGGTTTATATCAAAAATAGAGGAGTAGTCTTAAGTCTTCCCAAATCCCATTTACGCAAAAATAGTGGACGCGAATGATTTAGATTAGCTATGGATTGCCTGGTTTCAGTTTTAACAGAAGTTATTAAAAACCAATATACATGAAAGTTAATTGAGGAACCAGCACAAAATCCACTTAGAGAGCAAACGTGCTATTTACTTAACCCTTGGACTCATGCTTGCGCAAGTTTGAAACTGCTCGGTAAATTCTCAACTTGCGTTGTAAATATTATTAAAAACAAACAACGTAACCGGAAAGTCCTGCTCAGAAGCTTTCATTTGAATGGTCACACTTTAGGATTTCGTCCACAGACTCAAAAGTGAGAATCATCTTGCACAGCATATTATTAACAGCACCACAGGAAAGTCCTGCTCAGTAGCTTTCACTTGAATGGTAACACTTTAGGATTTCATCCACAGGCTCAAAAGTTAGAACCACCTTGCACAGCATATTATTAACAGCACCAAAGGAAAGTCCTGCTCAGTAGCTTTCACTTGAATGGTAACACTTTAGGATTTCATCCACAGGCTCAAAAGTTAGAACCACCTTGCACAGCATATTATTAACAGCACCACAGGAAAGTACCGCTCAGTAGCTTTCACTTGAATGGTAACACTTTAGGATTTCATCCACAGGCTCAAAAGTTAGAACCACCTTGCACAGCATATTATTAACAGCACCACAGGAAAGTACTGCTCAGTAGCTTTCACTTGAATGGTAACACTTTAGGATTTCATCCACAGGCTCAAAAGTTAGAACCACCTTGCACAGCATATTATTAACAGCACCACAGGAAAGTACTGCTCAGTAGCTTTCACTTGAATGGTAACACTTTAGGATTTCATCCACAGGCTCAAAAGTTAGAACCACCTTGCACAGCATATTATTAACAGCACCACAGGAAAGTACTGCTCAGTAGCTTTCATTTGAATGGTCACACTTTCGGATTTCATCGACAGCCTCAACAGTAAGAATCACCTTCTACAACACATTATTATTTCTATTTATTAATGACAGCCGAGGTGGCCTCTCTTATAAGCCTGGTGGTTTCTTGATGTCTCCTCGCCATTACCTTGACTTGTAAATTGAAAGATTTCTCTCTCTTTTTTTTTAGTAAGGTAAATAAATGAGATGCTATCCACGGCCTTAACTAATTGAGCCACACGAACTTACTCTAGTTTCAGTAGTTTTCACTGGAAAGGTCACATGCACCAACAACTCTAAAAGGCTCAAAAGTTAGGGCCCACATAACACGACTCCCCGATCCGAGAGAGCGTTAACGATGGTTTAATTACCATTTTTGTGAAATCCTCGTCCAGAATGAATATGGACATACAGTACGCCATTCAGGAGTCCCTTGTCTGCAAAATAACGAAATAAGCGAGGAATCAATCGACTGCAATACTGGCGTCAGACGGCACGGTAACCTAAGATTAGAATATGGAATTTCCTTAGTGGTTACGACGCATTCTTTAAATGTTTAAGTTTGGGAAAGAATAGTCTGATATGTTGTAAGACAATATCTCCAAGTTAATGAATCTTTATATTCTCGCCATCTTTCCTTTTAACAATGGATTCTGATATTGTACGGATAGATTAGATGTTGATAACTGTACCTTCTTTCATAGAAACTCGGCCCAGCGTCTTGCATGTTCTCAACTGAAAGGAAGAACAAAATGTCGGCTTAAGTAAAAACCCAAGGTATACACCCAACAAATTTTCATCAGTTTTCACTTGAGAAAAACCTAAAACCTTCGTTTAGTTCACGTACGGCCAAAGGAAATATTTCATACAAGGAAAAAATCTCAGATAAATGTACATTCATGAAGAACATCGAGGATTATAATTTACACTCTTGTACGGATTGAAATGGCCGCTTGTATTACCCTTCCATTGACAAGAGTGTTTGAGTTTGAATTTCACAAAACACTGTAGGATTCCATCCACAGACTCAAAATTTAGAACCTCCTTGTACAGCATAGTAAAGAGCACCACAGGAAAGTACTGCTTAGTAGCTTTCATTTTAATAGTCCCACTTCAGGATTTCATCCACAGACTTGTACGGCATA
The DNA here is from genome assembly GCF_977016875.1 of Pavona decussata. Classification (NCBI taxonomy): domain Eukaryota; kingdom Metazoa; phylum Cnidaria; class Anthozoa; order Scleractinia; family Agariciidae; genus Pavona; species Pavona decussata. The sequence continues at coordinate 1,781,465 of NW_028145494.1, read as the reverse complement.
ATAAACAGTACCACAAGAAAGGTCTGCTCAGTAGATGTCATTTTACACCAAGTAGTCACACTTGAGCATTTCATCGACTGTCTCGACACTTAGATCGTTTGAATTGATAATTATTTTTGTGGTGTAGGTGTTAAGTAAATATTTCGACCCTACAAAAATTAACTTAAAATTTTGGCGAGTACAAGATCCGTTACAAGCGTTACACGACTTCCATGTTGGCCTTCAGTACTTCTTTACAGTTCGACAGTATCGATGCATTTCCTGCCATTATAAAACTCTCACTTTCAAGTTTGAATCGCTAAGACCCTTTTGACACCTTACCAAATAACAAAATGATCTAGTCACCTTTTATCGATAAAATTTGCGATTAAAAATCGATGAATTCGCCGGAAATGTGTTAACAAAGTGATAATGCCGGAAAATGTCTCCCGTTTATGGCCACACATCAAAACAAGTTGCAAACGACCATTCAACAATGCGTCAAAACTGAAATAAACTTGAATGGCCGGTCAGAGCCTTTAATTTTTCTAATTTAAACTTGACAAGTAAAATATGGAAAAACAAGGGCAAATTTGAAAGCCAAAAGACGTGAAATATTGCCGCTTAAGATGTTTATCGAAAAGTGGATATGCATAGAGTGAGGTCTTGGCTAGAAAAACAGGCACAGCGCGGAAACATTTCCGACAAAAATAAGTACAAAAATTAATTTAAAAAGACAACATATGTCAACAAGGTAATGTTTGTTTAAAAGGGAAATAAATGTCCATATTGCAGAGCGTTCAGGGAAACATACACCCATATCCTGACGTGACATATGAAGATATCAGCTACCAGTTAAGGATATTGAAAAAATATCGAACTTTCCCAGCGTGAAATTCGAACAAAAAAATCAAAACAATTCTTAAAAATTCAAACAAAAACAGTTTTAGACCAGGTAAATACTCGAGCATAGTTTCGCAGTTAAAAGATGAAATTTTGCCAAGACTTTGCGATTGCAACATCCTTAAATAAACAACCCCAAGTATTATAAACTTCCTCGAGTGAATATACGCGTTTTTCCGATCAACGGCCCGCGCGCATTGCTAACAAACACACGAACACAATGATTCCTCGACAGAGCCAAATTCCTTACCAAAGATTGCGAATCCTTGAGGAAGCTAGAATCGGAAGCCCGTCGTAGCAAACGAAGATTCGGTGACCACGATCCCCGACGAAGAAGCGGCGATTTCTTCTCTGCGCATTCCAAGGGAGTTGCCGATCCACGCCGAAGAAGTCTCAGGTTTGGAGAGAGCGGAAAGTTTACTTTCGCCGACATGAGCGCGACGTGAACGCTACACTTGGAGCGTTGGGGTTTTAGAGATTAAAGCTCCAAGCTACGGCAACTATGTAGCAGAGGTATAAATCGGGGATGTGAATAAACAGATGGGGTCGCATTGTAATTAATCTGTCACCTTAATCGCTTCTGGATGTCGCTCAAACACAAGCTACCCGTAGTAAACAAAAGAGCTTAGCCAATCAATGACCTTGTTTACCAGAACGCTGAATAGACACCGTTTTTCTCCCGCCGTTCTCGCGAATGCGAAGCTCCGTTAGTCCCGTTGCGAGAGAGTTTAGAGTTAGGAATATCCATAGCGAAAATCTGCCACAAATACCTTTTTGCAGGCTTCCAGCAAGTGATGCAACTCTATCATGCTAAGCTGTGACTCGGCCGGTGGATTATCTAAGGATTTAAGGTCAACGCAATTATTAGCCAATGAAACGTGATATATAAAAAAGGGAATCTAAATGAAAATGCACGCCAAATCTAGTTAGAGCCCCAGAAATTAGGTGGGCGTGCAAAAGTCCACTGTTCCACATGAACTGTCAATGAAAACTGAAAAAGTATTGTCTAATAAAGACAGTTCGCAAACTTCAGTTTAATCTCTACATGTTTGAGATATGCAAATCGATTAAAAAAACGCTTTGATTTGTGTAAATAGACACGGAAATCAAATTAACGCCACGTCCGAAACCTTTCAACGAACGAGTGATACTAACAGAATTTCTAAAGTACTATCTTACCTGCGTTCTGTTCCAAAAGAGGGAGTATTGCTTCTTTCCACTCAGCCCTTTCAACATCACTCTTGCAAAGTAGAGTGTAGGTCTACATGTAGAAGAACAAGCAACATTTTATTACGAGGAAATCTACTATACTAAGAGCTTCATTTAAAGCATCTATTTGACAATTTCGCTAAAATTCCAACTAAGCAAATAACACCACAGGAGAGTACTGCTCAGTAGCTTTCGGATTTCATCCACAGACTCACAAGTTTTAACCAAAATGTACCCCACAACAAACAACACCACAGGAAAGAAATGCTTCGAAGCTTTCATTTGAATGGTTACACTTTAGAATTACAATCACAGACAAAACGTTTGAACCACCTTGTACAGCAAAATAAACAGCACTACTAAATTATTGCAAATTTTCTATGGAATAGTCGCACTTTAGGGTTGCGCCGCAAACTCAAAAGTTACAACTACTAAACATGATCCAAGATCGACTTCGTGAAAGAAAGAATTGATTGAAATGGAATTGTTTCTGTTTAACCCAAAGGTACAAATAAACGAAGTTTCGTGATCGACAAATAATTTTTCATTTGTATGACTTGAGTATGCAAGGCTCGGACGACGCCTTTCCAGAAAACGTAACAATTTTGTCCGCAGGGGGCCTGGAAAATCATAATTTATTTACGATGCACACTCTTTTTGAAAAAAACAACCTTGCGCAAGCCACAGATCTTAAAATAAAAATACTTGGAAAAAGAAACATAGATTTCATTAATTGGCTGGTCATGGAGACATAATATTTAAGAAAATTTTGAAACATGGGGGAAGCAAAAATATTGGGACGAAATTCTAGAGCAAAAGTTCAAAAGTTGCTTCGGACGGTTTTTCAGGGGGTGGGGGGGGGGGGTAGGTTGTGGCTTTGACAGCAGTGACACATGACAACACTGTACCACCGACGGCTAAAATTTCGTGCTAGACATTAATGTTTCATCACAAAATTATCTTTATTTATTTTCAGGGGCTACGACATGGGGACTCTCACGTTTTGGGGTCAAGACTTGCGCTAAAATTAAATACCCTTAAAACACCAATAGGAAGATATCAGGCGATATTCTCAAGGGACAGCAAACCATTCATCAGTTTTTAACACAAGGGAACAACGGCCCAATTTTTTTTTTTTCAATTCCCAATCTATTTCCATACTAGCCATCAGTAACCGAAGACAAAAATTTGTACTGGGGGATAAAGTTCCTTAATTAGTAACATGCGTCGTCCACATGCATCTCTATTGGCGTTCGCATGACTGTTATAGTTAAGCACAGACGTTCGTGAGCCACGGACGGAAACATGAAGTCGATTTTTTTCCTTTTTGGAGCGCTGTAATGCCATCACGTTTGTAACGTCAAGCCAGAGACTTCCAACAAGAGCTTTTCCCTTCTGTTGTGAGGAGCAAAAAACAACGTACCTTGCCCTGTTTATGGTAAAACGTCAAAGGCAGGCTTGGGATGGCTAACAATAGAGCGGCCTCCTAAACAGTACAACAACATACACAAATGAGATATGCATACTTCTAAGAATGCTCAAAAACAAGGTTAGTCGATTTTTTCTAAACAAATATTTAATGAATATTCTAAGAAAAATGTTCAATGGAGAGTCACACATCTCCACTGAAAGTAACGCTGAAGAGTTTTTACTTGAATGGTCACACTTTAGCATTTTATTCAAGGTCATAAAAAAGTAAGAACCACATTACGATATTGGCAATTTAACGGGAATTCCGATACGACATCGATACTATGTTCAGTTGACCAAGACAAAAACCTTATTATATCCCTTGAAGCATTCATTTCAGCCACTGAAGATGTTCATTTCAGACATTGGGGAGGACCAGTGATAACATAAAGACTAGAAGCACTTTCCATTTGTCAAAACTGGCAGGCCAGGCTGGTAGATCTCTAATGGAGTGTACTAATTTGAAGGACTGAACATTCCAATTCTTCAAAATGGCACAATCTCAAAGTAGTGTGCGCCATCTTGAAGCAATTCAAAAGAGTAGAATATAAACTGTCGTTCAAATTGGTACACTTCGTTTGTGAAATGATTTAAGTGGCCAGCCAGCTCTGACAAAATGGAAACTACCCTTGGGCTGACTCCAATGGTGGCAAAGGCTCACCAGTGTTACTTACTTCAGTTGGTCCCAAGTAAAGAATGACACTGCAAGTACAATTATTGATTTCTTTGTAAGAATTCCCTGTTATCAATTTCTTTGACACTGATTAATTCTCGGATCCCAATGGATATTTGGACGAAACTATGACTTGCGTTTCTCAATTTACCTGTTCAGCTTGTCGCTTTTTCATCTTTTCTACGATTTTGGAAGCAGACTGTGCTCGACGTCGCTGTGGAGAAAACAAAAGTTAAATTAAATTTTAAAATACCCATGTAGTCCTGATATTCAGTGCATGTCAGTACATCATTTTCATCCTCAGTGTTCGGAGGATCTCTGGCAGTGACCACCACTAATGTCTATCTCAAATTCAAATGCACATTAGGGGGGAATTCATAACTCATTACTTCATTAATATTTATTGTAAACTGCGACACAAGCAGTCTGGTGAAGTCCCACACAGTTTTGTGAATTATCCCTGAAAAACCCCAAGGGGAGTGGATAATGAGATAATTGATTTGATTTGATTCCAAAATATATCAAAGATCCAAAATTCCCTGTACATGTACCTTAGATGAAGGTGATGAGTCTGGACTTTGATGACCGCAGACAGTTTTCTCTCGCCGGATCTCTGCTTTTGTGTTTGCTATTCTGCTCTTTAGTAAATCAAATTCTGCTTTACTTGTTACTGGAATGACTTGAGGTGCTAAAAAGAGAAGTCAGCAAGTCAACATTCAATAATTTATGGCATAAAACTGCATTCAGTTTGTTATGCGGATAGGAGTACAACTCCTGAGTCTCCAAAGGGAATTGAACAAAAGAGATGGTGATGAATTACTTTTTTCTTGTCACCTGTTGGCTAGACAAAGTACTGACATTGTTTGGAGAAATTAGATGTTGATTACACCCAGAACTACACTGATCCCAGAGATCTGTTCAAATGGCATTCATGCACTGTTGTCTTCACCTTTTGGGTTTGAAAAACAGTTTACGCATATCAACTGCAATAAAAACCTATGATTATGGGCTTGCAAGATTTCCATTATTATCACAAAATGAAGTGTAACATAACATTTTTTTTTCTGAATGAGGAACTGAAGGCCACATGCAAACAATCTGGTGAATTTGAGCTAAAGCAACAAAAAGCAATTTAAAATACGCTATAGGTTGGTTATGCACCAAACCCTTCAACTGAAATCTGCTATCATTAGTTAACACAAACCTTCTGAGATTTCTGTGGGATGAAACTGCAACTCATGAAGAGCAACATACCACTTGCACACATACTGCTCATTCCTGTGGACAAACACATTTAGTTACTGAGGTGTTGTAATGGTCATTTTTAACTATGACTATCAACTTGCATTCCCCCACCCCCACGCATTTTAAACAAAAGTGAGGCCTGCTTCTGTTTCTGGTTCTGCCATATTGATTCACACTAGGTCAGAAGATTCTTTTGATACCGACTCCGATAGACCTTTGTCAGTCAGCAGCCATGTTGAGTGTCGGGCGAATATATAGCTTTGTTTTTACGTGGTAAGCCTCACACTGAATTCGCATCTGGCCGAGACTTGCCATGCAAAAAAAAAAGCTTTTTATTCCCCTGAGACTCAACATGGCTATCAAGTGATAAGGGTCTATTCCGTCATTTCTGTCGCTAGTGTGATCCAGGGCTTAAGCTACATGTACATGTCTGTCATTACCAATCAGAAAGAAAGAATGAAAAAAAGAAGGAAAACAAATGTACTGGCAAAATGAACTTTCCAAATGTACCTGGCAGTTATCTTTCTCTTTGTACAGAGGAGGTAGTCATTGAACAAGAATAGATGCCTAAATTTTCGAACTCCATCTGAAAAGAAAAACAAAAAGATAGACTTACTTTGAAGCATCTTTACAACCCTTTAACTTCTAACATGAAAGAACAAATTCTCCTATCTTGTCCCCATACATTTCAGACTTACAAAATTACTAGGGAGAAGTTATTAAAATACAAAAAAAAAATACTTTGGGTGACCTCAAGGGTTGAATAAGCTTTGTTGTTATAACGAGAAATTCAATGCTGATCGCTGCTAGGGTTTAAATGGCTAAAGGGTAAATTAATTAAAGGGCATATGGTAGTGAAGTTACATATATAGTATATAAATACCTGCAAGCTCAACCAGAAAACCATCTTTAATAAGCCTGTGGTCTCTCTTCACTCTTTGCATAGCCTAAAACAGTGTTAAAAAGTTTCAGCAAGTTTTTCTATGGTTGAAATGTTTTTTTTTGTTCTTTAACATGGAGTTCCAAGTGGATTACTAATAAAAACACATCATTCCATAATAATATTATGAGCAGTATACTAACAAATTAGGTCTTTGATGGGAAAAGGTTTGAATGGAATGAAATAGTCATTATAAGGATACATTTTAACACTTTTACATTCATGTAACAAATAAAATCAAATTGTGGTATTCAATATTAAGCTGATACCCATTTACTTAAAAGTGTTGAAGCAATCAGATGCTAGAAGTTCCATGACTTATAAATATAGCTTGTTTTATTTTATTTGTGTTAAAACAAGTAACTGAAGGTATGACACTGAAGCAACATTAAACATCAACAGGCCACCCACCCCGCCATCTCTGTCATCCCCACTGACTCTTGCAAGGAACTGTTTGGTTGAATTCAGCACAGATGTTAAGAGTTCAAAATCAGCATGATCCTCTGGTGTTTGTTTGATTAAATCCTGAAAGGAAATGTTAAGAAAATTGTTAGAAGACAAAGGAGAAAAATAACCAGAGCAATCAAAGGAGAAGACAACAAAACTTGGCTGTTGTCAAACAATATTTTAAGTCTGTGGTGGAAAGCCTTACATATGATCGCTCAAATGAAAGGAGTAGTGTTTTGTCATGATACTGTAATTAGTTCTAAACTTGTGAGTCTTTGATAAACTTAGGTACTCTTGTTTATGTAAAAGATAACCAGTTGTGACTAATCATGCATGTACTATGCATCATGTTTATGATTTTGTTTCTCCTGTTTCTCACGGCCGAACCAGACTAAGTAATCCTTATAACTTTAACACTCCTGTATGTAAAACTAACACTTTTCAGGCCTCTTAGTTTATCGTATTGTTAAGCTCTGGAACTATATCTGTAATTTCTCACCCCCTACCAGTTTTTCAACTACTGCTTCATTCCGCAACTTTGTTACTGAGCATATGTTTCACCTTTTGCACAATCACTTTGACATATTCTATCCCTGTACCTGGTCAATTGTACGATCCTGCCCCTGCCATCCCTAGTTTTTTAGCATCTTTAATTTTGGCCTCTTTTGGTTGATCATGTTTTAATTATCATTTGTATCATGGGAGGTGCCTCGCATGGGTCCTCGCATCCCGTTCGCACCTGCCCTTTTGACTTTATCACTTTAAATCACTTTGCACGTATATTTCATTTCTTCCTGGCTGTTTAATTTGCTGTAACATGTGTAATGGTCAATAAAGCTGTTAAAAAAAATAACATAACTTACACAAAGAATATCAATGTATCTGCCAACTCTTTCCTCTTTCCATTTATGCTTTGAACTTAGGTGCTCTTATTTTGTTAATTTAATAACTGACAAAACTTACCCCAAGAACAACAATGTATCTGCCAACCCTTTCCACTGGTTTACTGAAAAGCCCTGCAATTAAAAGTTAACAGAACAACTGTCAGAACTTGTAATAAATATTTGTACTTCAGCAATTGAGTCAGTGAACCTTTTACCCTTCAGCCTTTCAGACAGCAAAATTTTAAAAATTATTTACCCTCTAATGTTGTCACTTCTTGAATGGAACGTATTGTGAGTTCCTGAAATTGAGCAAAAAAATAATAATTATATTACTATCAGTAAATATCAATAATTATTAAATGTATATATATTGTGAGATTGATTAATGACAAAAATGTACCTTAGAAAAGATGTTGTTGAACTGCTCATTGTTTCCTTTGCATTTATGTATGGTTGACAAAGCATTTTTGTAGTTCAATATGTACTCCCTATAGACATCAAACTGATCCACCTAACAAGAGAGAGTAACATTTAATGATTTTTCTTGATACCCTGTTGACATGATAAAGGTTAAGTTTGTTCTGCCTTAAGAAATAAATAATAGAAAAATGTATGAGAAAAAGAGAAGCTATAATTGTTTAAAAACAAAAAAAACCAACAAACAAAAAAAAAAATAATTGTTTATCCACCATTAAACCCTCTCACGCTTACAATGTACATGCTTATACAGTGTATCAATTTGTTGAAAACATATTTGAGGGGGGAGGGCAGGGCGGGTAACATTTAATTCATTAGAATGCTAGTAAGTTACTACCCTAGACTTTTAATTTTTACTGATAAAAGGTTTAAAAATTAGAAAATTTAAAATATCCAATTGTCACTCAAATCTCCTTGTTAAAAACCTCACTGCCCTGCCCAAAAAAGGAACAAGAAAATTGTGTAACTTGTGTAACATGTATAGTAACTTGTCTGTTTATTCTTCAATTTGGATAAGCACAGTAAGAATGTACAGGACTATACTCTGTCTGGTAATACAGTATGTACAGGTTTATACTCTGTCTGGTGATACAGTTGTTTGTTGTTTTAGTTTTGAAGTAAAAGCATGCCGAGGTGGGGGCGGGAGGGAGGGAATGAAGGGGTAGGGTAATAAATTTCTTCCTCCAAGAAAGCAGGATGGGAGCTTAATCCTTATAGAGGGTTAATGGTATTTTGATACTGACATAATACAAGAACTTACCAGACTCGTAAACAAATCTCCAATAAGATGTCGGTCAGTCCAGTGTGAGAGACGTGACTCCAGGTCATTGTAAAACACAGAGTGGATGGTGTGCAGTTCATCCAGTTTATGGAAGATCTTGTTGTAGTCCACCAGTGTCAAAATCGGAGCCGAGGATTCAATAGACAACTTCAAAGGCTTCATGTGCTGTAGAATACAAACAAACGACACAGTGTATATGGAGTGAAAAGCCTCTCTCAGCCACATGGTTCAACAGGCCAAAAATTAATTTCAGTTTCTATAAATGCAGCATCATGAAGGCGTTACAGTTTAGAGGTAACTTATATGTCAAGCTTTTTCATGAATATGTTATTATGCTTCTATCTCCTTGTTCTCTTCCCCCCCCCCTCCCCATCCCTTCTCCTGTTCGTCTTTCTATTGATTTTTGATTTTGCAAAGTGTAATATTTAAAATGTTTTGTTCTTTTCCCGCTCTTTCCCGTGTCTCTTTTGTTTTCTTATTGATTCTTGATTTTGTAAAGTGTTGTAATATTTAAAGACAAATTATTGTAAAGTGGTCATATTTACAAGACGAACAATAATAATAATAACAATAACAATAACAATAACAATAACAATAACAATAACAATAACAATAACAATAACAATAACAATAACAATAACAATAACAATAACAATAATAATAATAATAATGATAATAATAATAATAAGGACTGGTCCGCCTTGATTACCTCTTATAAGCTACTCTTTCTATAATAATAAGACATTTGCTGAATAAAGCCTTGCTGAATAAATATGATGCCAACAGGGTTTTATGCAAGACTATCATAGGTGCCTTTTTGCCTTGGCTGCAAACATTTCCCATGGCAAATATATATCATGGCACTGACCGTTTGTACTTCTTACCTTGTATAACATGTTTAGACACTCCAGATATCCCTTCTCACTGTCCAGCACAGCAGCCACAACCCACTTTCTCTTGTGAAGTTTCTCAGCTTTGTCACCCTCACTAGGTTCCTAGCAGAGACAGAAATATCAAGCATAAACTTATTATTCCATTTAACTCACTTACTTCTCTTCAATTAAAAATAACATAGCATGGTTGCAATGTTCAAGCCCGTGGATGAACATCGATCTGTATTTTCTAGTAATGCTGTTTGTTATGTGCTACAACACAGTTCTGTGGATGACATCTTAGAGAGTGAATCTTCAAACAAAGGCTACTGAGTAGTAGTACTTTCCTGTGGTAGTATTTACGATGATACTATTCAAAGTAGTTCTAGCTTGTTGGCCTACACTGTACATTGTGACATTTGAAATGAAAGCATTCTTTGTTTTGGCACCGCTTATTATGCTGTACAGGGTGGTTCTAGTTTTTGAGTTTGTGGATAAAAACCTAAAGCATGAGTCCCATTTTAGAAAGTTGCTAAATATTGAGCAGTATTTTCCTGTGGCACTGTTTATTGAGCTGTGCAAGATGGTTCTACTTTTCAGTCTGTGGATGAAATCCTAAACAATGACCATTAAAATGAAAGGTAACTGAGTAGTACCTTTCTGATGTACAATACTATTATTCACTGAAGGTGGCTAGAACTTTTGACTCTGAATAACTGAAAATAAAGTTTATGAGGAGTATGTTTCTGTGGATGGATGAAATCATTTAGTGCGTATTCTTTTATGAAGTGCTCTTGAAACTGAACGAGGTTTTGGCTTATATATAAGAGGTGCACTTACATGTTTAGCAGGGCTTCCCTCAGGAGATGTCACAGGTGATGAAGGGAAGTCAATACTGTTTCCATCAATTACCACGTGAGCCCCTCTGGCCTTACGCAGCTTCTTGAGATCTTCATTATCTGAACTTTGACTTCGAGGGCGAACTTGCTCACTGGCGCTTCTCCTTGGCAAGCGCATCACTTGTGAAGAGCGGCAGAGGTTCTCAAGATCCCCTGGATAAGACAAATGTTAATAAAAATTTGATCGTATAACACATAATTATTCTGATTGGTGGCACAGCTGGTTAAGGTTATTTTATGTTAACACTGACATAAATATTACAATACATTCATTTTATTTTGAAGTAGCATAGAACATGTATGATTCCAGATAGGGAGGGGGAAGAGTGAAGTATGAAACTAAGCTGGAATTTCCAGGGAATAGGGGAGGGGGTTTCAAACCAAAGGCCTTCTGTGGGGGCACCATATGGATATTTTCTGGAACAACACAATACTTGCTTTACCTCTTGAAAATGACCGGAAGTAAATACTTGAAGATAAATTATTGATTCACCCAAACGCCCTGGCATGATTGTTTCGGGTTTTGTAAGTATGTGCACCATTTCCTCACATGATGGTATGGTATGTACACTTAGGTGTTAATACAACCAAACTTTTCTAAGGAAGCAGTTCGCTGTTGAATGAACACCCCTCTAAAGTGGGCCTACACTTCCTGTTTGATAGAGGCCTTTATATTCTAGCACAAGTATGAAAATGACATTTGACTTCAAGCTTTTAGGGAAGAACTAAGAGGAGATATATCCCTGGAAGCTTAATTCTACTCTTTGTGACCAATGATCTTGACACAGTTGTTTTGAATAATGATAGCTAAGCCCTTTAATGATTAAAAAAAGACAAGATCACTTATGTTTTGAGGACTTGTTTTTGCCACTACGTCCTTCTCAAAAAAACTTGTTATTGCAAAATCTTAGTGATAGTTAGCATACATGTAGTATCCTGGTATATGCAAGTTTTGAACTGAATGACTCCCCAAAAAGATCTGTAACAACTATGATGACTGAGATGGCATCCATGAAAGGAAATATAGTTATTTCATACAACAGGCTAGAGGATCATGCCACAATCACGTATCACTTGGCATGAAAGGGAACTGAACTAAAACAGCAGCAACTCAGGGGTTAACATACAAAGGCCCACTAATCAGGGTCTTTCATGGTGAACAAGAATTGAAAAAATTGTGAAAAAAAAAAGTAAATCTGCTTGCCAACAAATTTTCATCAACAGACAATTACCTCAATAATCAGAACACATGTCATATTTGCATACTAAATGATTTCAATCAAAATAGATGTGACATACAAGGAAAAAAAAAGAAAAGAAACGAAAATTACAAGAACATGTATTGTATTTTAAATTGAATACAAGAAATAGCTTAAATATAATTTGACTTGAATTGTTGTTGTTATGATCACAAAACCATTTCCCTAAATAATTGAGTTTGATCAAACAGTTCCAATTTAAAATGATTTTCATATTCAAAACATCATCTTCATGGTCACGCGATCACTCTTTTCAAGTCAAAATATTACCTAATTTATTGAAACTTATAAACTTCAGGTAGAATGCTTATGTCTCTTGGATGAAGGCTTTTCAGTATTTGGAATGATGATAGAGATAACAAAACCTGTGGCGATGAAAATCTACCTATGTCATTTCAATTTTAAAAAGAAAGAAAATCTCTTTTGGTTTTGAAAAGACTGCTGTCATGGATTATACATTTTTATCAAAATGTTTACTGTAAACATAAATTTGTGGCAGTTCATTGATTGGACATTTTTAAAGCTTTCAAATGAAAAAAGGAAATATTCAATATTATTATCACATGAAAAACAGCCTGAAAATCTTATGTTTATGTTTCACGCTTCTTCTAACAATAACTATTAACTGGATTTGACACAAAATCTCAGCATGCAAAATAATCTGAAGAGTAAGAATCAAAATGAATTTTTGCAACAGATGTTTTCAACTGTGCATTAAACCACAATTTCTTAAAACTAACTCTTCAAAATTATAATAAATAAGTGTGCAACATGATTCAGTCTTCATTTTCTCACCACAAATCAAACGTGAAAATATTTTCTAAATTTAGCCTTCAACAGAACGTTATTATTAAAGTTTTTTTAAATATTGTACCTATTAGAGACATCAAAATAATATTTATATTGTGATTCATCACTGTAAATATTGTTTTGCCCATTTCGCCTACATTTACAAATATAAATAAAGGAAGATTATATAAATTATAGTAAATAAACAAAAATAGTAACTACTGTATATGTATAAAAGAATATTTAGCAATATAGTTTTCACAATATTGTGATTTTCTTAAAGAAAACTATTAAAGAAACTTTGAATACCTTGGCCATTATAATCAAGATTTTTACCCCAAAGATGACATTCTCGTAGGACAAAAACTGTATTACGTAGGACAGATTTAAAGGCCTATTTCAAATATTGCACCTCTTATGTGCTGTACCAAGTGACCTAAAGTATTTGTCTGGCAATAGTACATGTATGGTATCACTGAATAAAATTAGGCACAGCAGATTTGAATTAGTTACGGCAAATTCAAGCTGGCTGCATGGTACCAGATTGTAGAAAAGGCTGTGAAACACAACAGACTAATGTGTTGAAATTCCAACAACACATTTCTGTCAAAAAATTTTAAGACACCAGTATAACAAAGTGGTGGAGGTCTTAATGTGCCAGCGCTAATTATTTCCATTTTCCGTTGCAACTTGTGATGAGGGGCACTGTGTCTGCTACACCCACCCCCTCCCCCCACCCACAACCAAAACCTGGTTGCTATTCCTTCGCAGGTTAGCCCTAGGTCTTCCACTTCGTTTGTGAGGTTACAATAATGGATGCCAGTATATATATCAACTTTGTTTAATGAGGGTGACACTTAACAGTCTGACGACTGACAAACCTGTGGCCCTCGGATTCCAGATCGAATTGGAATTTGGAAATGTTGGTTTTGTGGAGGGAGGAAAACCGGAGAACCCGGAGAAAAACCCTCGGAGCAAGGACGAGAACCAACAACAAACTCAACCCACATATGACGTCGAGTCCGGGAATCGAACCCGGGCCACATTGGTGGGAGGCAAGTGCTCTCACCACTGTGCCATCCCTCCACTGTGCCATCCCTGCTCCCCACAGTAATTTAATGCTATAACTGTACAACTGAGTGGCAATTCAACCAAACTTTAACATTTATGACGAAGGTCATTTTCATGATGGCATCATGCAACTACCAGAATTCATTTTGTTTTTGTTTTCAAATTCAAGTTTTGTAATATTCCCAGTAGAGAACAAAGAACAACACTTCTAATTAGCATGAAGAAAACAAAAAAACTGAAGGATTCTGGAAGTTGTAGTCAAATGGTGCCACAGCGAAAATATCCTATTAATCAAAGTATTCTCTAAAAGTCAAATTTCCATAACTTCACCTACCTTCATAGCCTTTACCAAACACCTCGTCATCACCCACACTAATACCCTTAAGTTTCTTTGGTGACTCTAACGTGCGTGACAATCGTTCAGTTTTGCTACGACGCGGGGGCCTGACTGGGGGAGGAGTGCTCTGAGGGTCCAGCTTCTTTGTTGTTTCCTCACTAGGAAGACCCGGTGAAACTAGCGGACTGGGTTTTGTTTCACTTGCTTCACTGGAAACATTGTCTTCTTCAGCTGACGAATCAGCTGATTGCATTTCACAAGCAGCAACATCTATTGCCCATGGACTGACGCAAGAGTCTGCACTCATCACACTCACATTCCCAAGAGACATTACAGAGTCGAGTTGTTTTCTAAATCGGTGGGCTTTCCGCGGCCTAATAACCCCGCCGAATAACATAAAGTCTTGCCCCTCCTCGGGCTCGTCATGGGGCGATTCCCCTTCAGCTTCAAACTCATCACTGCTCACAACGTCAGTTCCTTCTAAGTAGGATATCAGATCATCAACAACTTCGAGAAAAACATCGGGTGAATCGTCCATTGTTTCCTCACACCTGCTCTCCTCAGTTTCGACGTCTTTCTTTTCCTCATTGTTCACTGGAATTCCCTGTCTCGTAGAGTCAACATCACGACATTCATCGATCGGAGAATTCACATCCAAACAAATACCCCCGCCATCAGCTGCCATATTTCCTTGATTTGTCAGACAAATATCGTTTAACTGTATACGAACTTCACCAGCGTCTAACAAAACTTCACTATCGTGACCTTCATGTGTTTTACTTTCGGTATGGTGGGAGAGATTGACATCATCGCCCTCGAGTTCACCACTTGTCGCGCTATCGCGCGAGTCACTCCTTTGGTGTTTTGACCCTGATGAGGAACGCCACTTTCCCTTCGATTTAGCTTTGTTGATTCCCTTGGCCAAAGGCGAAAAAACAGTTGCAAGGGTTTGATTTTTAAGACCAGCTGGTGTATCCTTTTCAGGAAAATTCACCTCGTGCGTATGATCCTCCATAACTTCTTCGTCTTCAGATTCCGAGCACGTAAGGTTTCTGCCCTCATTTGCAATTGTTTGGCTTTCATCGTGTTCATCTCTCTCTTCCGACTTGTTATTGGCCAAGAGTTTATTACCCTCTGCTGTATTATCATCATCGTACAACAAGCTTTCCTGTTCGTCGAATTCATTATTCTCCCTACTAAATAATTTACTAGAATTAACCCCTGTCATCTCCTTTATGTTATTGAAACCAAACTCCAATTTGTCGTCCTCACTTCCGTCGAATGTGTGTTCTGGCTCATCAGCGAAGCCCGCCTCATCTATTTTGCTAATTGTTTTGTTCCTTCCTTCATTCACGTCGAAGGCATCTAATAAATTACTATTTTCGCCATTAGGTACATTTTTAGAACTCGGATATTCCGAGCTAGTTCCATCTTCCGTGGCAACCGATTTAGGGGCAGTGTCCATAGCACTCAAAAGTGCATCGAAAGATGTGCTTGGGTAGAACAATTTTACAACTCTGTGAAGCTCTGAATCACTTTCATTTAAGTCTTTAACGTTTAGAACCTCCGTAAGCCACTTAAGGACGAATCCTTCGCTTTTTATCACGTTTATAGCATGTTCAAGCCTTTCGTAGCACAAATTCATCCGTTCCAAAAGTTGCTCATTCGGAGATCTTTCGCCAACATAATCACAACATTGTAAGAATTCTGTATCAGGAGGTTTGTCTTGTGGAGAAAACGTCCTCCAAGTACTTAGAAAAGCTTCTGTTTGATCCATAGCTTCCTCTTGACCTGCTAAGTTCATGGTTTCCTCCAAGTTAAATGCACAACTGTTTATTCCATTTGGGTGAGAATACGTATAATGCTGTGTTTTGTTTCGTCTTCCCGAGGGCGCGAACTTTCACCGAATTTAACGCGAATCGGTCACGAGCCAGCGTGACGTAATCTTCGTCGTCACGTCCAAAACCAAAGGAAACGGAAGTTGAATTCGTGCTTGTGGTGGTCTACAGACAAAAGTTTAATTCAAGTTAACATAACTTTTGCTTAAGAAAATACAAGGAAAAAATAAATAATGGTCTAAGAACAATGAAGCAAAAATAAACAAAGACACCTCGTTTCCTGTCACGTCTATGAAATTAAATGTGTTTAAAATTGATTTTGATAAAAGTCTGATCGATGAGCCGGGCCCTAGAACTTTTAAAAGCAGTGAACTGATTCCCCATTCGTAAAATTTCTATGAAATATTTTAAAATGTCAATATAAAATAACTATATCTAAACATTCGTGCAACAAATCTCGTATCTTCTCCCGTGATTTCTCACGCGGAAAATATCGCCAAATCACGGGTATTCTCAGAATTCAGAATGACCTTTAACAACTTCCGAAAATTCCACGAAGGCCTTCTTTTGTTTTTGTGCTTTCACGCACTGAAAGTAAAGAACAATTTGCGTCAAGAATCTAATAACGGAAAAGCATTTTACCACGTAGAGTATATTTTTTTTCATTAGTCATAAGTCCAATATATTTTGAGCAAAACTACCACAAGAAAGTCGGCAATTTACTTAGCCTAATAAGGAAAAAGAGAAACAAACTCAAAGAACCAAACGGAGTCATATTTATCTTTATTTGAGAAGCACATTGAATGATCAAGAAAAAAGGACAGGAATAAACTAAACAAAGTACTGTAAACGATAAACAATAAACAACAGACAATAAAAACGTCGGCTGACTGGCGATTACTCGTTTTGTTTATTTATCTGATGTTTTCTCACTGTTTGGCTTCAGCGGGTTCCCCTCATCGGAACTAAAAGAATTTAGCCTATGCCAGGCGCTCATGAATGCACCAATCAGAATTCAAAGAGTAAAACGTACGACTGATATTTGTCAGCTTAGCTTACGATACCGAGTAGCGCGTTATAGCGCGCGGGAGATAATGTAGAGGCTCGGGAAGGCCTTTGTCATTTACTTTCTTCAGTTAACGAAGAGGTTCTCGTTGAATACGAAAAAAATGAATCCATTTAGTTGGATTATTTCCTTTTTACATAATAACATATCGATGTTCCAATTTTATTACATATCTTTCACTTTTATTACTATGATATGTTATTATGCAAATAGGAGGTTTTTTTTTTATTTCAGCAAAGTTAAAAATATATATTGTCACTGCATATTACTCCTTTTGGATCAAGAGACCAACAAAGGTAGTATTAAGTTAAACATATTAAAAGTGCTCCTCGGTAAACAAACGTCACCGCGTTCTCTACGTTCGTAGTCTTTCACCTACTAACTTCTCGTGGAAACTATAAACAAGAACAATACTGTACCTGGTGTATTTTATTCCGCAATAAAAAGAAGAGGCTACAAGCAAGGACACGTGAACGCGCGCGAAAATTACCACCCACGCGACGCGTTTCACGCAGCAGGTGGTCAGTCTCGTGTGCGTTCGCGTGTCCATTATCCTGGAAGCCAGAGGTTTTTCTTTGTTATTGGCGAGGAGCGGCCATAAACGAGTAAAATTTGTATGTTATAATTTTAAGCCTTTAATCTTCTCCCAAAAGAGTGCTTTAAAATCGCTCTGTTTTGTGACACAATACAATACACCAAGCATTTATCCCTCACATAGGTTTTCACATGAATTTCTATATCAGCCTGAGTTGTTGAACACAAATTCCTTGTTTAACGCTTCAGGAAAGATTGCGAGTCGAAATGAGTTCACCGATAAAATTAAACGCTGTGAATCTAACTACGGTAACCAGGTAACCCCAAGGAAAAATACGTTGGGATTTAAGAGTGTTAATTGCACTCTTGAACTACTCAAGTAGCTCGTGCTGAACGATATGAATTACGTGCAGTTACTGATGCACGAACACAATTTTATCATGAACCTTGCTATGAATAATAACGTCTGGTTGGTATTAGTCACTGCAATTCGTGCACACTCACCTGCGCTTGGTGTATACTGAGGGCCGTCGTGATTCCCTTTCTTGGCGGCCGCTCACATAAAAGCCTCTGTGCCGGGCACGTGTCCATCCACTTTCTCTGATTGGATGGAGGTAATTAATCATTGTCTGGACTGAATATTTTGCTTCATTTACAATATCAAGCAGTTTCAGGCTTAAAAATACCCGTCCACGACAACGTCGGGAAATGGACCGTGGACCTCCTATTAAATACACCCCCGGAACTGCTTATGTAATGTTTAAAAAACGAGCACGAGTGTTTTATCCGCTTAAACACGTGCTGTGAGTTTTTTGAACGGCTTCCAAAACATTCCTGGAAAAGCGTGTGTCAATAGAGTTCATAACAATAATCCTTTCTTAACGTTGGAAATTAGCATACGAGAAAAACACCGTATACTGATGAGCCTGAGTGTTTTATCAGCTGATAAAACACCGCACACTAATGAGGAGTGTTTTATCAGCTGATAAAACACCGCATACTAATAAGGAGGTTTATTGATATAGTCACTGCACGTGATGTATTATCGACCATTTGATAGGTCAATGGGCGTATGCATTATTAATGAGTTTTTGAAAATTAAGACATTCAACTAATCATCACAAAACGGCCTTGAAGTATTAAAAGTCCATTGTGTAAAGAGAACGAGATTATAGAATAGAATAGAATAGAATAGAATAGAAACTTTATTAACGTGTCAATGCCTAACCTGGAAAATCCCATACTAATTTGGGGACACAAAATAAATAGATACTAAAAAAAAAAGCCAAAGTGAAAAGAGCAAGGCTGTTGTTCATGTTGAACAGTAAACCATCCTTGCTGCCAATACAATCCAGCACTCCCTACGGAAGTGGAGCCAATATATGGGGAGAAAAGACAGTGAACGAGGAGAGAACGTCCGAAGGGAAGGTGGGAGGGTAAAAGACTCTACACACAAGACAGACAGCGGTAACTCGACGAAAAATGCAGAAACTTATAGAATAATAACGAGATTCTAAGGGACTATATACAGGGTAATAAGTACTAAATACAGAGGTCGTTTAAAGTAGGAAGAAAAATTTCGCAGGTACATTACAGAGACTTCGCAGCCAATAAAGTCAACTCGACTACAAATCTGGCCAAAAACAAGTATACAAAAACAGTATGCCCTGCGTACTGTGACCTAAGAACCAAGAGAAAGATGAACATCGGGAGTAAACAATTGGTCGAGCCAGGCTATTATCATTGATGAAGGTCCTGTTAAGGACGTGGATGTTTTGTTTCATAGCTTGAACCATGCTAACCACACAAGGTCGGACAGGTTATGACAACGTGCCGGTACAAGACTAATCGTAGAGTACAAAACTGTAGTCGAGTTAGGCTATAACTGGATTTACATCAAATTTGCAGTTGTATCATACACAAACATCACATTCAGCATGGGCTTTAAATGTTGCCAGTATGGATTTTGCTACGGATGCATTGAAACGCTATCTGGTGTGGACGCAAGACGCAGCATACTATTATAGCGCGCTGCAAAATGAAATCCTAGTAACGATTGACTATAGTCAAGGTAGACTCATTCTCGTCCCCAGAGCCTCCTGTTCCTCTTAGCCGGCGGGGCCTTCGCACGAGGTAAAGGAGCCAACTGGTCCTCGTGTCCAGCCTCCGGCGGCTAAGAGGACCAGGCGGCTCTGGGGGCGAGAATGGGTTGGGCCCTTTCCTCTCCCTTCCCAGCATCCCCGTGCTTCTCACTTCTTTCTCTCCAGTCCCGCTCCACTCGAACGTGCAAGAGGACTGGAAACAGACCGAACCCAAACGAACAAACAACTTAATAAACAGATGAAATAAAATCTTTATTGCCTACATTTATAATTCAAATTCATTGGCTTAAAATATTTACACGCAGACAACAGCACTATGAACTGTTCCGTGAGGGAATTGCTCATGAAACGCGACTCCCAACCATACTTAGTTGTACCCGCATCAAAAAACAACATTCAAATACCCCGTAACTATGTACAAATCAAGGTAGACGTGTTCAGACTAGGACAAAATTATATCGATTCTTAATAAAAGGGGCTGAGCCACGCAATTTTTTTCACCTCTTCTGTAAAAATACAAGCACTCATATTTAAGCATTTTTATATTCGACTCACTCCTGGCCACAGGCTTTTTCACACTCTCCCTTGCAGCGCTGTTGCGGCACGGGGTAACTATTGGTTGCAACTTTATGACGAGCAAATATGGAGACCAATAGCACGATAAATGTCACATCGCAACGTCGCAAAAAGACGACTACTAGTCTGCTTTTCCTGTAACTTGCAACGTAATTTCTCTGGGAACGCCAAATAACAGAGACTTCTCGGAATAGTAAAGTAGTCCTGTATATTTCACAATAGCGAGAGTAAGTTGCCTCACGAGACATAATTTCTGCAGTTCGTTTCGCAATGCTCGTTACTGTTGCGTTACAAGTTAAAAAACGATAATTGCCTCGTTGAGCTGCGCCTTAAGATCAGTTCGGATACATAGGATGAGCACTGACAAAAAGTAATGCTCACGCTAGTGCCCCGCCCAAGCGCTGTTGCAGGGAATCAGTCAAGTGTGAACGGAACCATGATGCCTTTTAATTTTCGCCACCCCTACAATCACGTGACATACCCTTACATAGACATAAATATACTGCAAGATTTCTGTGACCGTGAATTACTTAAAAACGAGCTTCCGTTTCTTTTAAAATTAATTTCTGCTAAAAAGAGGCATGGAACATTATTCAACGTTCAGAAAGGATAATTAATTCACAAGTTTCGATTTCTCTATTTCTTGATAAAGAGTTGGAGATGTGGGGAGGGGGTCCGGGGGGTTAATGATTGAAGACAATTGGGTAAAACACGCAACGAGCATAATTTGGTACCATACTCTGCCAATTTCCAATTAGCCATTCATTTCTTCGTGAGAGATCACACGCTGACCGCTGTAAGAAAGCTTCTACAGCCCTTAATTTTTGGACGCTAAAGTAGTCAACAGCCAAACGGCACTGATTACACAACTAAAAAGCCCAATTTAGCCTTCTTTCTGTTTTGACTTGTTAGCTGTTACCATACAGCAAAGATAGGAAAACCAGATTTTAAACAATAAAAATCTGGTAAAACCTATTGTTAGCTTGAGAAACAAATAGAATTCATTTAGCTCAACTTTGGGGAGGGAGAATATTTTTTTGGCTACTATACAAAAATAGACAACATACATCTGATGCAAGTCGTATTAGCTATTGAAAAGGCAATTATTTCATTTAAAAGGAGTGACTTGCACAAGGTTTACTCCAAATCTATTAGCTGAAATTACATGAATAAGCTCTTTCTTACGGCCACATCATAACACTACCAAAGTGAATAGCGTTGGTCGTGATTTAAACTTCCGGTATGACGAAAACGAGGTCGTTTGCAAGCCAGGACTTCCGGTAAAGGACTCTAACTTCTGCACGATGGACTTCCGGTTTAGAATGGCGATAAGTCTTGAATCAAATAACAACACAAGGTAAAGTTCCGTTTTACGACACAACAATCATCCTGCTACACCAGAGCATTCACAGGCAAACAACTCTTCAATAAAACTTTACTGCCACTTGGCGGATGTTAAGAAACGAAACTCCATGAGAAGACGTAACGGAAGAAGCTCAACACAACCATGGTGACGTCACGTAATCACGATCACGCAATGTTTGCGGCCAGCGGCAAATCCACGCGCGAAATCCACGCGCGGATACCGCGCAAGAAGAAATCACGTGATTGCCCCGTGGACCAGACGCTGGCTAACCACGCTCGATAATTTCGAAATTCCTCAAATAGACTTTGAAAAAATGATAACATTACTGACTTGTAGATCCGCTAGCAAGCAACCGAATCATTGAATTTAGTAGTAATGTACTGTATACCTCATATTGAAAATTGTCCATATCTGCTAGCCGGCCAGCTCGTGCGATTGTTATACTCGCATGGGTCCCGCGCTGACTCGCAATCCCCCATCAGCGCTCTGTTGTTGTTGTTGAACCACTGTTCCGTTGTTCTCTGTGCTTCTTGAGCTGGATGTGCTGGAGTTACTGATGCTGCTTGATGAACGATGCTTCATTGAGAGAGTGTTTGGTCCGTCACCTGCGCCGGAGTTGGAGTCGAAGTTTTCAATCTCTCTAGCATGCTTTAGTTCCAGTTCCTCCTGCTTCTGTGTTCTGAAGTCCTGAAGGCGGGCGGTCTCTTGAAACATCTTCAAATAAAACACAACTGATTACAATTCGAACCCAAAACTGCTTTTCCTGTTGTTTTCTTTTAGCACCACAAAACTTCAATATGGACCGCGTTACTGAGCGGTGATGTTACATTCTACTGACATCTCGTCGTACTGAACTAGAAAGGGACGTTATGAGAAACATCGTCACCGTTTCTTCTGACCGTCCTCCTCCTCCTCCTCATCGCCACAGTCATCACCACCGCTATCATCATCATCATCATCATCATCATCATCATCATCATCATCATCATCATCATCATCATCATCATCATTATCATCATCATCATCATCGCCTTCGTCACTTATCGTCATCTCCGTTATTGTCATCGTCATCGTCCTCACTTTCATCGTCAACGTTACCGTCATCAAAATTACATTGTCATCCTAATCATCATTATCGCCACCATCATCGTCACCATTAACGTAACAAAAAGGTATTTTCACTGGCGATACAAGCATAAGCCCAAGCGTAGGCATAAGCTGCTAGTGTGAGAAGCAAGGACATAAGCATAAGCATAAACATAAGATAAACAAACAGTTTGTTTTTCCTCACTGGAAATAAACCCAACAAAAGCATAAACACGGCACAAGAAAAATGAAGTTTCTTGGGCTTTTGCCGCGATAATTCCTAGTGAGACAGAAACAGTCTGTTTTCAGTGCAAGTGATTTTGCTTCCCTCGTTAATCAAACTAGCCTTCACCCAAAGCAGGATAGCACCTTCTTTTAGATTAGTTTCTACTTGCTTCCAATAGGCCATTTTCGCATTGCTGTGAACCCCATAATGAAAGCGAGGCTAAGTGCAAAGCTTTTCAAATGTAAATTAGTTTTCTTTGGAATGAATGAAAACTTAGCCTCGCTTTCATGAGGTTCAAAGCAACTCGAAAATGGCCTATTTTTGCGCGAAACATTGACACAAATCGACGAACAATTTATCCACGTTATTTTTAAGCAGCGTACCTTTTCTTCCAAGAGAGCCCTTCTAACGGACACCTTTTCCTGAAGGTCCTTCTCCTCTCGCTCGTGCTGTGCTAGCAGCTGGTTGTGTTGTTTACTCTGGTACGCCATCAGCATTTCCTGCTCCTGTTGAAGCTTAGATCGTAACGCCTGTTGTTCACTGAGTTGGTTCTCGTCCAGTTTCAGCTGAGGAAAAAGATTTCATACTTAGAATGCGCAAAATCCATACAAAGACACTTGTACATAACAACATTTAACAATTATTCCACGAGCGCGCTTTGGATATGAGATGATAGATAACCGACGAGGTGCGTAACGCCGAGTTGGCTTTAATTCTCTCATATCCAACAAGCACGAGTTGAATAAGTGTCTATTTCTCGGGAATTGTATAATGGCTCACATACCATGGCCACTAAACCAATCAAATCCCTGGGATTGCATTATACAATGATTTAGTTTTTAATAATAACAGATAAATGCCACCATCCTGGCGTATATTGACTGAAGTACCTGCTATATACAGGCTGATAACATTCCACGAGAAGACTTGAAAGTTTCGGACAAACAAGTCAGAAGTCAGCTTCGTTTGTTATATAAATTGCGACAGTGTCAACTCTGGTCACCTATCGTTTAAACTTGACCCCGTCTTAGTTTAACCTAAATGATGTCCTCACCGTTTGTCTCTGCAGCATTTCAGAAATGCTCTGATCGTACTGAACCGAGAGATCAGCCATCTTTCTCATTTTCTCCTCGCGTATCTGCTTGGTAAGTTCCTTGTGTTTTTCTCTCGGTGCTTTCTCCAGGATCTGTTTCTGCAGGGCTTTGTACTGCAGCGTCTGGGTCTTGATCGCGTTTCTGTATTGTTTCTTTATGTGCATCTCACGAGCCTGAAACACAACAGACAGGTCAGTTCGCCCACGTACAAAATCGCCCTCAGTCAGAGCGGGAAATGATTTTCTTGCGAACTGGACTTGTGTCCAGTGTCCTTCCAAATCTTTAGTTATGATCGCCGGGATATTCACATATTGCAAAATTGTCCAGACATCCGCCATATTGGATTTTTTACTTGAGATACAATCCATTGGCACACATAAACGACTAATTGAAAGGTATTGCAATGCACTATGGGGCGATCTGAGATTCAACTTTTCCGACTCGAGTGAACGAAGTTGAGATAGTGTTTTGCGTACAAACTAAAGATGGAGACATGTGACTTTCGCATTTTGAATGCTTTTCGTCTCCTTTTTGCGTGAATATCGTGTCCGAGCAAACTTTAAGAATAAGTTAGTTACGTGATATGCAGTCGATGATCATTGCTTACCGCGACCATGTTTGTTTCCCAATAAACTTGAGAACGTTTTCCAATGTGGAACCCATGCACTTCAAGGTTCATACTCTTTTGGGCTTTTAAAAATCCACGACTTTCCATGACCTTTTCAAGTTTTCTATGACAGAGCGTTTACATTTTACAGCGTCAAATTGGGCAGTGCTTATTTCTACTGAGAGAAAATCTGTTTCTTGGTTCCTTTTCGCTTTTTTAAATTGTTCATCTTCGTCCTTTTTTGTTCCCTAAAAGAATGCTTTCTCAATGATTTTTCTCCATAAACATGATTTTCAGTGACTTTCTATGACCCACAATTAAGATCCATGACTTTCCAGGCCTGAAACGAAATTACAAAATTCCATGGCTTTCCAGGTTTTCCATGACCCGTACGAACCCTGCACTTTCATTACCTTCAGTGTCTTGGGCTGCATCTTGAGTTCAAGTATATGCTTCTTATTCAGCTCTCCCTCTAATCTCTTGTTATACTCTTCCTGACTCGACCATTCAGTATTATGCTGCTTCTGTTGCTGGTCCCTTCTCAATTTGTGCACTGCATTCAAGTGTCTGAACTCCATGTCCTGTGTACACTCGTGATGCCTGATCAGCATCTGGTGTGACAGCTCCTTTTGGGCCTCCAGCTTGTTCATCTCCTGTAAAGGAGAAAAGGAAACGTTTAACCCTTCAACCACTAATATCAAAGAACAAATTCTCCTATCTTGTCCCCATACTTTACCATCTTGTCCCTCTTCTTTTCTAAAATATCCCGAAAATTCACCTTGGCTGATCATATCCTTAACTCTCATGACCTCAGGGGTTGAATAAGCATTGATATTGCAAGGAGAAATTTGATGCTGAATACAAATATATTGGATGGAAAGACAGAGTGCTCACAATCGATAATCAGTTCATGTGACTGACCTTCTAAACTTTGATCATACTCACCTCAGTAAGCAGTACTTTCTCCAGGTTCTGCCGCTGCAACAGTTGCTCTCGACGATACTTTCTGAGTTCAGCATTGCGCACAATGCTGTGTTCATGGATCTTCTCCTGCAGTGCTGCTTCTTGGCTGGCATGGAACGAGTTCTTACGACCCTGGTACGACATACGGTGACTCTGATCCTACAACAGTGATGCAACAATAGTATAATATAAATAAAAACAAAATAAATCACTTTCTTTAAGCGTCAACGTATTTAGCGCAAAGCATTAACTGGGGACACTGTCCAGATCGAATTGGAATTTAGAAGTGTTGGTTTTTGAGGAGAAGGGGAAATCGGAGTACTTGAAGAAAAACCTCTCGGAGAAAGGACGAGAACCAACAACAAACAGTAAGAATTAGTGTAATCAGATTGGTTATGAAGAAGAAAAAATTTAGTTCTAATAATTCGCACCCAGTGAGAAAGTATAGGAAACATACTAACAAGTCGATTGGTTTCCAACATCATTTTTGTCCATTTTAAAAGGAAATTTGTAAGAGTTGACGTAGGTTAAACTGTTTGGCTTCTTCAGACGACTATAAGAAGGAAGAACATTTTTGGGCTGAATTTCTGAACTTCTCTTGGTTTTCAGAAGATCCAACGCACTCTAAATGACATTTTTGTTCCTCCAAAAACACCACGACGCTATTTTCTCCAAAAAATCTCTGGTTTTTCACCGGAATAAAATCCAAATTTCTGAGACCTGTGATTAACCGAGATTCACTGTAAATGGTTCACACAACGAAAACCATGATAAAGGCATGGTTAGCAAAAAGCAACCACAAGTACTCTGACTAAACTTTCTAGACAGGCCATTTATGATTTGAACACGACTCCCACACCCAAAATTGAAACCAGGAAGTCGGCGGATGTTCTGATTCAAAGTTACATTAACTGTACAAACCTTCTTAAACTGGTTCTTTGCAGCCTTGTAAGCGGCCTTCTGCTCAGATACAAACGCTTTCATATCACTGTCGTGCTTGTCTTTAATGTGCTTTAGGAGTCGCCTCTCGTCAGCCATCATCTGCTTCAACTTCTGCTCCATTTCGGTCTTTTGTCTTGCTCTTAATCTGTCCAGCTCTCTCTCAAATTGATGAACCTGAAGTAGAATAACAATTACAAATAAAGATACATTATTTTAACTATTTCCGATCCTGAGGGAGCTTTCCGTACTACACAGCTCACGGCCTACTACCTCCAGAAGGCTTTCCTGACTTAAAGATAATTGCTTGAAATAACTTGAAATAAAAGTTTATCACATTACTGGAGTATTTTCAGACTGCAAAACAGTCCGTATCTTTTGCGTTAATCCATTGTACCTGTACGAACGAGTGACACCTTGAAATGAAAAATCTGCAGCGAGTGAGGAATGGAAAGTGAGACAAGGAAGAGATGCCTCACACGCCCTTGTCAGGCACGCGCGTGCGAGTACACGTTTTTGGCACTTTCTAGCCTCGCAAACTCGCGCTTTCGGCGACTCCCGTCTCCGGCCGTAAATTTCCAGAGGAGAAAACGACTGTTTTTCCAGTCTATTCAGATATTCTCTTACATTTGCCCGATGGACTTAATCTGATATACTTTTAGTAGTGTTTTTGTGGATGACATTCAGTGAACTTCATTAATTTGCTGGATTCTGATTCCCCCGTGAGTTTTTGTTTTTCATGGTCTGTTAAATGTTGGCCTACTTTAATTTTTATTCCGGTGGTACTGTAGGGAAACAGAACTAAACAATGTAGAGTTTTGTAAGTTATAAGTAACGAGAAAAGTGTATCAAAGTAAAATACAAAGCCAATTAGAAATTTAAGGAGAGGATGACGTTCAAACCACACCAGGTGATTTTCAAGTAAAGGTCCTACAAGGGTTTGCCCTCATCCTACCAAGTCATTAGGGCTCGAAAAACTAACATCTTTTCCTTGGGGCAAGCATCTCCCAAAACTGGAGAAAAATGGAGAGCCTTCAAGTAAGTCACAGAAGGTATTTGCTCGAATGTAAAATCAACTTGTCCCAAACGACCGGATGGGACTTCACTTTTATCGAGCCCTAGCCATGTACCTGCGAATCATACTCCTTGTCAAGCGTCCTTCTGTGTTCATTCATCTCTGCCTGTAGCCTACTCTCCAGTATCAGTACTTCTTTCTGGTGACTCTGCCTGAGTTTCTTGTAAATCTCCAGTTGATCTCTCATCTCGTTCTCTTGTCTCTGTTCCGCGATCATTTTTTGTGGACGGATGGTGGCAAACCTGTCATCCTCTTGGCGGCCCTGTGGTAGCTAGAAACAAAGACAACGAATGCGTTAAAATGCTGTATCTTTATGTGCTTTCCATTTTCCAGAACGGTCTGTAAATCGAATGCGTCATTTTGAAGGGACGGTGCTGCAAAATCGTGAAAAAATGGTAGGCGCTATTTTGAAGAAATTCTAATTAGAACTTATCCTTCAAATTGGTAATTCCGTTTACGAACTGAACGCTCTGGCCGGCCAGTTCCGTCAAATCGAAAGCGCCCTTTGAAAACTTGCAATGTAACAACATTTTTATATTTCTCCTGCTTTGCGTTTCGTGTTCAAACAGGGTAAAAATATAAGAAGCAATCCCTTTTATGGCAGAGAAGTTTTCTTGTTCAATTTTATATAGCGTCTATTTACTTATCTATTTACAGATAAGCCGACAGGAGGACATTGCATTCCTTACATGGCCTGTCTACCCATTCTACATCCCAATAAAAAGTTTAGTTTACCCAGCCCACAATTTAGGGAAATAATTAACAGGAGCACGCCTGTAGAAGATTACTGCGGCGGCAGTAGGAGCAGATAATTTTGTAAGAACGGACATAACCTTTTTTTTTAAGTTGGTTGCGTCTATGAACATTAGAAATTTAACTTACACTAATCGATGGCACCACAATTGATGAATTTCCTGTAGCGCCTGCTTCACTGTCGTGATCCACTCCTTGCATGCTGTCTGTACTGCTTGCCACGCTCGCCACGCTACTCACACTTGCTTTCTTGGTATCATTGGCAATCTCTGCACTCTACAAGAAGGAAAAATAACAAGAATTGGTGACTTGTTGTTCTACAATAGTTAGTTTAGCACTACATAAAAACAGTTACAAAATGTTTGAGGCACTGGGTAAAATTAACATTTTTCCTGTAAAGCATGACCTTGCTGGAAACATAAGAAATATTTTCAGCAAGTCTGAAACCCCTCCCCTTTCCAGTGTTGATGCTAGAAGGTTTGAATGTATTCCCAACATTCACGCAGCATTGATGAAGCCTGGTTTTCACTAGTGACGCATTCGTGGGCGTAAGCACCAAGCACAGAAGTTTTATGTCAAGTGAAAACAAACACGACGCAAGCACAAGAAAAGGAAAAATTTTGATCCTTGTGCTTATGCTTATGTGGGGGCCGTTTTCCAGGTAAAATAGCACTCTTATGCTTGTGCCTGTGTTTGTGTTGCTGGTGAAAACCACGCTTTAGGGAGAGGGAGGGGCAGACAAGGTATGAAATTGAAATGTCTGAAATGATGCTTTTCACCAAGTGTATCTCGACTATTTGTCAACTGACGGTAGCCTTCATAGCTTTCAAAAACCATCAAACTGAATATGGGTAAACCTCTCTAAGTGACCACAAATGTAAACGATTATCTCCTGACGTAATCAACTTAACAAAATCCTATTTGAATAAGCTCTCAGTCAAACACTGGGTTTAGAACAAGCCTCAAGCTGAGAGGCTAGTCCCAGTGCCGGAATTTAGGCACAAGTAGGTTACTAAGCAACAGTCTTAGTGATTTTGATTTGTTTTATTTTTAGATTTCCTAGTCTATGATGTACTTTTTTTAGTTTTCTCTTAAGCCAGGGGAATCTCTGTTATTGGCCTTAGCTATCGCGCCTTTCCAGGCTTTTTGTTTCCTTTTGTGCTTCAGTGTTTGCACAACATCTGAATGGAAGGCTATTCGAATCAGCCTTTGAATAATTTTCTCAAAGTCATTAACACAATTCAATTCACCAAGAGAAAACAAACAAAATTGCTACCGTGACCGTGGTTTGAATACATGTTCCTAATTACCATCAAAATTTTGCCAACTTTAGCCTTCATTTTCTCCAAGAATTATTGATCATTTGAGAAGCCATATCAAACACTCGAAAGTGTGTTTCATCAGACATCCAAGCACTTCGAAGTCATCTAAAAGAACTTGCCGGCACATGGCACATCGTTTTTTCAACATACTTCTCGGTGTTTGGCTATCTGATGAAACACGCTTTCTCATGTTTGATATATTACATCAAACACAAGGAAAAGTGTTTCATCTGATTTCCAAACACTGAGAAATGGCTTGAAAAAATGAGGTGCAGCTGAGATTTTTAACCATCTTCTCAACATGATTCAACAATGCTGAAAGGCCTGTTCAGATACATGTACTCTAAACAATTTAATTTAACAGCAAGGGGTCAAGTTGGAAGTATACGGCAAAATTGCTGGCTGCTAACACATTTTAAGAGGGTTGGGTGACCACCTTTCATGATCCCCAATGACTGCTGTTTACATGAGATATAACTTTCATAAAAAGGTTTTTAGATTATTTCAGTTTGTGTGTTCCGGGTGAAAGAAAAAAGTGATGAATGTAAAGTTGTACAGAATGACACAAATAACGTCATCAAGAACACTTGTGGCGTCTGAAGGAAAACTAAATGCGCTTGGCATTCTATGATGGTGATAATGGTGATGATGATAATGATGACATGATGGAAAAGGTTGATGTCAATGATGAAATGACAGTGAAGATGCTGTATGGTTGTACAATGATGACATAAACACGATTGTGAAAAAGCTCAGTAATGGTAATGATGATGACAAGAAAGATGCCGTATGCTTGTACAAAGTATGTGTATGTACATGCAATGGACACACATGCAACAGATGAGTAGTCAGAACCTTTGCTGATCTGAATTGGAGAAATGATGATGACGAGGACAAGGAGTCTTCAGAGAATGCCAAGCTGTCCTCGGATGCAGAAGGCCCATCTCCCTCATCCAACACCCCATCAAAGTTTACATGGCATGCTGACTCGGGAACAAGGAATAGAGACTGAAGTACAGACAGAAGACAGAGAGAGTCAAGACCTTTAGTAGGTTGATGGTATCAACATGCAATTTCTCCCTACTGGTTTCAGGTATTAGCTATAATATTAAGGGGAAGAATATCATTTAATATCAGCATGCAAGAGAGTGCTAGAAGATTTTATGTGTCACCTGGCCATATCAATGGACATGCAGTCTCCCCTAGAGTGTTTGAATAGGCTGACACACAAAATTAGGATAATAACAAAAACTAGTCATTAAATCATGGACCCAACTTGCTTGTTTTCAGCCGAGGCAAAATTCACAGCAAAGATCATACTCTTGCTTTTCTGCATGCTGACATTAAGAATTAGCAGCAGGACTCGTGACAGCAAGGAAGAAGATAACTGTACAAAAATGTGCATAATAAAACTAGAGGAAAGCAAGGATATTGAAAGGCTTGATTAAAACTATAATAGTAATAGAAAGTTTATTTAAAGTTTTAGGTGAACATGTCACAGGTGAACATGTGAGAGTTAAATGCAAATTGCTCAAAATAAATATGCTTTACTTTGGCAGTTAAGAGACAGTTCCGCACACTGTATCTAATTTTTGATCTTGTGGCTTGAATTCTTGAATTTTTTTTTATTGTTTTGTTGTTGTCGGTTTCAACCAAGACAAAAAACAAACCACCAAGCATCTGGTCTATTTTTGTTTTCAGTTACTCAAGTTAAAAAATAAATCGTCACAGAACTACTTTTCCAATGACAACAAGTTTGTATGGCTTTCAAGACCAAAATTTCCACCAAACATAGTTTTTGCTCATTGAAATTTTGAACTTGTATAGAATGTCTTGCTTAGCTTCTCATATTTTAAATTAGAAATTTGTTGCTAGACAATCTGGGATGGTAAAAGAATCAAGATATAAGTGTCAGATGTTTTTATACATCTAAATACAACAAAATATTGCTCTGTCTGTAGAGACATGTAAGTGCCTATAGATGTATGTAGAACAATCCATGTTTTGTCAAATAACTTGCAAACATTACAGTTAATGCACAGAACTTTGATACATCCAATAAAGATAACTTACGGCTTCTGACTTGTCATCGTCGTCATCATTTTCAGCCACAGAGCTGTCTCCTTCTTCGCTCAGTTCTCCAGTGGGGTCACTGAGAAGGATCTTCTTTGTTCTGCGGTAATTCATATTGTCAAGAGCCCTCACAGCTTGTTTTGTCCTTTCAATCAACTCAAGAATGATGCCTTCAGGTCTTGGTTGTGACACAAACGCATGCTACAGAGAAACAATCAAACAAGTTTAGAAACGGGGGACAATACAAGTAGTTTAACACCTCATGCACCCATTGCTCCTTCTTGGACATCTACAATTTCTAAGTTATTTTTGGTTTCTCAAGAATAAAGAAACAAGGAGCACAATGCAATTGTCCCTATTACACACAGACACCCCTTAATCACACTGTCACTACTTGACTGGGATGTGAGCTGCTTGGACCCCCCCCCCCCCCCAAAAAAAAAAAAAAAAAAGAAAGCTCTTTCCTCAACATTTTAACCTTTTTTCCCCAGATTTAGGATGTGAACTGATTTCAAGGTTTCTCACCGTCCCTTTCCCCAGCATTTTCTTTTTTTTTTTTTTTTGCCCCTGGCTCCTCCTCTCCAAACATTTTATCACTATCCATTTATACACCTGATTGAGTGGAGAGAGATTATGTGGAGTGATGTGCCTTGGCTCAAAACACAACCTCGGTGCACTAACCCTGGCTCCAAAGGCATGCCTGAAGCACGGTTCTTAACCTTGTTTGAACTTTAAACCAAAAATTACAAATGAGGCATCCTGGAGTAATGCACTTGCTCCCACTGAGGGCTTATGAATCCATGAATATGAAGTATGGATATCCTTGTGGGCTTGGGGTTTTTTATAGGGGGGAAAGGAGTTGAGGTTCTTAAGAGTCTCTAAAAGGTACCAGAATTATTGTTTTTGTGGGCATACTTTGGACTCACTACCAAGAGGTTCACTTACAGTACTGCTTGTTTTGAATTTAAAAATAAAAGCCCTCTTTACTCGTATTGTAGCATCAAATGAAGAGATTTAAAGGTTTCTGAACAAAGCAAAGCATGGCCTTCTTGTAGTTCCACAGGCTAGTTTGCGGTTGAAATCTATTTCTGACATGACGAAATGTACAACGCACGTGCTGTCAGCGCTGTCGTGTTCGATGAATTTATTTCCCACAGAAAATTATTTTACCGCGGCCACAAAACGTGTAATTTCTCCAATGCAATCTTTCACAAAAAAGATTTCTGGAAAAAAGGGAAAAGATTCTGCAGAGATATTTCCATCCAGTGAATATCGATGAACATTGGAGTTGAAATTTGATCTTGTGGCACCAAACGCGAAACTTTCCCGATGTATGCAAATTTTACTCAAGATTGAATTCTGTTAGATGTGAGACAGCGACGTTTATTTTATAAAAACCTGACATGAAACATTAAATACACAAACTTCTTTTCTTTCTCGAATTCATTTCATTCACGATCTCAGTGCCGAGACGTGAATCCACGGACTAATTAATTTTGAAGTTTTGAAAGGAGAACCTTTTGAAAGACTGAAACTCAGCTACTGTTCACAAAGGCGACTTTCAATTCTTGTGCACGCAGCCAGTTTTCGACTGGGTTTTCAAAGTTCTTCAAAATTCTACTTGATAAATTAAAATCTAGCATCGTATATTCAATGTGCAACTTATATACATAGCGGTTTCTTTGCGGTAATAGCAAACGTTTTTCTGCGGGGGTCATAACGAAAATGGAATTTGCAAAGGTCGGTCGTTTTTAGGTGAAAAAGAAAAGTTGTAACGTGATAAAGATAACTTCTTAAGCGCTCGAGAAAGTTATAAACGTAAACTACGCAACAACAAAGAATTAAGCCGTGTTTTATTGACTTAAAAAATCGACCATTTTAGAGTTTTTTCCAATTTTTCCGCATATAATATTAGGAAAAGGATAAACAAGTAAAATAGCGAAGTGTTGTAAATAGCTGAACTAGTTTAGGAGTAGTTGCTTCAATAATAAAAAATATTGATCGTAATAGTGTGCGTCGTCAATTTTCTTAGTCTAAATGGATTTTGAACTTCTGAGGGGTTCGGGGAGAAGGGTTTTAAAAACCCGGAAATTCCGAAGGGGTGGGGGGGGGGGGTCACCATAAACCCTCTGGAACGGAAATTCCGAGGGGGTGGGGGGTTAAAATAAAAAAACCTTCCGTGGAGGGGGGGGGGGTATGGATATTTTCTGGAACTGCACAATGCAGCATCCACAAGTTTACAAAAGCAATGCTTATTACTTAAGTCTAAGTGTAGTTTATCATGTTATGTTTACATACTTGTAGTAGATCCTCAGCTGTTGGTCTGACTGCTGGTTGTTTCTTCAAGCATACCTGCACAAACTCCACAAAACATGGAGACCTTGAATCAACAACAAAAGTCATCAGTTATTTGCAACCAGGTTAAGATTGAGAAATTTGTCAATAAACTTTTACCCGGCAATGTTCTACCAGAGAGAACATTATTTTGATGACAAGTTGGTCATTTTATGAGGTTAACCACCAACCAGACAGGTGTGTGGTCAGGCGGTTCAAACCAGGTGTCTGATAACATATTTTCTCCAATGCCATCAAGAATCATAGTCATTCAAAGAGCTGGAGAGCCATCATAGATCCTAGGGTATCCTATCAGTCATATTAAAGGCAGTTTTCTGGCATTGGTCTTGGTGTTGAATAGCAAGGTATATAAAACTGAACTGGCGGAATGAGCTCTTTGGATCTTCCTCGTGATTCTTCAGATGCCTTAGCATTTTTTTTGGCAAAAATTTCTACAGTGCAACAAACTCAACCGGGGTCGACAAAAAAACCGACACTTTGAAATTTGAAGAAATGTTCTCGTTTTTGATTGGTTTACAAGCTACCAAAGCCAGACTCCTTTGTTGTAAACGTGACCTGTGATTGGCTGATCAATGTTGAGTGGCCCCTGTTGAGTTCGTTGCACTGTAAAATGGTTGGAAATGTCTGATCATCTTTGGAAATTTTCAGAAAACAACTTTAAAAAAAGGTTGGTTGGCTTTGGCAAAAATGTGCAGCAAATTTCTTTAAATGACCAGCAGTGTCTGAATAAGCAAGGAAAGACTTCAGAAAATTGTCAAAAAATCTTCTTTTATTTGTCAATGTTTCTTAGACATACTGTTTGTTTTTTTTATCTACTGTGACATGGAAGATGTACACAATAAAACATTTTATTAATAACAACTTACCAGTGGTCTGGAGCAGAAAGCATGGGAGGATCATTCTGGGCAATGTGATAAAGAGCACTCATTGCATTCATGTTAAAAAGTGGAGGTTTTCTTTCAGCTAGAAAGGGCAAAAGGAGACAATTAATGAAGACTGGCATTATGAATACTGCACTTAAATCAGTGAGAAAACAGTTGCATAGAATCTACAAAAGGAAATCTTACCAAGTTCAACGCAAGTGATTCCTAAGGACCAGACATCCACCTAACAAAAGAGAATAGAATCAAGTTAGCTGAAGAAAATTGAACATTGTGCATTACGTGATATTGTACAAGTAAATGGAACAAAAGTTGCAGAAAGTTTTTTCCTTTACAAACCTTTCCATCATACTGTCCCTCATCCATGGCCAAGATGACTTCAGGGGCCATCCTATGATAGAACCAAACTTACATGACGATTGTATAATAAACATCATGAAAAATACAGTCAAACCTGTATATAACGGTCACCCTTGGGAAATGGCCGGGTGACCGTTATATACAGGGTGACCGCTGTACACAGGTTTCCTTTAAACTCCCTTAGAGGTCAATAAATAGCATTTTTATGTGCAAATAATCAGCAAATTTACGTTTAATTGACAATAACGAGTAACAGCAACGCAATAATCACGATAAAAAAGGCACAGAAAATGTCCGTGGTGTACTTTTAGGGAGGTGCAGTAAAAGTCTATTGGAAGCTAATGAACAACGTTTTTAAGTGGATCACTCAATTTACATTTATTGACAACAATTTTCAACAGAAAAAAAAACCCGACAAAAATGGCCATAAAATGTCCGTGGTGTACATGTACTTTAAGGAAGGTGCAGTATACTTTCAGTGAAAAACTGCGGCTGTCAACTTGATAAGTACAATACACTGTTATAATCAGGGAACTATGACGAAAGTGAAAAGAGTGTGGTACGGTTGTGTTGTTACAGTTACAGTAACTATTGTTGCAGCACTTTAATGTTATTTGCCGCAAGCATGTGTCGAACACAGGCAATGACATGTATTAGTAGTTGTGTTCAGTACTAATATTTGTATTTTTGTAAGACCCTTGCCTTGGTGGCTATTATTTAACGAGCTGATGAATAAAGCTTGTCATTATTCGTTAATCGTAAACCAATTTCGTGACTGTTATATACAGGTAGAAGATAATGAAATTGTGCATTCAGGAAGTCTAAAGGGTGACCGCGTCTATTATATACAGGTGACCGCTATATGCAGGTCAACTTAACAGTTAATATAAGGGACGATTTTTGAGAAGTTGTTCAGTGACTGTTACACACAGGGTGACCCCTATATACAGGGCCGTTATATACAGGTTTGACTGTATGACCTAATTTGAAGCACCAAACATCAGGATCATGGTTGACCAGCCATACTAAAGCCATACATAAGTTTGGTGCTCAAGTAATTGTTTGTCAATCAATCAATCAAACATCGAAGTTTGAATGAAACTGTGCTTACCATTGGCTACAATGGATATTTTTAGAATTTAAATTGCATTAATTTACCTGACTGGAAAAAAAAAAAAAAATTTTAAAAGTAGCCTCATTTCTGATTAACAGCTGTGGGTGCATGTTCATCTTACCAGTATGGTGTTCCCACAAATGAATTGGCTGGAGCATTGAGGGCAGCTGAACCAAAATCCGCTGAATAGGAAATAAAGAAATTCAATTTATCACCACAAATGTGCATTTGTGTATTTTCACATGTACCTTCAGTCAAAATTTAGCTTAAGACTTCTCAGACCAGAGTACAATACTGTTGATAATGACTTTTGTTCCCAATTGGCTCTGTGCACCTGAGGTCATGTGTCAAAAAATGTAAGTTGAGCATAGGGCAGTGTGATCCAACAGTAGACAAGAACTGTCTGGTTACCTTTCGGCATTTTTAGGGGGACTTCACATGCTTTTTTACTATTCCAAGAAGTGTTAGGTGGGGCTTAGGGCCTGTGAGGAGGGAATCCCCTATGACAGTGATGACAGTGTCTGTTCGCAAGCGATTGCGCAAAACTCTTCCAAAAAAAGGCATGGTAATCGGCCTAAAAAAAACCCTCAAAAAAGGTAATGCAGTGGGCACTAAACTTTACCAAAAAAAAAAACCCCAAAAACATCTCAACGAAAAACATGTCGCACACGCGACAAAGTATGCGTAACTTACTTTCAAAACTCAAAATGCTTACAATAATTCAAACTAGTCTATGCGTGCGTGCGCTCTATCTGCGCGCACGACAGTTCGTGTTCTGTTTTCTGAACAGTGCCTACTGTTTAGAAATTGTGCTTTTGCTACCAGGCACCAGTTGTTCAAAGAGTGGCTGGAACACATTTTTCCAGCTGACAGCAACTTGCCCCCTGCATAAGAGTTGCCTTTTCTTTGAACAAACCAGGCCAGGTGTTAAGATTTAAAAGGATCCCCATCAGAATCATTCTCATACCTTCAGGGTGTAAGCTGAGGAAAAATCGATGGGCTTAAAAGTGGAAATGTAGGCAAAGATAATTATACAGCTGCAACAGAGAATGTTTAGTGGTCAGGCCGGGGCTCACCTAGTTTGACTGTTCCATTCTCAGTCAAAAGAACATTTCCAGCTGCAATTAAAAAAAAAAAAGAAAACAGGTTCATTATGCCTTAAAGATTACTCAATTTCTCGTATGACTGAAAAATGGTATAAATAAGAAATTACAGTAAAATAAACTACAACATAGAAAAGATTATAATATAGTATTATTTATTATACTAAATGTGTTTTCAAGATTTCCCCAGGGAAAGCCTTACTTCTTCTGGTAATCAACTGTACATGTACACTTTGAAGGGAAGTATTGACGGCCAAACAATTGAACAAAATACTAAGAGACCCCAGTCACAGACATCACCCACAACATGCCCTTTGCTCACTTAAAGGGGAAGTATCAGGGGGTCTTTGGTATCTTTTGTTAAAAAAAAAAGATGAAATAAGACCTTCAATCAGCTGCCAAATAATTCTAGAATGACGATAGGAAAGAAATCAACTCAATTCTTGAAAGGAACAACTCCTGATCTGTTCTAGTGCATTTTGGAAACAAAAATGCAAGAACTTTATGAAAAACGTTAGCCTAACATTTTTCAAGTTTCAATCTCTACCGGCCTATTCTGTCTCTGGACAACAGCACTCATCAACAGTTTTATTGCACTGGGGTGATAATTTACAACAAACTTGACAATTATTTCTTTGTTTCTGCTGACAGACAAACATTTTTGGGTTTTGAAATGACAGCAAATTTGCGTGATACTTCCCTTTTAAGTAACCATAGCAATAATAAGAGCTTACCTTTAACATCTCTGTGAATTCTCCCATTTCTATGTAAATATCTTAGTCCCTAGATAAAACAAAGACAGCCCACAATGTAAATATAGTATAAACAAAATTTGTATTAATCTGTGATGTTCTGGCAATAAGTCAAACCTAAGAAATCATAAGGTAATTCCTTTTGACATAATTTTATATACATTGTAAAGCTGAGTTAATACTGTTTTTTTCCTCCTAAAGTCAAATGCAGAGCCCTGCAGTCCTAAAGTGTGTCCATTCGAATGAAAGCTTTTTAACAATAATCTTCTGTGGTACTGTATATCATGCTGTACAAGGTGGTCCTAACTTTTGAAATCCTAAATCTCGATGGGGGTAGGGTCCATGCTTACCTGTAAAGCATCATGACATATCGCAGCAATTTCAACTTCTCTAAGAGGTTTCTTGTGAACTATAGAAATAAAGAAAACTGTTCAGGGTTCTCATTTTGTGCCAGGAAAGTTTAAATTTCATATCACCGCTAAATTTTGCTAAAAGAGCCAAAACTGGAAGACTTACCTTCTAAAATATCTGAGGCAGATCCTACACAATATTCCATGACAAGCTACAATAAAAAAACACAAAGATCAAGTTTAACCTATGTATGAATCTTATGTCACAATAGAGAAGGAAGAAGCTAAGTTTGATGATGGCTACCTGCTAGAATATGGCACAACACTTGTAATTTACAACACAATATAACAATCCATTTAATTTTATTCAAGTATTTTCCCACTCTTGTGATGTGATGTTAGGTGTATGTAGGAGATGACTGTTATCTGAAGAGAGACAAGGAGTTGAGCACAGGAAGCAAGATTTCAGTCAGCTAAACTGTCATATCTCAAGGTACATTGCCACTATTCAGGAGCACCAAAACAGGAGCTCAAGGGTTTGATGTTAAATAGACAGCAACAGAAGGGTGTCTGGGGCGCATATGACAGGAAACCCAGTCAACATGATAGATAGATATAGCAAGACGCTCATTGATGGTCTGGTTAGGATTTGAACTCATGACCTCCCACACTGCAGAAAGCAAGAAAACAAACAATCTGCAGAGTAGGAGGTTGTGGTTTTGATTTCTATAGGTAGCTGGAGCACCAACCTGGGTCTTGCTACAGATGTGTGCTCAACACCTTGCCTTAGATCAGATTCATGATCACAACATTGGGTTGTAATGTAAAACAGTTGACTTTGTCTCCAACACCTTCTTGTAATAAACCAAACTAAGTCCACACCATTGTTTCAGAAGAGAAGGGGAAATACATCATAGTTTCTGATGTGCAGTCATGCCCCATATTTTGTTTGCTTTTAACAGTTAGCACAAGTAATGACCACATCAAACGAATGCATACAATGATTGAAGGAAGGATGGCCCCTTCTGACAAATGGCCGTTGTGGGTATTGTCTGATGCACCAAAAACCTTTTTTCTATACACGTACAATTGCTCTTAGATCACGCGGAGTTAAATACAATTAGTCATATATCTTATTCGATGGTTTTACATATAATATGCGTGGATATTTTGCGAGTTGAGTAGCATTTTTCAGAGCCCTGAAGGGGCGAGGAAAAATACAAGCAATGAGCAAAATGTCCGCCCATATTATATGTAAAACCATCGAATAAGAGATTTATTATTCCACTACAAAAAGAGTTTGTTATTTTTGGCTTTTCTTTTCTGGTAAGAGTGTTGAAATACACCTGGTATTATCTGTCCATCAGTATATAACGCGTGCAAATGACGTAAACAACACAGAAAGCCAGTGAAATTTCTTTGTCTGTATTCTCTCTGTTGTGAACCGGTCAAACCAGGACACTACAGTGTATTACGGTCTTATATTTTGTGCGTTCTGTTCACCTTATTTGATGAAATGACATAATAGTGGAATAATAAAGTGTATCAAGTGATTTATCTAAGGAAGAATAAACTATAATCATATTTTTTAGCGACTTATCCAAGACACGCAGGAAGAACTTGAAAAAACTGGCCTTCTTTTTCAAGTTGCAATCCATATCCAGCCTGGCCATCTGCGGCCAAAAAACAATAATTTGATACAACTACTTTCTGTGCACTGGTGGGATAATTGTTAACAAAACTGAACCATTATTTTAATGTTCCATCAATAACTGAAAAAAATGTGCTATTGCCTCTTTAATGTATTATTAAACACATCTGCATCACTCCTACCCATGCTGTATGTTCCTTCAAATGACATCCTTTGTAGCTAATGGTATTCCTGTGACTACAAAGCTTCAGAAATTTGACTTCTTTTACAATATCCTGCCATTTCTCACTGGACTGTTTGCCACCATAGGACATCTTCTTGATGGCCACCACTTCATTTGTTTTGACATTTCTGGCCTAAAAGGAAAAAAAAATACAAAGTCAGGGTCATGCCCATGGCATTTACGAAGAGGTGACCCCTACATTATGGTGATAGAACTGAATGTGCAGTTCCAGAAAAAAATCTATACTTACCCCAAGAAAGTCATTGGAAATTCCTAGGGGGAGGGGGGTCTTAAAAACCAAAATTTTAGAAGCAAAGTATAAAGCTAAACTGGAATTTCCTGGGGGAAGGGGGTGGAAATCAAAAAACCTGTGGGGGGAGTATGGATATTTTCTGGAACTGCACAATGAAACCTACATGTACAAATGATCAATTTTATCAGTCTATGTACAAATGTAGGTAACTGAGAGCTGATTTAATTTTATCAGCTTAAAGAGAGATCCATGTGATCAACACTGGAATTTTCACTAAAAAACAAAGAATTGGGGAAATTATGAAGATTGACATCTAAAAGAGTCAGCTTAGTTACAGTACTAATGGGAAGTTCATTTTTCCTTAAAAGCTACACCCACGGGTCTATACATGTACATGTACACTGTATGTATACGACAGGTGATTATGATTCAAATTGTGCTGCAAAAACTGAATTCAAAAAAACCCAGGGAGATGACCAAGTTCTGTGACTAATAAAACAAACATGATAAAATTTAAAGAGAAAATGCAGAAGATGACATGTTTTTGTTGGTAAAACAATGT
Organism: Pavona decussata; assembly: GCF_977016875.1. Lineage (NCBI taxonomy): Eukaryota > Metazoa > Cnidaria > Anthozoa > Scleractinia > Agariciidae > Pavona > Pavona decussata. The sequence continues at coordinate 1,740,006 of NW_028145494.1, read as the reverse complement.
TTCTCCTAACCTTATGCTGTCCAATTGGCACATGCACTGTCTGAACACACAGTAGGTGTTACTACATAATGGCCCTAATCAGACATTCAAATTGCACTGCCCATTACAAGTGGTCAAATAAATGTGCCCTATACAGTCAACTCTTGGCTTGCAGACACCCCAAAAATAAGGACAGTAACTAAATCCCCAGCAAAAAAAAACTGTAACAGACGTTTGACTGAAATAAATTCCCACTTTTATGGACTCTCGCTATCAAGGACACTTACTTGTGGTCCCGAGGGTGTCCACAATAAAGGGAGTTGACTGTACTAGTTAATGTTCTCTTAAAAACTAGTTCCCAGATGTCCCTTGAAACAGTTTGTGTTCATAATGTTGCTTACAAAAAGAGAAAGAAAATTGACTTGCAGTGTCTTTGTACATCTTAGATGTATGTATACCTTTCCTGAAGTCAACGTCAGTCTATAACTTAGAGGCTCTCTTAGTCCAACCTATGTGTAGTTTCTTACTTTAACTAAAGCCTCCGTTATTAGTGAACAAAGAAATCAATAAACTTGTAGTAGTTCCCAGATGTCCCTTGAAACAGTTTGTGTTCATAATGTTGCTTACAAAAAGAGAAAGAAAATTGACTTGCAGTGTCTTCGTACATCTTAGATGTATGTATACCCCTGAAGTAAACGTCAGTCTATAACTTAGAGGCTCTCTTAGTCCAACCTACGTGTAGTTTCTTACTTTAACTAAAGCCTCCGTTATTAGTGAACAAAGAAATCAATAAACTTGTTATGTAGTACTTACATAGTAGACTGCACCAAAGCTTCCATGTCCAATTTCTCGTAGATCAGTAAAAAGTTTCTCAGGGTCTTGTTCATCAAATAAGCCTGCATACTCCGGATTCCTAAAAAGTCCACCCTTGCCAGCTAAGGGCATAGCCGCATCAGGACCCCTCTGTCCAGGAAAGGTCGGAGTACACTCGTCTAAATCCTGAGGAATATACAACATACTCGTGTGAATGGTTTCAAATGTATACTACACTGTGTAGCAAAAACTACTGGGCAGGTGCTTTATTATTTACTTTTCCCTCTTTACATTGGCTACCAGTCAAATTTAGAATTGATTTTAAGATTTTAATAATATTACTTTTAAGGCCATACATGGCAAGCACCTGATTACATTTTTGTAATCTCATTAATGTTAGGAATTTTTCCATATATGGTCTTCTCTTGAATTCTGAACTTTTGTTAGTACCACCATCCACAAAAACGAAGAAGACACTCAGACACTCGATGACAGGGCTTTTACTGCTGCTGCAGCATCACTCTGGAATAAACTGCCGTGTGCCATAAGGGACGACGTCAATCTCAAACGTTTTTGGAGTCCAAATCTTAGAATCATGCCAGGTGAAAAGATTTTGATTCTGGGAGTGCAACAGCTAAGTTGAATAATGTGGTGAGAGATGTGAGTTCCCCAAGTCAATTACTGTAAAGCTCCTTAGTAACAATCCACTAAAGAGAGTGAGCACCCTAAAGAAGAGATAAACTATGATGGCTGTCCATTAAACCCTAAAAGCAACAACCGTTGAAAAGAGACAACCTGCAGAAAGTAAAAGAGTGTTACCTGATTCACCATCAAAACAGAGGGAGTTAGTTCCCACCATACTCCATAGAGAAACTTTGTGCAAGAACTAATCTCTTTCAATTTTATCAGCAAAATGTTGTGCAAGTGTTGTAATTTGTAAACATGTAACTACTTTACATACATAATTTTTTTAATTTGATCTGTATTTGTTTTCTTTTGAATGAATGAAACTTTATTTACCCTCCCATCTGATTGAGGCTGTTTAGGCCTCTAGCAAAAGAAAGAAACAAAATAATATATACATATGTAATTAAGTGAAAGAGTTATCCGAAAGATGAAATTTTTCGCACTTCTTGTCAAAATGATTTGATATTAGTCATTGATCTAAGCTCGTCGGAGAGAAAGTTCCAAGCTTTGGAAGCAGTATACACTGTGGATTTCAATCCATGCCATGTGGTTTTGACCTTAGGCAAAACAATTTATTTACTTCACTGAGATTCTTTACCTTATCCCTTAGCTTAAACAAAGACTTAATAATTATAAGCAGGTGATCTTTTCTTCCTAGTATGTAATTTATTGGTGGTGAAATAAATAAATAAGTAAATGTATAAATGTTTGCTTGGTTTTTTTTTACATTTAGCTGGACAGATAGCCATAAACACAAATTTACATGCTTCAGCTAACCAGAAGGAGACACCAACTGAATGTAGATAGGGAGACTGAAAGTATCAATGCAGTGGTAAAAATCTGCTAAGGCTGAAAAGTAACAGAGATTATTGCTTTTCGAACATTGTGATATATGTAAACACAGTATGTAAACACAGGACGTCTAGGCATTTTTTAAGACTTTTCTTCTAAATAAAGAGAATATTGAGAATGATGTATTATTCAGTAACGACACAGGCAAACTCCGAAAAAGAAATTCCGAGTGCTCCTATCAGGAGTCGAACCTAAGACCTTCCGATTACTAGTACGGATGCTCTACCACTGAGCTACAGGAGACTCGTGGGAGCTAAGGCCATTAAACTAGGTTCATGGGACAAACAAACTATTTCACTTTTATTTCACTTTTAAAATCCTTGGAATATTTCTTTTTTTTTTTACAGAAAATATGCCTCTGAACAATAAAAGACTCATTTTAGACAACCACAATTCCTGGGAAATATGATAGTCATTCATCAACATGGTATAACAAATGTTATCACTCAAAAAATCATTGCAGAAGATGGTTGCTGACAGGAAACACAGTATAAAGAAGACAACCTACAGTTTGATAAATTGAATTACAAACAAAATAACAATGAACTGTCTGACATCAGACAAAGTAAATATTAAAATGTCTTTGATTTAAAGATTAATATAAAAACATTATCTATTATGTATGAATAACTAAAACAGTACATGCAATTTTGCACATTGTACATAGGTTGATTTGAAACCAAAAGTATGTGATATTAATTTGAAACCACAAAACAACACAACTATGGAAACTCCCCAAGCATGGATTGAGAAATAACACACACACAGTAAGATATGTCACCATAAGTATTAAATTCCTATCTGTGCAAAAAAATACAACAAGAATCAATATACATATACATGTACATGTAGATCTGGTCACACCACAAATCTGGATACAAACTGGTCTAAAATTTGACAGTCTTGTTTGATTATTTAAACTTCTAACCAAGTGCGATTCTTATTTTACATGAAATCTTACCTTCTTGTTTACTTAAGAGTGCAATTTAAAAAAATTAAATTCCAATTTCTAAGGTACACATGTCTAAATATTTCTCATGCAAAAGTGTTGCTAGGAAATTTTATTTCTAAGCCTAAATTTAGAAGAAGCTTTCCCTAATGAGTTGTGATTGCAAGCAACATCACTTATTTTGGTTGTGTCCAATAATAGTTTCCAAACTGTGTATATTTCTCCACAACAGTCAAAATTAAAACACACAACACAAAACGTTAACTATAATTAAATACTTTAAGTGTGACAGCCTTCCTATTCTCTGCTCTCAGTTTTCACAACGTGATTTCTAGCATAATTATCCAATCAAACACCACACAAACTCTTTTTGAGATGACATCATCTACATTTTACTCACGTACTTGTATTATTATAATTATTTTGTAGGCGTGCAGTATTCTCGTTTAACCATCATTACGACAACTCGGATGAAACCCAAACCGACAACAAGGACGTGCTACCGAATAAAAACATATTTCCTTTCAGAAACTCGAGAAGCGCTCGTAAATTGTGAAATAATTTGCAAACCACCACTGAATGTTGTGATATTAGTTGAAGAAAGCGGCATCTTAGGCAAGTTTACTAGCTAGCGGCACGTTAACTCTTGAATAAACATGGAGAAATTATACACAAGAAGCAAAACCAAAAGGATTTCCACGTTCAGATCAAAGAATCGAAAAAGTATACTCACACACGGCATCCAGATTTAAACTGGACGCTAGAATGTCTTTTGATCGTTTAAAATAACGCTTTTGTCCTCATCCACCGGAAATTAATCAGCGCAAATCGATGTAAATTCTCGCTTTCAAACTCTCGTGTTTTGCTAAGTGTTACAACTGTGCAATGTAGAGAGACGCTCAATAACCTCTCCGATAAACAGCAATTATATTTGTTTATGGAACGCAAAAGGAAAGGGTTTGATGACAAAATATCCTTAAATATAGCAAAAGCACTCCCTCCGGAGAATACAACTACTTTGTGGGTACATTCCGGACATAAAAGAACGCATATATACGACTCTATTGATTCAACACTTTCATGCTGACACCGACAAGAGGTGATCAAAACCCCACTGAAACAACCCCTTAAGTTAACTGATCGACTGATCACAAACGTTTAACAGTTCAATTTCTGGAGAATTCCAACAACAAAACTAAACGAACTTTCGGCGATATCTTACCGACTAAGGGGTGCGCCCAGACTCACTTCCTTGCGAACACTGTTACGAATTATATTTTTACCACTGCGAGTGAACCTAAACAAAGCACCACTGCCGGGGGAATAATTTTGTAGATGACGATTTAAACCACAGCTGTTGCACAAAGCTATAAGGAACCGACTGCCGCGGGTAAAAATACAAGATGGTATAAAAGATGAAGAGCGTTTACCTTAACGTTCGGCCTTATGAAAAACTGTCCGGCCTTGACTTCCATCACGAGTTTTGTCCACGATACAGAAAACAAGCCGCTATGGCTGAAACGCGTACTCCGTTATTTAAATACTGTTAATTTAAAGAGATGAGCAACAGGCCATTTCGGATATTTCAATCGAAGTCCCCAACTTGTTCAGCGTGCAAATGCATGTGATCGGACCTTGGAGCACCACACTACTGCCGAAACCATTGTCCGACGGACGTACAGCGAACGAAACGAAAATTCTTTACGTTTCAGCCGATTGCATCACCTGTACACACTTCAAAAAAAGAGAACAATGACGTTAGATCTCCAGCTTACCTCTTATACTTGATATTCTTTGAAGAATCTTCATGAAACACAACAAAAACTAACGAAATGCTAATCACTCCCCAACATCTCGCAAACCAAGATGGCGACTTTCTTATTTTACGCTTGCGCATGACGTGTGTTGATCAACAAATCCCGCCTCCACCCGTGTCGATCGTCAAAACAAACCCCGCTAGGGGTGGGCACAGATAGTCAAACCCACGCGCCACGAACGATGACGTTCTGGTGCAGGTATGCTCCAGAAAATTATATTTTCATTTAAACCAGAAGACATAATTATAAAAGCATACTTAATTATTTTTTTCAGCAATGGCCCTTTTCACGGTTAATTTTTCTTATTTGCATTACAATGTTATCCAACGTGGATGCGAGGCAATTTCGGGCTAAATCTACAAAATAGCCCGAAGTTGCCTCACATACATGCTAGATTTCATTGTAATTCAAATGAGCAGAGCTAACCGTGAGAAGGGCTATTGGGAAGAAGAGTTGTTGAGAAGTTGAACTTTGGACTTCAGTGAGACAGCTCTGGGTAGATCAGCTACAATAGCTAATGGGTCATAAATCTTAAGATTTCAAGTCCAGTGCCAAAAAGTGAAAAACAAACGGGTCACTTATAAGATTTTCTTAAAATTTGAACTTACTTAGTCACCGTAAACACTAACTCTTTTGCATAATTTGGCAACTTGCATGAACCAGTTTACTCTTGCTTCTTAAGCTGGTGGGGACAGAACTCTGTCATCCCCAGAACTCCCCCGTACCCCACCCTGTATGGGGCCGGTCTAAACCTTATGTGGGTGTATGTAGGTTAGGGTAGGACAGGACCAGAGATGTACGAGCTCCCAATAATTACCAGCCAAGTTGAATTTTCCTCTAAACGTCAAGCTCTGATACTAAAATTAATAATTTATAAAGTAAGAAGTACAGATCAAACCTGATTACTGCCATGGAGTTTTCTTTCCTATCCTTTCCTCTCTCCAGTCATTCAACTTGAAATATGTAGTTCCAGAAAAAAAGGCATATTCCCCCATGGAAGGATTTCTTCTTAGACCCCTCCCCCACCCCACCCCTCCAATTTCAATTAAGCTTCATACATTTCTTTAAACCTTTCGGCATGAGACCCCACACCCCTGATAGAATTTCCAATGCCTTCTGTGGGGGTGGGGGTGGGGTGATGGTATGGATATTATTTGGAACTACACAATACACATTTGTTTCTACAACCTGAATGCTCTTCCTTTTGAAGCCTTGTGTCATAGCACATAAGGGATAGATATGCTTATTTTTAAGTCAGGTGCTCATCACATCAGGGTGATGAGCTCCTGTTTGAAAACTTTTTTTTTAATTTGGTACAATTTTTGCCGTAGCAGCAGCAACTAACTTTCTTTACCTGAAGAAAAGATCTTTAATAGCTATAGTACAGCAAAAAGTTTGGAAATTTTTAGTCTGTAACAACCGCATTTAAAGAACATCACAGAGAGCCAAGCTGATGCCAAAATTATTATTATATTGTAGTTACAAGTTGTTCCTTTAATGGCATGGCTGGGGTGGGGGGATGGGAGGGGATGTACTTAGTAAAGTTTCATACGGGGTGGCTTCACCTGGAGGTTCAACCCCAATCAACCTTTGTAGCCCTTTCACATCCACAAAACAAAATTAGTCATTTAAATCTTGCAATTGGGTACAAAAATCCTCTCCCTTGAGGAGATGTACAAAGGGCTGAGGATGCATGGAAATTTTTTGCAGCACTCATGTGTGTAATTGCTCACTCTATTAGGCCAGTACATCTAACTTCCAAATGACAGTGTGAATGCATGTTGTGGTTTAAATTTCAAACCAGTTAAATTGTACTTTTATTTTCTCAGATTTATCAACGTAACCTGGGACAGAGGAAAACAAAATTGAAACTGGTTTAAATTATTGTAAACCAAAATAAAAAAACATAACAATATACAAGATGCCCCTCTAATGGCATTACACGAAATGCTTACTGTAGCCCCAATTATTCCCCATTGTATGTTTCACAGATATTTAAAAAATATCCTCCCTTGGCCATTGAAATAATTGTCTGAATGGTTTTATTCAGATATATTGCGTGATACTTATCGTTGTGTTACTAGGAATCATACCAGAAATAACTATGCAATAACGTCATGACCCCGCTGAACTGGTCTGGCCTCCTCTAGCTCTAATCCTTCGCGTTGATCATTCGATCTGTTTTTTAAAGCGGATTTTCTTTGCTGTGAACTCTCCCAATTTCCGCCGTTTCAACTGTCGAGTACTACCCAGAAGATATTATTTCGATTTACTGCTTGAAAAAGGTTGGTTTTCTCTCTGAAAACGGCAGATCCAGAGTCTTAAATTCAGACATGTGGCCGCCATTGAACGAAAACAACTTTTCCAAATGATGATTTGCTTTGACGTCACACAAGTAGAGATGAGTGGGTCCCCTCCCTCGTGATATACGCACAGATAATGGTGTTTGATTGGGCCGCTTTTGTTCAAGACAATCAAAACAATAGATCCCTTCTGGGAGAGGGAAGAATTTAATCTAGTTTTAATGAATAAATCAAATGATGATTTGACGTCACACAGAAGTGATGAGTGGGTCCCCTCTCTCATGATATGTGCCTGAAAAATAGATTTTGATTGGGCCGCTTCTGTTGAAGACAATCAGAACAATATATCCTTACTAGGGGAGGACAGAGTTTAATGCATAAATTAATGTGCACATTTATGACACCGATGAAGAAAAAAAAGATACCCGACCGAAACCTAGACACGCCATGCCCTGCAGGCATTCCGTGTAATAAGACAGTACAGCTGGTATATCACTTTCAAAATAGCCTGCAAAGCAGGCATAATCAGGGAGGGGGAGGGGGAGCAATCTCTCATCAGTTTCTCATTCCCCCTCCCTCCCCTCCCCCTCCCTGATTACACCTGCTACACAGGCTACTTCCAAAACCAAGACATTCACTAACTCATCAGAATTTGAAGACAATATAAATAAAATATTTTATTAATTCAACGGGTTTCAATTTTTCGAAGCTGTTTCTTCTTCATTCTTTTGATCTTTGCTGTATTTTTTATCTGCAAATTAAACAAGAACAATCTTGTTTTTTGTATTATATATTTATACACTTATAAATTGACTGAGACATCCAAGGAATTAATCATTTCCTAAGTTTGTAAGTTTTAGTCATAGAAAAATTGTAACTAAAGGTATCAGGTAAAAACAAGCATGTGATTCAAAGTAAATTAAAATTGGTGGTTTAAGAAAATACACAATTTCTGGAGTGACTTTGTCCTAATTAACAGAGATTTCGAAAAAGAAATGAAGGAAAATATTCAAGTCTGTAGTGAATGCATTTCACTGATTAATGGCGAGAGATCAAAATAATAAGTGTATGTGGAAGATAAAGAGCCTATGAGAGCACAATCTTGATTACAGTGCCTGGAGGATTTTGTGAAAAATGCATTACAGTTTGCCATTAAACAAGAGCAAGAGATCGCATACCACTTGCACAACTTGTGATTTCTTTTCATTTTCTTCTCTCCTCTTTCTTCTCTCTTCTATTCTTTTCCGTTTCTCCTAAAAGTGGAAAGGAGAAAAAATGGTACAAATAAATGTTGGTGTCAGCCACTTATAAAGTGGCCATGGAGATCTCGCATGGGGCCTGGGGGAACTCCCATGATCAAAAAATAGACATGGGTTGATGCTGAAAATTTTGAAAAAAATCTCATTTGGAGTGTGGCTTGAGTTCATTTTCATCTCTAGGGGGAAGTTTCTAAACACATTTCACTATAACTTTTAACACATTCGATCACTAATTTAAACAGGAGAGGTGTCTTTGACGTGGAACAAGCCTCTCTTTCCTGCAGAGCCTCCTTCATAAAAAAGGAGCAAAAAGTCAGAAATGAAAAGAAAAACGGAAATGGAGGAAAATAGGGCACAGGGGACGACATAAAAGAGGCCTCTGAGGTGGATAGAGGGAACAAGCTGTTAGCAATAAAACTGAAGGTGTCTTGTTTGCTTGAATGAATGTAGGGTGAGCAAAGTTTGGGGGTTTTCTCTGAGTTTGGACTTTGGCATGAGTTTGACAGAGTAATGTCCATTTGTCTGCAGATTTCTGCATACAGCTTGTGAATTTGCATTCATTCACTCTTCATGGAGCTTTCAGAGCAGCCAAAACATTGCTTAGAGTTTGCTTTAAAACTGCAAGTTTTTTGAGGGAAAAGTTGATACAGTGTACATGGAGAACATTCCTCCTATCTCAAATTAGTGAAGCAGGGGTTTCATTAAGGAATGGGCACTAGGGAAATTAAACATCAGTTCTATGAACATGACCTTGCCCAGCTGCCTTTAATTTAATATCTTGACCAACATTTTTAATGAAATAACATGCCTAAGTGAACTGCCCAGGTACAATAACCATTGCCCACCTATTCAAAATTTGAATGAAAACCTTGGTGAAGACCCAGCAGCGTGAAAAGAAGAAATCAAATTTTTGTCAAGGTGTTCACTGGTTGAGCCAAGTTAAGCTACGTTGGTCGAAAGATGGAGAGAAAAAATCATCAACAGGGAAAAGGAATTGTGCAGACCATCCCTCTTTATTAGTGCTCAGATGCAAGATGACAGAAAATAATAATTATGACTCTAACAGGGCCGGGTCTGGATGTCTGTGAAACCACCATTTGAACTTCAAACTTTGTGTAAGTTCCCTAAGTTCACGCATCTCAGCCAATTTCAAGAATTTTCATTGGAATCATTGAACTTTTCCCTAAATTCATTCATTAACAGTCAAATGAAACAACATGAATCAAATTGCCATACAAACTGGTGAAGACTCAATTTACTTTTCTATGAAAATTCCCAAAACAGAAAATTTTTCCTAACCTCTTTTTGTTTCTTTGCTTCATCCTTGAGCTCTTTTTCATAAACCTTCATCAATTTCTGCTCCATTCTAACTTGCCTCTTTTTATTCCACGATGTATGTAAGGGCTGCACACCAATAACTGCAGACTTCCTATGAGAAATTATTAGTTATAACAACACAATTTAACAAAGTTTAGATCATAAACCAGGAGTTGCCATTCATCAAGATAAAAAAAGGTTCCTTGACTTTTCCCAGACTTTTCACTGAGCACAAACCAACTTTCACTGAACATCCAAGACAAATCCTACGGTGATAAAATCACAGAAATCAAGGAAATTCTTTTGCAAACCTTGTGGCTTGACAAATATAAAATTTCATGACTTTTCACTGACTTAAAGGTAGAATTTAGAATTTCCCTGCCTTGATACAGAATTCCCTGATTTTTCCCTGACTGTGACAACACTACAAACTTTGATCATTTGAGTTGTGATTTTGACTGTGAATAATAAGCAACGTCCTTAACCCTAAGTAAGCCAATCGTTTGAAAATGTAGCTCATCTTTAAAGGTGTTATCTCCCTTTGCTATGTGCATTAAAGTTTTCTGCACATCTGGGGATGGCCGCAGAAACTTGGGTTTCTTAAAGATGGAGCTTAAAAACAAACATATTTTTGTGGAGTTAATGACTGTGTGAGAAAAGCTGATCTTAGCAACTGTTATTGAAATCCAAAAAGCCAATTAGGGGGTTATCATGCCACATTTTTTGAGAAAAGTAAGCTTAAAATAATTTGAAAGAAATTTCATACATTGTTACGTGTATAGATTTTCATGCTTTTTAGAATTATTGTTGCTTGATTATCTCTAGTGGTTACCACAATTTTCTATTACCAGGATCCCAATAGCTCTTTTTAAGATCTTCCTTTCCTGCTTATAGTCATAAACTGCATGAAAATATCTTTGTATTAGAAGGTGCCATCCTTAAATACTCAGCTTAGTGTTTAGACTTTTACTACTAAGATCATCACTACAGTGGAATTCAAACGAAGGGTTTTATACAAGTTACCATAAATTGAATTTTTACCTTTAAATCAGAATTGCTGCAAAGAAGCTTTATTTTGACACAGAGACTAATTATCATGTAAGAAACTTGGACATGCATTTAGTTTTTGAGCCAAATGCTTAAATGCAAAGAATTAGACTTTATCCAAAACTGAACCAACTCAAGTGAGGTACTGCTGGATGTAAACAAAAGAAATCAAACAAGCATTCATTCTGAGTAAGTTGCTTGCATTTTTAAGAAAAGGAAGAGACTAATAATTATTCCTTTTTTTGTTGTTTTTTGCTTTTGTTTTTTTCTTAAAAAAATTGTTTTTTAAGAGGCTAATTCCATGTTCTTTTAGCCTTTTGCACAAAAACAAAATGTACAACAAAATATTTTTACATCAGCCTATGCACCAAAATGGAGCTTATTAATTTGGAGCAAATTATTTCAATTTCAAGGTTAACAAAAAGCCACTAATAATTTAGTCTTATATAAAACCCTTCAAATAGCCCCAACTCTCAAGAAAAATGAAAAGGTTTGACATTAAGGGAGGTCTACCAGTATGTACTGGTACTAATAAAGTTAAATTAAAAAACAATAAAATACAAACTGTTTAACATCATACACTAAGGAAACTGTTTTATCTGAGACTATTGTTTGGGAACTAGCTAGCTGAAACTACAGCATAGACAAGCTCAACACATTTTGGAGTAAAACCTGTCATTATATTAATTGTATACTTTTCATTGACACTAGTATATTGCTACAAACTATGTTTGACTTAACAAGGCAGATTTTGTTGGAGGTTGGTGTAAAAAAATCAGAATTCAGTTTGAGTTTACAAAACATTCAAGTAAGTGGGGGGTAACTTCTTTTGAATTATAATCCATCTAGAAATGTGAATGTTTGGTCTTGGATTTTATTGTTAAGTCAAGAATTCATTCCACAACTTCTGGCATTCTAAAAATTCAATAATTTATTATATAAGGCTAAGGTATTCAACAAAATGGACTTGACTAAATCAGAAATTGAAGAAATAAGAGCATTAAAGAAACTTTGGCATCAAGCAATGACCACATAAATGCCTTGTTGCCGACAGTTCTACTGGATAATGCCTTTAATTGGCTTCTTAGTATCACCAAGGGTATAAAGAGCTTTTGGTATGCTTTAGTGTGCACTACAAACCCCAGGAGGGTACACTGGATTTCAAGTGACCGGGATGATCGAATGGGGGCAAAAATTAAAACCCCCAAAAAATCCCTAGGACTTCCAACAAAACCCAAAAAAATCCATGCACCAAAAATTAACCCCCCAAAAAATTCCATGCCAAATTTCCAAGCCTTAAAATTTTTTAGAAAGCATTTAATGCTATAAATTGAATGTTTGTGTTTGTTTATTCATCATACCATCTGAAGCTATCTTTTCTGCATCTGGTAGTCATTCTAACAACACTTGATACACCCAAGAACATCTTCTGCTTCAACAATAACATTATGCAGAATAACAACTTGGCCGGGATATGGGGGCACTACCACGAGTCTTCAGATTGTTTTGAAAACCCAAAAAAATTCCCAGAATTGAAAATTTCAAACCCCAAAAAATCCTTCGATCATCCCCGTCACTTGAAATCCGGAGAGCCCCCCCCCCCCCCTTCCCGGGCTACAAACCTACAGACTTACACAGTTATTTACTATATTCATCTTCTCACCCATCCTACATGAAAAAATTATTTAAGGTGCGACATATTTTGTGCGTGACATAATATTTTTGGGGCCTAAAACTGTGAGCCCCAAAATTATGTCATGCACAAAATATGTCGCACCTTGCACATCTTTTTGCCTGTTTCTTACATGTTAATCCGCTCTCGTAGGTGCCGTTTTACATAATGTAAAATTTATTTTAGTCTTTTATGTAGGTATATATACAGGGCACTTATGTTGCATTGTAAAACGCCCTGATGAAGTGTGCGTTAGCCACACAAAACGCATAGGAGAAAATAAATCATTTTACAACTCTGAGAGTTCATAGACATGCTGCTCACCAGTTTAATTTTAAAAAATTTTGACCATCGCTGGCTGTCTTGTTTTAGCCACCTGAAGGGGTTTATTTCCTAAGAACCAACTTCCAAGAAAGTTAGCAGTGATCTCGTAAAGCGCACATGTTTTAGAAATTAATCTAAGGGTTATCAAATAAATAAACCCCCTCAGCCTCAAGCATTATCCTCCACCAGCCACCTGAAAGGGTTCATTTACTAAGAATCAACTTCAAAGAAAGTTTGCAGTGATCTCTGGCCAATAAATTCACTATAACCAGTAAGATGAGTAGGTTTATTAGGAAGCAATGCATATCAAGCAAAGTATAGTAGGCAAATATCTTATGTAGGTTCGGACATTATGAGAGGTTTAATTTATACCAAGTACAGACACCAGTTGAATTTCACCATCCACCAGTCCTAATTGAATTCTAGGATATCCATTTTAGCTATTTCAGTTATGACTTGAGTTCATGCTCGAGGGATTGTGTGGGTGAAATATAATGTCTGTATTTTCATTTTCTTTTTGCCCAGTATGGCCATGATATTTCTGAGATGACGTTATAAACTATGATGTTATTTTATTGTTCAATAAAGAAAAAAGTCAACACCCACAGACAAAAACAAATTAAGGTATTCTATAGCCTCCTACGCAGGACGTGACCAGCCAAAGAACGTACGTACCGCGTCCAGGTAGGAGGCTAGGTTTTCCAAAGATATCAAAACTTCGAACACCATAACTTTACCTTACACAACCGAAAAACGTAGCTGAGAATTTCTTTTTATCTTCGAGTAAGATCTTTAGTGCAAAAGCAACACAAATAATAGGGCTGCTGCTTTACTATACATTGTCCCGCGTGCAAATTTGTCATTAATTTTACTATCTCATGCAAATTAACTCAAAACATGAGTCCAATATGCTGTTTTCCTTTAAAATAGTTGCTCCTATCAATGGAAATTACCTTTTCTTTTCACTTTTCCATACCCTTCCGGATTTAGGTCTTCCTCGTGGAATAACTGTAGGTTTTTTGCAGACAACTTGTGATCCATTTTGTGTTGTCGTGGCCGCCATTTTGTTCTCGTTCCACTTGACGCCCGCAAACCAGCCAGCGGAAATTCACAAAAAGTTTTACGTCACTTGCCGGCATTTGCTCAGTGCAAGATGGCAGCCACAAGTTTAAATTTTGGTCGAATTCTTCTTCAGCCATCTGTGGTATTTTTCCGCTCTAAGCTGTCTTTTGCTTTTGTGAATAGAAAACCAGTTCTGCCTGGACATGTGCTTGTATCGCCAGTTCGAGTTGTGAAGAGATTTTGTGAATTGACAGAGGAAGAGGTTGCGGATTTGTTTACAACTACTCAAAAGATCGCACGTGTTCTCGAGAAAGCGTACAACGTCACTTCCCTTTCGATTGCAATCCAAGACGGACCTGATGCGGGACAGACAGTTGAACATGTTCATGTCCACGTGTTGCCAAGGAAGAAAGGAGATTTTGAACGCAATGATGATGTTTACAAGGCTTTGGCTGAACACGATAAGCAACAGACGGAGGAAGCCGATTTAAGGAATACTGGGTTCAGGAGTGAAGAGGACATGGCGAAAGAAGCAGCCTATCTTGCTAGTTTATTCTGAACTTTTCAAACAAAATTTAGCGGATATCAAATCACGAGATGCATATCCCAACGGAATAAAATGAAGAATAGGGTAGTGTCACGTGATGGTTAGATTAGGTAGGAAGGACAGTATGAAGAGTCCTGGGGCCACATCAGACCGTCCATTTTAGAGAGGTGTCTGTCCAATAGGGTTATAAGTTATCAGCTGCATAACAGGGTCAGGTGATACCCAGAGGGGTACTCCAGTATTGTAGAGAAAATGGGTGCAAAATTTCTCTACAATGAAACTAAAATAAATGGCTCAGTTTTGTCATAAATCACCACTCCAGTGTACTAAAACTGTCACGAGTGTTTCTGGCTATAGAAGGACTGAGTCGCAATGGATTACAACTTGGAAAACGTTTGGCTAATGTTTTTCAAGTTCTCGCATTTTCTCATCCTAAATGCACTAGAACAGATCAGGACTTGTTCTTTTCAAGAATTCAGTCCAGATCTCTTTGGTGTTTTGGAATTATTTGTAATTAGAAGTGAAAGTATTGTTGCATCATTTGCACCGAAAAAGGTCAAAACCCCCCGTGACTTATCTTTTAAAGAACTTTTGGAAAGCAAAAAGTGCTAAAAAGTTATTACAGTGTTCACAAGCATTAAAACAACCACAGGTATCATGCAGTGATTACTTTATTTAATAGTCACTATGTTTAGCGATAACATGAAAACAACCAGAACTATCACCTTTTTTAGCCAAGAATGCATGAAACTCCTCGAATTAACTGATGGTGTTTTAAAACTTCTTCCCCTTGTTTATAACTCTATTATCAGATTGGCTGCTACTGCTTGTGCAAAAACTATGAATGCCGGCAAAATTGAAGCAGATATAACAAAATTACTTGACAGTGACGTTCGGTTCAAACAAAGCTTTTGTACTACGTTCGTTCTCAGCTTGCCTTCCTCAGACTTGCAGAAAAAAAAAAAACTGGAATGGGGAGACTTTCGTATCCCTAATTATCTCCTGGAATCTTGGTTTGGACAGGTGCGACGGTGCAAGCTTCGTTGTATCTGCCACATTTCCATGAGCCGCCTTCTTTGGGCTTTAAACAGATGAAGCAAAATTCCTTGCCGCATCGACACTGCATGTGCTTGCAAGCCTCCACATGCTCAATCAGCATGCCGCAATGTAAGCATGCGCGATGAGAGGGGCAACCTACAACGCCAACGATGGTCTTGCGGGGGCAATTGCGCAGAATCTTGAGGCGCTTGTCTTCGCCTGTACATTCAGAGTTTCCTGACAAGACAAAAATAGTCAAAGAAAGTCTGGCTTACGTAAATGAGAAGATAGTTACACTGAAACAAACATAAATCGATTAGAAAAGGAGTAGAAACCGGGATAAAATGGTTTAAAAAAACTGAAAAGGAAGAAGTCTCAAAATCGGCTGGTATTTCAGTTTAATCCATGGTGGCATTCTTTTGGGAACAGGAATAGGGAAACACGGAATAGCCGGTATTCATGTTCTTTTGGGGCCAATTCCTTTTTTCGGAATGAATAGTATAGTATTCTGTTCATTCTGCCCTCGATAGGAGAATGAGCGGAATATTGTCAATATCCGGTTTGCTCAGAATGGAACGGCCAAATTGCGCTGTATTGGGAAGGGTTTTCAGTTTAAGTGGAAAAGGAAGAATTGTGTTCTTTTGGGAACTGAAATTCTGTGTATTCTGTTCTTCCTGAATTGGAAAAAGAAAGACAGAATTGTTCCAAAGAATAGCCCCTACGTAACACGTCGCAAGACCGCAAGAACGGAGAAACTGACGTTGCCATTGTGATAAATTGATCCTGATCTGGATCATCCAAAGGAACACACCCTTTGGCTCTAGCTTTTGAAAGATTTTGAAAAGCACTCGAGGAGTATCCAGTTCTTATTATCTGATCAACTGAGAAGCGCCAAGAGTCTCGCACACTTCGAGTCCACCGTACGTTAAGTCTCCGTGTAGCCGAGGAAAAGAGCGGCCTTCGGTAAATGTTTGTCTACAGACGCATTTGAATATTTCCTCAGTTGTTGCTATCCAATGAAAAAAAAGCGCCGGAGAAGATCGCTGAACATCCGACTCTGACTCTCCGTCTGTACAAAACAGTTTGGTTATCTACAAATCTTCGTAGTCCGAAATTTCTACCGATTGTTTCTATCCAACCGAGAGAGGAGAACGAAGATTTCCGAGTTATTCTATTCCGATTATAGGTCTGAAATGTACAGTCGGCGAAACAAGTAACTCTTGCGTTTTCGAAGAATTTCTCGAGATGAGTCTTATTATCTAACAAATGACATTAGCAGTCGCGGATACTGATCCGGTACGCTGAACTTACCACACTTATCCATACTGGAGTCATTAGCCCACTCATGAAGACAATGCCAGCAGAACTCGTAGGCCTGAGGTTGTTTTTTACTGCACAGAGGGCAGATCACTCGGATGTGCTTCTTATTGGTTTTTTGCACCATTGACTTGCATTTAGGACACTCTTGAACGCCCCTGGCCTTGATCAAGTAATTCTGGGAGATCTTCCTCTCAAATTCCCTAATCTCGGCATCTGTCAAAACAGCCAGACGTCTCACGTCTATGTAATCCCATTCAACCCCACAATAAACCGGTGGCTGGTCTTGACTGATGTATGGGCACAAAAACCGCGACCGACCTGCGTCCAAGATACTGCGGCAAAATATAGTTAAAGATTCGGGAGCTGCAATCAAAACATAAGAGATGTTAAATCTACATTTTTCGAAGGGCATCAAATGGGCTCGAGTCAAGAACAGTTTTGATAGTTTTAACTTAACAGGGCGGTGCCTCCCATGGGCCTTCGTGGCCCGTTCACACCTGCCCTCTTGGGTCATAACTTTCAGTTCCATTTTATCGATTATCTGTGCATTGTGCTGTAATATGTATTTTGTTGTTCGGAATTTCATTTATAGTTATACACAATAAGCTTGTATGAAAAATGATGCATGTTTTATGCTGTTAAAACAAGCAACTGGGAATTGGTTGGTAAGTCCGATCCATTTAGGCAATCGGCAACAGACGGCTAAAAGAGTTTCCAGGTTCTTAGCTAGCGATTGATAAACATCGCTTACAAATGGCCGCACTAGACAAAACCTCTCCAATCATATGGAAAGATTGTAAGCGATCACGATCTGGTTTTGCTTGGCCTGGCTTGGGCGAGAAGATCGCCAATGATCGGTGAACGCGATCTTTTAGTGATAAACAAACGCGTGCTCGCAGTGAAAGTTACGAATCAAAGAACTGTGAAAGAAGATACGATTTGTTCTTCCAAAAAGCCGTCCACCCGTTGTCCAACTTGAAGTGAAAAAAATATTGAAATGCGTTTACCATCACTCTGTAACAAAGCCCGGGAGGTGGGTGGGGTGAGGGGGTACTACCTATAATGGACTAGACGGGCAGAAGTTCCGCACGAAAGGGGTACCTTTGGCTGGAGGTGTATAAAAGGATATGGATTTCACGAGCTGGTAGGGAAAACTGTCATTTAGGTATTTTAAACGACTTTTCAAAATGTCTCAAACAAAACCAATGAAAAGAGATACAGTGTCTCTATAGTAGTTATGTGAAAGACAATTTAGGTAAGGGTTTGGACCTTGAGGCGGAACTTCCCCGTATAAAACTTTGTTGATTAATCCCTCCTTCCTGGTCCCAGAGGCCTTCTCGTCAAACAGAATTTTGCCGCAGAATTAAAGAAGGAGAAGAAAAAAAACTTCTGGAAAAAGGGTAAATGACCATTACTCAATAAGAATTACTTAAATAATAATGATTAATACATCCAATCAAAGAAATCGATTTTCAAGCTGAGCCCATGTAAAGGGTTGGGGGAATGAATTATGACTCAATGGATGCAACTGCAAAAGACAATTCCTTACTAATAGCGTGCCCACAAGGCATCTTGGCCTTTTTGTTTTCCGGATCATTATCCCACGTGATCATATCCGGGGCATCAGATAGCTCCACCGCATCATCAAGTACTTTGTCGGGGGGGATGTCTGATCCTCCCATCAAGCGAAGGACAAGGAACACTGTTGACTCATTCTGCAAACCGTAGTCATACAGACGGGGACGATCTCCATTTTTGGGGTCCAATTGCTTCCCTGCGTAAATGACACGTTGGGTTTCTTCTGGAATGCCGTTCGTTTTGGACAACAAGGCAAGGAATTCCTTAACAGTGGCATCCTAAATGAAAAGAACATGACATTTATGTCCAGTCCACTCACCCCTTCTTGACTTACTTGACTTAATTATCTCCGTGACCCCAAGGGGGAAATGGGCCAGGCACTGACCTCTTCTCCCTCCCCCTAATGTCGTAGTTCTCCACGAATGCCAGTAAATGTTGTTAAGGTTGGCACAAGGACTCATCCCATTATGTGAACTACTTCTTTTCGTCAAAATCTCAAGTCGCAAACCACGAAGTCTTCTGGGTTGAATCCAGGAATGTCTGAAAATTATGCTTGCCCCTCAGTCGAGGTGACGACTCCGGATGGGCCCAAATTGAGATGTTTGCCAACGTCATAACGCGTGACCATGAACAATGAACAAAGAATCTGAAATATCATACCGCTGTCAGATAAGCTGAGCTAGGGAAAGACTAAATTATCCTTCAAACTATCTTGCAGGCTGACCCCTTCCCCCCGGGGGGGACTCCCATATATAAGTGACGGGAGTGATAGTCAGAATTTTGAAAAGAACCCCTAAAAGGTACCAGAATTCTGTTTTTTGGGGTTGGTCCTCAAACGTTACCAAAATCATTTGACTGACCTTTCCCTTACTTTTCCCCCGTCGGGTGGGGGGGGGGGGGGGGGGGCTTACTCGTTTTCGAAAGCGCGACTTACATCTCTTCGTGGAAACGAAATATCTCGGCTACTCGGCCGTCGGTTTCGATATGAAAAATAAGTGGACAACTTGTTCCCCGAATCCCTAGCTCAACTACATTATAGATCCGACCTCTGGAAGGGTTTGTCTAAAGTGACTGATTATTCTGCCGTGCTTACAGTTGCCTATCACGGTTTTTTTTTAGCACACGAGGTTGAAGTGGATATCAATACGACCCACACTTGCCTTGTGAATGTCGATTTTGGTTGTATCGCCTTGCAGACCTTTCACGAATATTTGAATGTGTCCTGGTAGCATCGCTCAAGTAGCTGAGAGGGACAAGAAAATAATACACTGTTTTTGTTATAAGAACGTCTAATTTTGGAGCTGAGGCTGAACGTTATTATATTTTTTTTTTTGCGATTTGAGGCTGAAAACGTTCTTTCGATGTTCTTAAATTACATCAGTGGTATACACTACATGCATTTCAGTAAATCAATGCGGACGTGACCAGGAAACCTATCATGGTGATTATGACAAACCGAGATGTGTGTCCCCATTGTTAATGTTATACAAAACATGCCCTTAAGTATTTTGGTTAATTTACATTTGTTACCTTGATTTTATATACAGATTAGCAAAATAAAAACGTTCTTAATCGACTCTCAGCCTGAGGAATGTTCTTAATACGTTCTTAAAAATTTGGTTAATCTCAGCCTCGACGTTCTTATAAAAAAGGTTCTTATAAAAAAAATAAATAAAAAAAAAATAAAAAATAAAAAAAGCAGAGTGTAATCAAAATAAAGAAGCGACTCGTGGTGGATCTCACCAACAAAGACCAACCCAAGACTCACCTTCAGTCAACGTTCACGAGCAATCTCAACAAAGATTGCGGAAAATAGTCGAGGAGTGTACAGATCTCAGCGAGGCCCGCGAGTTTTATTGCCTGCTTTTGACAGTGATTTCATTTACAGGGAAAATTCCCAAGTTCTGTCAGGCATTTTTATAGGCATGACTGACTTAGTAATCGTACCTGACAGCAAGTAGCCCTTTAGCTGGGGGAATCCCCCACAACTGAAAGCGAAACCGCACTGGCTTTGCAATTGTCTCGTAAGCTGCAATTTTGATTTCTAATTCAAAAAAGAACTGTTTCTATGATGGGCTTCAGTTTTCAAGAGAAGTATCAAACTGGCATAGCTCACAAACTTCATGATTCTTATAAAATGGGGTTTTCCCGAGGAAGTTTTCAAAGATCAATACCTCTTGATGATGATGATAATGGAGGTGGTGATTTGTTGATATATACGTACCACCCGGCTGTTCATGTCCAAAATTCTCTCGATGAAAATCATTTCTCCTTTATACCCGCATTTTCATCTCTAGTCATCTCCGAGTCTCGCGCATCGAAATTAACGTAGTAGAAATTTTTCTTTCACATTTTTATTTTGTCTAGTTTTTCGTTTTCTTTATTAGGGTCATTCCCTTCTACGGTGGCCCAGAAGTGTCACGGCAATTTCAATTTCATCACGGCAATTTCAACTTCGTGTACGGCAATTTCAATTTCTCTACGGCAATTTCAACTTCGTTCAAGGCAATTTCAGTTCCATCACGCCAATTTCAACTTCGTTCACGCCAATTTTAACTTCGTTGTGGGTTGTTACCCAGATGGTAACAGGTTGAAAAAAAATTTCCGTGATAGAATTGAAATTGCCGTGACGAAGTTGAAATTGTCGCGATGAAATTGAAATTGTCGTGGTGAAATTGAAATTGCAGTGACACTTTTGGGCCACCGTACCCTTCAGTTTCTGAGTCAATCGAAGTTTCCCAGAAACACTTCTGGTGACGTCACAGTGTAAAAAATGAAAGTCGCAAAATTCACATGCCGTTTGTTCGGTTGTGCCACTGGTTGTGTGCTGTTTCTTGTGTGCTACTTTACTTCACGTATTTTTCAAGAACTTGACAAAAATGCTTTAGTCTTAAATCACATTTTTGGACAGTTCGCAAATGATCAGAGGGAATTTCCCTTGGGTGTTTTCCCAGAAAAAAGAATCCTTTTAGTATCAATACCTAATTTATTCAGTATTAGTTTTTGTTTGGAAAAGCGGCAACTCAATCAGAATTTCGTCGTTGCGTTGCAATTGCAGGAAAATAATTTTTTTCTGTAGTATATCAATGCTTGCTGTTGGGTATATAAAAGTGGATAATTCTGGGTTACCCAAAGAGAATATTTAAGAAAGCAAAATAGTTCAAATATCGTCTTCTGTTACCCAATAACTATTTCGGGTGTTTAAACATGAAGTTTAAATGTTCTATCAGCCTTCTGCACAAAAACTAAATGCAGAACAAAATATTTTTACACTAGTCTATACACCAAAATAGAGCTTATTCATTTCCAGCAAATTATTTCAATTTCAAGGTTAACAAAAAGCCACTAATAATTTAGTCTTACATAAAACCCTTCAAACAGCCCCAACTCTCAAGAAAAATGAAAAAGTTTGATATTAAGGGAGGTCTACCAGTATGTACTGGTACTGAAAATTAAATTAAAAACAATAAAATGCAAACTGTTTAACATCATACACTGAAGAAACTGTTTTATCTGAGACTATTGCTTGGGAACTAGCTAGCTGAAACTACAGTATAGACAAGCTCAAGACGTTTTGGAGTAAAATCTGTCGTTATATCGTTGTATACTTTTCTATATTGCTATATACTATGTTTGACTTAACAAGGCAGATTTTATTGGAGGTTGCTCTAAAAAAATCAGAATTCAGTTCAAGTTTACAAAACATTCAAGTAAGTGGGGGGTTTCTTATGAATTATAATCCATCTAGGAATGTGAATGTTTGGTCTTGGATTTTATTGTTAAGTCAAGAATTCATTCCACAAATTCAGGCATTCTAAAAATTCAATAATTTATTATATTAAGGCTAAGGTACATGTATTCAACAAAATGGACTGGACTAAATCAGAAATTGAAGAAATAAGAGCATTAAAGAAACTTGGGCATCAGGCAATGACCACATAAATGCCTTATTGCTGACAGCTTTGCTGGATAATGCCTTTGATTGGCTTCTTAGCTGTATCACCAAGGGTATAAAGAGCTTTTGGCATGCTCTAGTGTGCGCTACAAACCCCAGGGGGGTACTCTGGATTTCAAGTGACGGGATGATCGGATGGGGGCAAAAATCAAAACCCAAAAAAATCCCTAGGGCTTCCAACAAAGCCCACAAAAATTTCCTGGACCAAAAATTAACCCCCCAAAATATTCCATGCCGAATTTCCGAGCCTTAAAAATTTTCAGAAAGCATTAAATGCTAGAAATTGAATGTTTGTGTTTGTTTATTCATCATACATCTGAAGTTATCTTTTCCACATCTGGTAGTCATTCTAACAACACTTGATACAACCAAGAACATTTTCTGCTTCAACAATTACATTATGCAGAATGACAACACGGCCGGAAACACGGGCATTACCACGAATCTTCAGATTGTTTTGAATACCCTAAAAAATCCCTACTTAAATCAAGCCAGCTTGGTTTTATACCAAGTACAGACACCAGTTGAATTTCACCATGCACCACTGACCAGTCCTTATTGAAATCTAGGATATCTGACTGTAGTTCATGCTCGAGGGATTGTTTGGGTGATATTCTTTTTGCCCAGTTCGGTCATGACATTTCTTAGATGACGTTAAAAACTATGACGTTATTTTATTGTTCAATAAAGAAAAAAGTCAACACCCACATACAAGATAAATTAAGGTAGCCTCCATCGACGTTCTTTGGACGTGACGAGTCAAAGACCGTACGTACCACGTCCAGGTAGGATCCAGAGGCTAGGTATTCTAAAGATATCAAAACTTCGAACACCATAACTTTACCTTACACAACCAAAAAACGTAGCTGAGAATTCGTCAGATCGTTAGTGCAAAAGCAACACGAATAATAGGGCTGCTGCTTTACTATACATTGTCCCATGTGCAAATTTAATTTTACTATCTCATGCAAATTAACTCAAAACATGAGTCCATGATGCCGTTTTGTATGGGCGGCCATCACCACCAAAAATACAAGCAGTGCAAACGATATAGAATAAACAGAAATGGTTTAATTGTCCTTTGTAAATTGGTTCAGACAATTTAGGAACGATGCAGTTAGAATGCATTTGGACAGGTTGTCTTTGATGGAATGATATAGCCAAACAATAAATGGTTTAGACAATTGCAAAACTGTCCAGCTATCAATGGCAAAACGGAACACGAAAGACAGAAATGACCTAGTCTGAATGTGATTAATTCAGCTTCCGTTAGTAAAACAGCACAGGCTAAATAGAATTGGACAAAGTAAATTAAAAGTGGTGAAGTAGTCAATGTTAAATTGGCAAAGTCAATTCTCAAACGGTTTAGCGTAATCTGAAATGATTCAGTGCAATGCCAAACAGTATAGCTTTCTGTGAAATGGTTTGTGACTTACCATCAAACGGTTTAGCGTGACACAAAACAGTTTAGCGCGACATAAAATGGTTTAGTGTTACGTCAATTGATTATCGCCGGAACCGCCAAAAATACAAACATGAAATGGAACAGCCTGTTGTGTAAACTAATTTTTGCGGATCGTTGTCAATCCGCAAAATCCGCAAAAATAAGAACCCGCAAAATTTTCATGCTACACGGTAGTCCATGTGGGGTATGACGTCATGGTTGTGGATTTTGGCGCGAACACAGGTCACGTACTCTGTGCAGTCACACAAATAAGCTTCACTTTCTCTTCTAAGAAAATTCAGGTTGCTTTTACTTGTTTTTATTCACCGTTGTCAATTACTTTATGGCAAATCGATTAACCTGGTGTAGATTGAATGGGTGTATTTGCTGTGAATCCGACAACATGTTCAAGTTCTTCATCGACAGTCTCGCTGTCTAGAAAGATGATTCTGCTTTTTTATTCAGTAGAACTGACATTTCACGTTTTTTAAAGCATGCTGCGAGGCTCTGATTTTTCATGCTTTGTCCGAAAGCGGCAGCTGGAAACAAAAATGTAATCTTTTGATTTTTCACATTCATGCATCGCATGTGTCAGTGATGTGTGCAACAGGGATAAGGCTGTATTCGTTATGTATACCGCGAGGGGGAGGGGAGGGGGTTACTTTTTTTATACCAGCATATTTTTTGCACATCCCCAGGGTCCAAAACGCAAGGAGTATATGTTGACAAGTATTCATAATGTATTTTTATGTTCATCTTAGGGATAGAGAAAGCAGCAAAGCAGCAATTATTAACTGGGCTAAATCAAGTAGTAACAGACTTAGAATCTTAGAAGAAGTTGGTAGTACTCAGCTTGCTGATTCAGGCCCAATATCATTGAGACTTGAGGTCCTCAGTGAAGCTGCATTACTGAACGATGACATCCAGTTAGAGGTGATAGATTTGATGAACCAAGCTCACCAACAGCTTCAAGACACCGTATCGCCATCTTATAGTTCTTCCGGGAGGGGGGGGTGGGGGTACTCCAAAAAAAATCGGGTAGGGGTGTGCGGCCCGCTTCCCAAAACCCTTACTTTATTTATGACCAAAATCTGCGATTTTCCCTACCCTATTTATGACCTGAAGTAGCTTCTTCTAAAAAAAAAAACAAACCCAAGACAAGAGTGCAAAAACCTATACCCTATTTATTACCAAAATGGCAGCAAATGGCTAAAATCGATACCCTATTTATGACCAAAACAGCCGAAAAACCATACCCTTAGGCGCCGCACATACCTATATAGCCCATATAAGGGAGTACCCCCCCCCCCCGGTAGTTCTTATAGAGCTCCTATAGTGAGAGAAGAGGGACGCCGTGGGCGACCAAAATTCCACTGCGATTTTCCCTACCCTACTTATGACCAAGGAGGAGATAACAATTGTTTCCCAAGTATCTTGAATATATTTTTTTTCTGTTACAGTTTATCCACGTCACGCGTGACCAGTATTTCCGAGAATGAAATGAACATTCGAATTGCTCTTTTGTAATGTCCGGCATTTGCATATAGTCTTGAACATGTTCATTTCATTCTCGGAAATCTATCTGTGGGAAGTTGAAGTATAATTATCATTGTTTCTTTAATTTAAAAAAAAAAAAAACGTTTTAAACTGAACAAGGATCTTAGGTTTCTGGGTC
This sequence comes from Pavona decussata, assembly GCF_977016875.1. Taxonomy (NCBI): domain Eukaryota; kingdom Metazoa; phylum Cnidaria; class Anthozoa; order Scleractinia; family Agariciidae; genus Pavona; species Pavona decussata. The sequence continues at coordinate 1,714,368 of NW_028145494.1, read as the reverse complement.
TTAGGTTTCCAGGTCTTAGGTCTTAGGTTTCTACTGACACCCCCCATATAAGGGAATCCCTCCTTGCCAGGCTCAACAGTTGCATGCTTTAAATAAAACGAATCAAAAGATTACATTTTCGTTTCCAGTTGCCGCTTTCGGACAAAGCATGAAAAATCAGAGCCTCGCAACATGCTTTAAAAAACGTGAAATGAAAGTTCTACTGAATAAAAAAGCAGAATCGTCGTTCTAGACAGCGAGACTGTCGATAAAGAACTTGAACATGTTGTCGGATTCAGAGCAAATTGTCGGAAAACATTATCGCGATAAGTAACGCGACTTGCATGTACACATATATATTTATATTTTTGTTTGTTTCCTGTATACTTAAGAGACATTTAATTGCTTTGATTCTTATCGTGTATTAATGGACATTCAACAGTTGTTCCAGATGAGCAACCTTAGTAAGTTCCGAAAGGAGATAATGACTGTAATTCTAGAGCAAAAGACATGTGTTATAGAGTACTTATAAGATAGAACAAAGAATATAAGAGAGAGATTGTTGACTTGTAGAGATTGTTGACGAACGTTGAGTGTAGAACTGTTGGGAATAAAGTGTGGAAATACAGTCCAGTCTTGAAAGTGAAAATTCCCGAACACAAATACACCCGTTCAACAACGCGTAGTCTACACCAGGTTAATCGATTTGCCATAAAGTAGTTGACAACGGCGAATAAAAACAAGTAAAAGCAACCTGAATTTTCTCAGAAGAGAAAGCGAAGCTTATTTGTGTGACTGCACAGAGTACGTGACCTGTGTTCGCGCCAAAATCCACAACCATGATGTCATACCCCACATGGACTAGACCATTTCACAACAGGCTGTTCCATTTCATGTTTGTATTTTTGGCGGTTCCGGCGATAATGAATTGACGTAACACTAAACCATTTTATGTCGCGCTAAACCGTTTTGTGTCACGCTAAACCGTTTGATGGTAAGTCACAAACCATTTCACAGAAAGCTATACTGTTTGGCATTGCACTGAATCATTTCAGATTACGCTAAACCGTTTGAGAATTGACTTTGCCAATTTAACATTGACTACTTCACCACTTTTAATTTACTTTGTCCAATTCTATTTAGCCTGTGCTGTTTTACTAACGGAAGCTGAATTATTCACATTCAGACTAGGTCATTTCTGTCTTTCGTGTACCGTTTTGCCATTGATAGCTGGACAGTTTTGCAATTGTCTAAACCATTTATTGTTTGGCTATATCATTCCATCAAAGACAACCTGTCCAAATGCATTCTAACTGCATCGTTTCTAAATTGTCTGAACCAATTTACAAAGGACAATTAAACCATTTCTGTTTATTCTATATCGTTTGCACTGCTTGTATTTTTGGCGGTGATGGCCGCCCATAGTTTTGCCCTTAATATAGTTGCTCCTATCAATGGAATATTACCTTTTCTTTTCACTTTTCCATGCCCTTCCGGATTTAGGTCTTCCTCGTGGAATAACTTTAGGTTTTTTGCAGACAACTTGTGATCCATCTTGTGTTGTAGCGGCCGCCATTTTGTTTTCGTTCTACCACCCGATTCACTCGACCCCAATGGGTAACAGCCGCTGAAAATGCACCATCGTACGCGGCTATCAGCCGTGTATCGTACGACTATAGTATATTACCCATAACGCACTGCACAACGCCACGTAACCCATCGTATACGATAACCGGGTAAATTTGTATTGGTTAGGCTGGACTGAGAAGCAGTTCCCGAAGTTACAAAATTTGATCAATTTTACGTCGGAAATAAACGTAGTGATGCTTACTATCAAAAATAAGTCACTTTAGCCCTTATTTTGCTCCGCAAATTACCTTTAAATATATTCCCGCAAGCCATCGTATACGATGACCGGGTAAATTTGTATTGGCTACGCTGTACTGGGAAGCCGTTTCGAGAAGTGGCGAGATTTGATTAATTTTACGTCGGAGATAAACGTAGTGCGGCTAATGATAAAAAATAAATCATTTTGGCCCTTATTTTGCTCCGTAAACCATCTCTAAATATGTTTCCGTAAGCCATCGTATACGATGATCGGGTAAATTTGTATTGGCTACCCTGGACTGAGAAGCCTTTTCCCGAAGTTGCGAAATTTGATCAATTTTACGTCGGAGATAAACGTAGTGATGCTTACGATCAAAAAGAAATCATTTTAGCCCTTATTTTGCTCCGTAAACCATCTCTAAATATATTCCCGTAAGCCATCGTATACGATGACTGGGTAAATTTGTATTGGCTACGCTGGACTGAGAAGCCGTTTTACGAAGTTGCGAAATTTGATCAATTTTACGTCAGAGATAAACGTAGTGCTGCTTACGATCAAAAAGAAATCATTTTAGCCCTTATTTTGCTCCGTAAACCATCTCTAAATATATTCCCGTAAGCCATCGTATACGATGACTGGGTAAATTTGTATTGGCTACGCTGGACTGAGAAGCCGTTTCCCGAAGTTGCGAAATTTGATCAATTTTATGTCAAAAATAAACGTAGTGCTGCTTACAATCAAAAATAGATCATTTTGGCCCTTATTTTGCTCCGTAAACCATCTCTAAATATATTCCCGTAAGCCATCGTATACGATGACTGGGTAAATTTGTATTGGCTACGCTGGACTGAGAAGCCGTTTTACGAAGTTGCAAAATTTGATCAATTTTACGTCGGAAATAAACGTAGTGCTGCTTACGATCAAAAAGAAATCATTTTGGCCCTTATTTTGCTCCGTAAACCATCTGTAAATATATTCCCGTAAGCCATCGTATACGATGACTGGGTAAATTTGTATTGGCTACGCTGGACTGAGAAGCCGTTTCCCGAAGTTGCAAAATTTGATCAATTTTACGTCGGAAATAAACGTAGTGCTGCTTACGATCAAAAAGAAATCATTTTAGCCCTTATTTTGCTCCGTAAACCATCTCTAAATATATTTCCGTAAGCCATCGTATACGATGACTGGGTAAATTTGTATTGGCTACGCTGGACTGAGAAGCCGTTTTACGAAGTTGCAAAATTTGATCAATTTTACGTCGGAAATAAACGTAGTGCTGCTTACGATCAAAAAGAAATCATTTTAGCCCTTATTTTGCTCCGTAAACCATCTCTAAATATATTTCCGTAAGCCATCGTATACGATGACTGGGTAAATTTGTATTGGCTACGCTGGACTGAGAAGCCGTTTTACGAAGTTGCAAAATTTGATCAATTTTTCGTCGGAAATAAACGTAGTGCTGCTTACGATCAAAAAGAAATCATTTAAGCCCTTCAGTTTGCTCCGTAAACCATCTCTAAATATATTCCCGTAAGCCATCGTATACGATGACTGGGTAAATTTGTATTGGCTACGCTGGACTGAGAAGCCGTTTCCCGAAGTTGCAAAATTTGATCAATTTTATGTCAAAAATAAACGTAGTGCTGCTTACAATCAAAAATAGATCATTTTGGCCCTTATTTTGCTCCGTAAACCATCTCTAAATGTATTCCCGTTAGCCATCGTATACGATGACTGGGTAAATTTGTATTGGCTACGATGGACTGAGAAGCCGTTTCCCGAAGTTGCAAAATTTGATCAATTTTACGTCGAAAATAAACGTAGTGCTGCTTACGATCAAAAAGAAATCATTTTAGCCCTTATTTTGCTCCGTAAACCATCTCTAAATATATTTCCGTAAGCCATCGTATACGATGACTGGGTAAATTTGTATTGGCTACGCTGGACTGAGAAGCCGTTTTACGAAGCTGCGAAATTTGATCAATTTTACGTCAGAGATAAACGTAGTGATGCTTACGATCAAAAAGAAATCATTTTAGCCCTTATTTTGCTCCGCAAACCATCTCTAAATGTATTCCCGTAAGCCATCGTATACGATGACCGGGTAAATTTGTATTGGCTACGCTGGACTGAGAAGCCGTTTCCCGAAGTTGCGAAATTTGATCAATTTTATGTCAAAAATAAACGTAGTGCTGCTTACGATCAAAACTAAATCATTTTAGCCCTTGATTTGTGTGGAACGTTTTACTAGACAACACCTACATAATCGCGGACCCGATACGCAAAACATCTCCAGTGCCTGGATGTCCCACAACATACCGTAACGTTCCGATACTAAGGACCCTCCGAAGGTAACGACCCCTCAAAATTAAGTAACGTCAAAACTTTGTGGCTTCTAATAAATTTTTTAAAGTTTTTTCCAATTTGTTTTTATTTTTTAAATAAACAAATTTTTATTTTTTTGATTCGCATGTGCTCCTGTAATTGTGGGCAACCGCCTTCTCTGTAAGTTTGGACGTGAACTGTAGGTCACTCACAGGCCGAAAGTTCTTGTTTATCAATTGCAGACCAGATGTTTTGAGCAGGGGATGCACTAATGCCTTTTTCCATTCGTCAGCGAAGTAACCATGCTCTAATGATATGTTCCAGCCATCCTACTAATCACATGAAGTAACTCCTTGATACAAAGCAACAAGACGGATGACGGGAAGGGTTCCAGGGCACACCCATCTCATTTGCGAGAACAGAGGCGTTGGTACTGATGAGTTGGAAAAGACTTCTCCGCTAGAAGATTTGATAGACTCTTACTAGCCCGGAACAGCTTTGATTGGTCCGAACTATTTTTATCAATAAATTGCCTGTAATAAGGACATCTAGCTTCGTTCATCAGATGTTTAACATAATTCCTCTTAACTTTAAACTGACTACTAGATCCGATGGGAGTCCACTTGTCTTTCATCTTCTCGCCCCTTCCTCCTGTCCCTTCGAGCCTGAATATTATATCATCATTAAACCATGGGTACAAAACTAATATCTTCATGCATTGACAAAATGATCACGATAAGGCACTTTAAAACAAGGGAAAGCCTTAAGCCATCATTCGTCGTTGACATCAGTTCACTTATCGATGGCACAATGTGATAACTTAACTGGTAAAATTTCGCGTTAAACAGGAATGTTTCTTCAACTTAAAAGTCAAAACTCTATATACTGCAGTATAAAACGCATTGATATGTCATGGACTAAAAGCACTGAGAAGAATTCGGTTTCCTCTACATCGGCTGATTCATTCATGCGGTAGTCCGGTAGACCATCGATGTTAATTTCACTGTCCCTACTACCATGACCACATTTCACAAATGAACGGATAACTCTGTCTTTCAGCCGACACGAGATCTCTTTGTCATGCCGTGTCCACCCATTTCGTGAAAAGCACACGCCGATCACCAGCGCTTATTTTTCCACTCATAAATAGCTCTGGGCCTTGCGAAAAAATGTTCCGTAGTGAGTCTGTCAACATTCTTCTTAAATTCAGCATTGAATGCAACATCGAGTGGTTGAATCTTGCTCGTTGCACCTGGAGTTGCAAGCCCAAATGTCGTCTGGCACGCTTGCGTCAGAATAGTCTTTATTCTGTCTTAATGTTTGCGCCCTGTAAGAATCATATTATTTTTCGTTTCGGAAAAAAAAGCTAGCGCTAGCTTTGCTTTCTGGTCTTTGTTCCCCGAAAGTAACGACTCCACGAAAAGTAATGAGCCCAAAAGCTGCTAATTCCGAAAGTAACGAGGGTCGCTACTACCGGAACTTTACGGTACAAGTCTAAGGGCTTAGGACCACATCTAATTATTTTATTTTTATTTTTTATTTTTTCATATATATCACGTTTGCTGGGCACAAGTGGATTGCCAAAGAGAAAATGATGAAGACGACAATTTATTGATTATTTTTCATTCATTTATTTATTTATTTTTTGTTAAAATGCAATAGTATAAGTTTTGAGTTATCCCGACCCAGTACGTCTATGGAAAAAAGACCCCAGAGGGAGTTTTAGTACACTATAGTGTTAAATCTGGGTCATTTTTCTTAAGTTACTGTGAACACATCCACGAGCATTTATGTGATTTGAAATATTAACAAATCCCCGTGGCGGTGCCTCTTTAAGCACAGATATGATATCATGGCCAATCCAAGAGATGTGGATCAATTTTCCTGTAAAACAACTATTTTGTCAGATGCGAAACGAGATCATTGTTTTCAATAAAAAGGGCATTTAAAGTGATGTAACGTGGGTTAAGAAATTACTCAAAAGCAACCCGCCAACCCGTGAATTCACCCCTCATCCAAGATATATGGTCAATTGTGCATAAAATGGGCATTTTGGGGCGATGTAAAGTGGGTTAAGTAATAAGTCAAAAAGCTCCGCGAATGCCGTGAACTCACCTCTCATCCAAGATATATGGTCAATTGTGCATAAAACGGACATTTTGGGGTGATGTAAAGTGGGTTTAGTAATAAGTCAAAACACTCCGCGAATGCCGTAAATTCACCCCTCATCCAAGATATATGGTCAATTGTGCATAAAATGGGCATTTTGGGGTGACGTAAAGTGGATCAAGTAATAAGTCAAAAACCCCCCGCGAATACAGTGAATTGACCCCTCATCCAAGATATATGGACAATTGTGCATAAAATGGGCATTTTGGGGTGATGTGAAGTGGGTCAAGTAATAAGTCAAAACACTCCGCGAATGCCGTGAATTCACCCCTCATCCAAGATATATGATCAATTTTGCATAAAATGGGCATTTTGGGGTGATGTAAAGTGGGTTAAGTAATAAGTCAAAACACTCCGCGAATGCCGTGAATTGACCCCTCATCCAAGATATATGGACAATTGTGCATAAAACGGGCATTTTGGGGTGATGTAAAGTGGGGTTAGTAATAAGTGAGACTCACCCCGCGAATGCCCTGAATTTACCCCTCATCCAACACTTATGGTCAATTTTGCATAAAACGGGCATTTTGGGGCGATGTAAAGTGGGTTTAGTAATAAGTGAAACTCACCCCGTGAATGCCTTGAATTACCTTTCATCCAAGACATATGGTCAATTTTGCATAAAACGGGCATTTTGGGGTGTTGTAAAGTGCGGAAAGTAATAAGTCCGCGAAGGTCGTGAATTCATCCCTCGTTCAATTTACGTCGGATCAGCAGAAGGTTGGAAGCTCCCCCATTTAATTTGGAGTGTATGCATCGATCGTTTACCTTTTTGGTCAGTAATCTGTGGAATGCGCTACCTCCAATGGTTAGAGAAACTAAAGACATTGTATCTTTTAAGCGGGCTCTTAAAGTTCATATGACTTGAAGCGTGGAGAATTGAAAATTTTTGAAGTTTGTAAATTTTGTATATAGATTAATTACTAGTTAGTATTTCGGTAGTGTTTATTGATTAACTGATTAATCTTATTCTTTTACATTTGTACAATTTTTAACTGATTAATCTTATTCTTTGACATTTGTACAATTTTATTAATTACATTTGTACACACGTGCATGTCTTAACAAGCACTGAGGAGCTCCTTGGTGTCACGTGTATAAATAAAGTATTATCATTAAGTATTATTAAAGTATCCAAGATATACATCTGTATGGACAATTGTGCTTAAAAGGGGAATTTAGGGTAGCCTGTTTCCAACATACAATCCATTATGAATGTGATATTGTACCTGGGGCTGTGATGTAAAACCTTGAACGTACCAGATTTTTTGGTGTACAATTTTCTGCTGGGAGGCTTTTATCGCGTGGTCTTTACCTAGGGTTAGGGTTAGGGTTCGAAGAATGTTGATGTGCCAACAATTTTTTTGAAAGTTGAATATTTTCGTAATTTTAAGAGATTTCTTATGTGTTCTGTTACATTTTTTTCGTTATGGGAATCATATTTATATTGGTGTGCAAGCCCAAAAGAAAAATTTTCACATTTTAAAATTTCTTCTTTCTTTTGGCGGCCATCTTGTATTTTTCTATTCATTTGTTTTTTCTTGAATTGCTTTACCGTTAATAAAGATGTTCATGGTATTTGCGTGTGCGATGTTCATTGTCCCATAATTAAGATTTCATGTATTTTCCTGAGGTTTTGGCTTGTAACCACAATGCTTTTTGGGGGGTTAGGGTTGGGTTAGGTCAAATGCCTGTCAATCAAAGAGATTAAGATTTACGAAGGTCTTACTTGAGAATGGCATTGCAAGGGCCTATATGTATATTGTGAGTGTGGCAGCAGGGTAAGGTATGGTGATAAGTGGCAAAACTGGCTGTTATTATATAACAGTCATTTTTGTTGAAGAACTTTAAAGATATGCGTGGGTTAGATAAAAAGAAGGTATTTATAGAAAGGAAATGCCTATTGTTATATTGTTATTGTCTGGAATAAATAAAAAGTGGAAGAGACTAGGAAAAAATTAGTAAGGAAGTTAAGTGACTACATTTATTCATAGGTTAACCCCTTTAGAAATATTCCAAGATTGCCACCATAGGGAGAGTTGTGTGGTAGACTTAGGTTTGAGGATGTGTGGAGATGGGATTGGTTTCCTGGTCCCCCCTTTAACTTTCATTTAGTCAAAGGTATTGGCCTGTTAAACAGGGGGTATCATCGGGTAACCACCCCGACTCATTGTTGCCAGGATAAATGCTGAAGACTGCAAGGAACGGAGGAAAATTTCTTACTTCATAGTTCACTGGAGGAGCATTTGAGAGGCTAGAGTAGCAACGATGAAGACTGTCAGGAACAGTGGGAAATGTGTTGCTTGATAGTTCACTGGAAGAGTATTTGGGTTGCTTGAGTTCCAAAAATGAAGCCTGTTTGAACAGTCTTGAAGTGTCTTGCTTGATAGTTCACTGAAGGAGCATTTGAGAGGCTGGACTGGCCAGGATGAAGACCATAAGGAACAGTGGAAAATGTACTGCTTGATGGTTCACTGCCAAGTTTAACCATTTGCAGATTTCTGCGAGGATTCGTAACTGTTGTGGGACTTCAAGATTCCAAAAATTTCGCCTGTATAAGGATTCATCATACTTCCTGTACAGTTCTGCCACTTTTTGAAGGATATTGTTCCACAAAGTTCAACATTTTTCTCGACGCCAGAAAGGATAGTACCCAAAGGAGGACTTCTTATGTTTTTTCCAGCAGATATTTTACAGCCAAATAGCGCATCAATGGACTCATATTCCTATAGAAAGAATACAAACAGTAATCAACTGAGATATGTAAAATGGTTTGACATTGGTTTAAAAAACGTTAAAAAGCAAACATTTTGTAAACAAAAAAAAACAGCAACAACAACAACAACAAAAAAAAAAACACTGAAAGACGTTTTGGCGTAAGAGCTTAGGTATTCATCGTCTATGATGGAGTGAAAAAGTGTATCAGTCCAAAATTATGAAAAATGTGAAAGAAGCAAATTAGTAAAGGGAAGCACAAATGTCAGGAATGTCTGTGTGGTCATTCTCTGCATTGGGGTCTCTTTGGAAATACTACTTAACACTTCCATTAAACTAGAGTGCAGATGAAGATACTTGATGACAAAAAACTTTTCATGATTTCCCACAGTTTTACAGTACAGTGCATTCATGAATTTCCCTCTTTGTGGCAATAATAATTATTGTGAGTTTGCTAGTACACATGCACTCCCATATGTCATGGGTAACTATACAAATAAACTTAATTTGGAACAAAAACTTTGAAGAACTTGAGTTGCAGAAAATTAACTACACCAATATTTCACAAAAAGGATGGGACACAAGAAATTCATACTGTAATCCAGTAATTCAGATCCCAAACAATAGAAAAGAATTATAACATGCATGTACTTAAAAGTATGAAACCTTTTTTGATCAATACATTTACACTTTCTTTAACAAAACACAATAAGAATCTATTAGCCTTCCTAGTATAATCAATCAATCAACCAATCAATCAATCAAACAATCAATCAATCACCCTAGTGGCCATTTACTTGAACACTTGTACATCAAAAACAATTTTGGTTTCAACTTCTAAGCTCTGTAAGGCAACAAAAAGGTCTTTTGCTGCTATTTGCCATTTCCAGGTTTAAGGCATAGAGGAACTCTATAAGACAAATGCTAAAAGCCAACTCTGGCTTGGATGGAGTAGAACACATTTAAGGGGGAGCCAAATTAATTAGGAATGGAGGTAATTACATTATAAATTAAAGAGTACCATAATTATATCTATTAATTAATTATCACAGCCCAATGTAAGACATTGTCACTTAAATGGTTCTTGCAACAGATAATAAATATTACACTCAGACACATATTTGGTCAAAATTATGGAGGTTTATGCAGGCTATCACATGTGACATATGTACAAGTCTGTTTAAATTCAAAGTCAACACAAATAACTGAACAGAAAAAAATTGGAAAATTCATTTCAAGAGTGTATTAGTTCCCTGCACCCTTATTTCCATGCCAATAGGTATATCCTCATCTCATTGTAAACACAATAAAAATGTATTTAGGAAAATACTGCCTGTAGGTAAATATGATATGATAACTATGATAACTAATGCACGTATACCTAGACTTTTACTCAACAAAACAAGCACTGTGATTGGTTGATTCTTGGTCACATGCCACTGATCAAATTCAAATGTATCCCAACAGGGATACAATTCTGCAGTTGTTGCCCTCTCAGTTGTTTGTTTGTTTGTTTGTTTTGCTATGATTGTCAAAGGGGAAGTCTAAATATATAACAAAGCACTTAATGTATGGTCCCTCGGGAAACTAGTTAGTTTTGTTTTCCCCAGGGGCCATACATTAAGTGTATAATATGTTACTGTCAAGTGACAATCTACTAGATTAAGAATTAAATCATACATGCCTACGTGAAGTTCTCCAGGGTGAGGCGAAATGTAATTAAGACCAACCCTCACAAATATAAAGCAACTTGCAGTTGAAAAGTACATGTACAGCATGAAAAAAGGACCTGACCACAGACCTGACCTTTGAATGTCAAGACAAGTAGTCTACTAATCAGCCATGGAGAAATAATGACTGTAGTTCCAACCAGTTTTAGGTAGTACTTATTACATGGAACTAAGAAGTTCATTACTAACCATTCATTGACAATCTCACTTTTCAGCAGTGGACTCCATTGGAACATTTATGATTTGGGGGGGTTAAGTGAATTTTGTAATCAAAGGCTTCCTGGAGGTCGGAAATTTGACCTTCACAAGGCACGGGTGGGGAATTTGAAAGTTTACATGTAGCCTAACTCCAGCACTTGCATCTGGCAAAATCTGTCAAGAGTGCTCTGCAATGTTTGGTTCAATTTCGCTCGTGACATCTCTGGTGAAAACTTACTAGTGGTTTGACATCATGTCTGGGCAAATTTAATAAGAGATTATTTCAGAAAAATGTTTAATGCCATTGTTAGAACCATGTTCATGTTTGTGCAGTTATTAAAGAAGGAGAAACTCATATTAAACATGACAGAGTCGGATGACATCCCTGTTTTGTCCAACAAAATGGTGACTTGGTTGTCAAGGAAGAAAGATTATTAATTTTGCAGTTCTGTATAGAAGGATGCTACAAACAATGGTTGAAAAAAAATATGGTCGCAAATAAAGCACCTAAAATGTACTTTTGATGGGGCATTTTGGGGGGTGGGGGGGATTGAAGTTGAATTTGAGTGCATGGCTCATAATTAGAAAAGGACACAGCGGGCCACCATCCCATTTAATATCTGCATCCCCCCCCCATCATTGAAAGACTGAGAAAACTGAGGGGGGGGGGAGGGGGTCTTTAAGAGTAATTTCTGAGCTGAGGGGGCATGTATGTTGGTATCTTTGAACTCTTTCGTTTTTCGTAAGGGGGAATGTGTCGGCACTTTGATCTTAATTTCTGAAGGGGTCTTCAAAAGCAAAAGATATTTTTGATAGGGGTAGACACAGAAACCTTCAATGGGGGGGGGGGAGGTGCAAATAATAAAAGCAAAAGATATTTTTCATAGGGGTAGACACAGGTGCAGGGTGCGAATAATAAATGGAATGGCCCAATACAAACAATAATATCGCACATTCTACTAAGCATTCGAATAAGTGTAAAGATTTCTGCACAGCTCATGCATAACATGCACTTATACATGCAACACTGTGTTGCGATGATTTCAACAAAATTTATTCGTTTCTCGTTTGATAAACTCGCTCGTACTCACAAGATCGCTCGCTCTTTTTCTCCTCGTGTTCTAGTGTCAAAACCGGTCCTGACCGGTTCGGCTTACGTCACACACGCACCACAGGAACCCCATTTCGGGTCCGACACTCTCCCCCTATTTGATACACGCAAGTGGAGCAAATATAATCACACAGCTCCATGCTTATATAACAGCAACAGTTTTAAAGAGTTCTAATAGTTCGTGACTCCGCAAGTCCCTGGGTCTGTTCACTTGTCCCCTTGCTCTGCAATCTCTCTGATCCGCTTCGCCGCAGCTACAGCAGCCCGCCTAGGGGCGAACTCTCTGGCTCGAGGATTAAGCTGCACCGAGTTTCTCAACTGTGTGTCCCGTACGTCGCACGACAGCTCCATAGGACATAGCTGTTGGATTGCTCGCTCCAAGTAGGACTTCCCCGCTCTCAACCTCGCTGCTCGGACGACGCCGTCACGCCCCTTGATGAGTTTCACTACAACTCCAATGTTCCACTTTCCACGGTTGCGCTCCTCACTCTGAATTAGCACCACATCTCCAACTTTCAGTGTCAGCACCTTGGTCTTGTGTTTGAGATTGTGTCTCTCCCTCAAACTCCTGATGTATTCTGTAGTCCACCTTGACCACAGAATGTCCTTGCAGCGACGGAGGTATCTTGTCCTCTTACGTAGCTCCACATCCTCCACTGACTCTGCATCCTCCTCTGGCAGGAGGTTAGGTAGCCCGTGCATCATGACGTTTGGCGTTAGCACCGGAAGTTCAACATCATCTTCAACATAGGATAACGGGCGGTTATTGACGGCCACCTCCACCTCAAGCGCAACTTCTTCAAGCTCTCCGAATGTCAGGTACGCTCGTCCCATAGATTTGTAAAATGACTGTTTCACAACTCCAACCAACCGTTCAAATTGACCCCCCCACCATGGGGCTCTGGCGAGGTTAAACTGCCAAAGGATGTTGTGGTGGGCCAGATAGTCTTGCAATTTCTCCTCCCTCATAACACTCTTGAGCCACCTGGATGCAGCCACAAAACTTCTTCCATTGTCCGAATAAATTTTCGTAGGCCTCCCCCGTCTCGCAATGAAATGTTTCAAACACCTGATGAAACCAGCAGTGGTCTGGTCAGTTAGTAACTCTAAATGGACCGCTCTCGTTAAACTGCATGCGAACAGTAAAATGTATGCCTTGCCTTCTTTCTTCTTCGAAATCTTGTAAATTATGGGCCCGGCGTAGTCCACCCCTACTACTTGGAACGGAAATGTCCCCTCTGTACGATCCACTGGTAAGTTTCCAGGCGGTGGATTTTGGAGCTTTGTCACATGGAACTTCTTACACCCATAGCAGTGGTTAATCACGTTCTTCGCCAGTTGCCGGAGACGGGGAATCCAATACTCTTGTCTCACATGCGCCATCGTTAGGCCGACTCCCCCGTGCAGCGTCAAGATGTGGGCGTCTTGCACCATTTTTTCTGATAAGACTACCCTGGGTGGCAAATACACCGGATAATGTCCTTGAATTCTTCCTCTGCACACATAGATTCCTTGGTCATTCTTCTGAAGGTTGAGCCTTTCTTGGTCTTCCAGAAACTTGTCTGTTACACTGTGTCTCTGCTGCTCCCGCCTTATCCACCACTTGACCTGTATCTCCGTCTCAGCTGTTGTCAAGGGTCCGCTTACTCGGTTCCACTTCTTGTTCCGGCAATTTTGAAGGAATCTCATGACCCATGCACTGATTCTGATCGTTCGCCAGAAGGTATGCCTTTCCAGCACTTCATCGAAGTCGTCCCTCGCCTCCACTGCCACTGCAAACACCTCCTTAGTAAGCTTAGCTTCTGCTTCCGTTTCTTTGTTAGGCTCTGTCACTACGTCTCCCGGCCACTCCTCTGGCTTGGACAACCATTGTGGTCCCGGCAACCACACATTACACAGCTGATCTGCCTTGCAGCCTCTGCTTCCTATGTCGGCTGGGTTGTGTTTGGAGTCGACATGTCTCCATTCAATGTAATCTTTGTCGTTGATCTTGCGGACTCTGTTGGCCACAAACTGTTTGTAAGTACCTCCCCCCTTGATCCAGTGGAGTGCGACAGTACTGTCACTCCACCCATGGACTGACTTGATTGGATATCCTACAAGTGCGACTCTCACGTTCTCCACCAGGTTAGCGGCCATATGAGCGGACACAAGTTCCAATCTTGGAATTGTAAGATTCTTCTTTGCTAATCTTGACTTTGCTGCTATTAAGCCCTTGCTCACCCCGGAGGCTTGCGTAATCACTGCATAGACGGCCGCTGATGTACCAACTCCACTTGTGTCACTGAATACATGCAACTGGACTCCTTCGATCGGCTCCTTGAACCTTGGTATGCTCCGCAGTACTTCAACCTTGTTGGGGAGGCTCCTCACAAACTTCAGCCACTGTTGTCCAATTCTGTCGGACAGTTTCTCATCCCACGGTAGTCGACTGTCGCATACTTCGCGGTATAGAAGCTTTCCCACTAATGTTGTGGGCGACGCTACACCAAGCGGGTCGTACACCGCAGCTAAGAATCGTAGCATTCCTCTCTTAGTGTTATCAACAGGTTCCTCAGGGAAAGTCACTGCAATTGTGTCCTCTCTCTTGTTCCACGGCAAACCTAATATCTTGGATTCACCTTCCTTAACTCCCAACTGTTGTTTTGCGTAACTCTGCTGTTCATCAACAGGCACCCCATTCTCACCGTCTAGCTGAGGCTCGTGCACCGGAACAACATTCTCACTCTCTAGCTGAGGCTCGTTGGAGTTCCACTTGTGCATGGTAAACTTAGCATCCCCAAACACTGATATGATCGTCTTCTTCAGGTCCTGAACCTCTTCTTTGGTGTTGCCCCCCGTGATGACGTCATCAACATATAGACTCCTCAAGATCTCGTCCACCTCCACTGGGTATTTCTCTCTTAGTCTTTGCAAGTGCAACTTTAGTGTTCCCGCCAACAAGAATGGCGACTGGACCAACCCGAAGAGCGCTCGCGTGAATCTCAAGGCTTCAATAACTGAAGGGTCCTTGTTCTTGAGCCAGTGGAAACGTAGTGCATCCCGGTCTTCAGGTCTTATGCGTACTTGTAAGAAGGCTTGTTTGATGTCAGCTGCTAAGGCTACTGGCTTTAGGCGATTTCGCACAAGAACGTTCCACAACAGATTCTGCAAGGGAGGCCCCGTTTCTAAGCACTCGTTTAACGACGGACTATCTTCACTTGGCTTAGCCGATGCGTCAAATACAATTCTGAGTTTTGTGGTCACGGCAGTTTCCTTTTTCACAGGTTTGTGAGGGATGTAAAATACTCTCTCGTTTGGCTCGTCTACAACTCTTTCAACTATCCCTTCAGTGAGTTGCTCTTGGATGATCTCATCGTACTTTTCTATCAGACCAGGCTCTCTCTGCAACTTCCTCACTAGACCTTGTAGTCTCCTGATACTTCCGCGTTCGTTCGATTGCAGGTGATCGTGACCCGGCTTCCATAGCAAACCCGATTCGTACCAACCTTCGTCACTTCGGTTCAGTTGCTCTGAGAATTCGGCAAACACGTTTTGCTGGTCTGCTTCTGGTCTATCTGCGAGTCCTAAAACATCTAAAGAGCAGAGTTGTTCGTAGTCCGCTGCCGATGTTTTCGTCAAATAAACGTTGGATAGCGCGGCTTCTCTCCCTGTGGACATCATCGTCCACCCCAGCATAGTGAACTCAGCAATGGGCTCAGACGGCTGACCAATTCTAGGTTTCGTCTCAGTTTTGATCCTTGAGTACTCGCTGGTGCCGAGTATTACATGAATGGGTAACTCACTCTTCTTGTCATCGTCATCCATGACCACTCCCTGCAGGTGACGATACTTGCTGATCAGTTCTCCATAATTCGGATTTGGGACTGTGAGTAGAACACCCTTGTCCACCTTATTGATCTTCGTCATCATCTCAAACTTCCCATCAACACTTTTAACCGTTACTGAATACCCTTGTACCTTTTGAACTGTTGAGCAAAGCATCATGTCAATCTGTCTACGTTCGATATGAGTTGGTCGCTTGTTAAGCCGTTCAATCAGAGCCGCTGACGCATAAGAGCTACCCGCACCTGTGTCTAGTAATGCTCTGCATTTGATCCCATCGACGAACACCACTACCACCGGATAAATAACAGAACCCTCACCAGTTGCCAACATCATTTGACTGTTGCTAGGCAGCCTGTCACAAATAGACGTGTGATGTCTGCCACCGCAATGTTGACAAGTGTACTTGCTGTGGCACTCCCGTGCTTGATGTCTTGTTCCTGTACAGTTGAAGCATAGTTTCTTGTCACTCAAGATCTCCCTGCGCTGGTGCAAGCCAGGGACTTTCTTGCACTGGGTGGAGCTGTGATCCTCGCCATTACAATAGATGCAGTTACGCCCCACCTTCGCACTCTCATCTTTGGTCTGGTAAGCAGGATTTTTCCTTGCTTGGAAGCGATTTCGCGGGTCACGGTTCGGAGGATAACGACTTCGCAGGTCAGGCTTTGGCGGTTCAGGTTTAAGGTTTTCGCTGACAATAGGGTTACGGTCACACCACTTCCTCAGGGATTCGATTAGCTCTGCAAATCCCCACTCTTGCCAGTTATCGTCTAGACGTACCAGATCCGCTCTGATTCCAGGTAATTTATCAAGCGTCGCACGCACAAACCCTCCTATTTCGTTAACCTTGCCCATGGTCTCTAGCACTTGTATGTGACTTGTTAGCTTCTCGTAGAAATCATGGATTTTTGCTGGGTGTCCGCCATGAACTGTGGATAATCCAATTATGCATTGCATATGTGCGTTTGCTACCTCACTGGGTTTACCATACTTGGTTTTCAATATAGCTTTGGCCCTTTCGTAACCCTCCGTCGTGAAAGGGAGTCCGTCAATGGACGCGCGGACACTGGATACTAGTAACTCCTTCAGGTAAGAAAACTTAGCAACTTGAGTTAGTTTAGCCTTGTCGATTTCAGTTTCGAATTGATTCCAAAACCTCATCCAATCCAGGAAAGTCCCTTGAAATTTAGTTATCTCCAGTTTTGGCAATTTCGCTCCGACACTGCTCAAATTCCCAGATTCCTCCGTGGATGCCTTCGCCGTTTTCTCAAGACTCGCTCGCGCTTCGTGTTTAGCCTTTTCAAGCTGGATCTTTTCCTCCAAATTCCGTTTCCGTTTCTCTTCCTCGCGTTTTCCCTCTTCGATTGATCTAATACCGGCAGCTACATATTCCACTTCTTTAAGAATTCCCTCAAATTTACTGATTTGGCTATCTAAAGTTTCGGTCCAAAGTCTGACCTCTGCAGGGTCATTCCCACTTTCAATACGCAACTCCTGAACTTCCAATTTGAGCTGATGTGTTTTGTCGATAACGTGCTCCAATGCGCTTCCATGCCTCTCAATTGTCTTCAGGTCTCCGGTCTCGATTACTTTCGCTGTATCTCCCGCTGTAAATTCAAGCATTTTCAGTTTACCTTGAATCTTCTCCTGCATTGTTTTGATTTCGCCTTCGGCACTCATGTTGTTGACTTCGGTGTTTCTTCGCTGTGTTTACATGTAAAATTCCTCTCGTCGCTCACTTCTCGCCGCTCGCTGTTACTTTCTCGAATCACAGGTGTCCTGGCAGGGTCGCCACCTTTTGTTGCGATGATTTCAACAAAATTTATTCGTTTCTCGTTTGATAAACTCGCTCGTACTCACAAGATCGCTCGCTCTTTTTCTCCTCGTGTTCTAGTGTCAAAACCGGTCCTGACCGGTTCGGCTTACGTCACACACGCACCACAGGAACCCCATTTCGGGTCCGACAACTGTACTGACCAACCCTCTTGTAAAGAACCAACATGAAGAAAGTTTGAGTTTCAAAATCTGCAAAATGTATACATAAATAATAAATCTATGGGGCTGTGCAGAAATCTTGCCAAAAACATGTAATTTCTCACCTTCAAAATTTCAACATGGTGGAAGATGATATGCCCTGTGTTTGTTTACTGCACAAGACTCACAAGAGCTCATTAAAGGGCTGCAGTTAATCAAGGCAACGAGAACAAGCGACTGAGGAACAGAAAAAACACCTTTCTCCAAACAGGGAACCTTTGATTTGAAGAGTGGTTAAAAGTGTGGTCTTCTGCACCTTTGAGCAAGCATCTCTTCAGCTCTTCGAAGTCTCTAACATCATCCGTTGGGCGAGATGAAGCTGCACTGTAGTCCTTGTTACAACGTCGTACCATACACTGACTTGCATTTTCAACCGTTTCCCCTTTCGTATGGGCCTAGCGCACGAGTGAAAAAGAAACGATCCACTTCAAAACTTAAAACAAATAATTACAAGCTTTTAAAAACGGCCAAGATTGCCAGTTTTGAATATTACGGTATAAATCTCGAACAAGCAAACTTATAGCAAAAACACTTACCGACCCATCACCGAAGAAAACAATGTAGTCGGAGGTTCAACGAGCTTATGACATAACCAGAAGACCTACCGAACTCCTGTAGGAATCATCGAAGCAAAAAACAATCGTAAAAATAAAACCTATACTGTACCATAAGCAAACGCGATCTCAAAACAGTAAAACGAAATCATCTTACACTTCGCCAAAATGGCGTCCCCTGAATGCTATACGAATCTCAAACAAGATGCCTGCTACACTGGCATTACGCGTGATGCTGGGGCTCATTCATTTATTCCAACTGTATGCTTCGCCGATTGATAAATCTATCCTAGAGTTGCTTACAAGTCGAGCTTAGAGAGCGCGAAGCGCGATCGTCAGAGCTCGAGCGAGCGAGCGCGGAGCGCGAGCGAGCGAGAGCTCGACTTGTTTCCCTTGCTGGAAATCGAATCAAGTGACGTCATTTTGGCGCGAACTTTTCAGGGTGCGAAGTTGTCAAACTGTCAACTCAATGCATTCTTGTCATTTCAACGTATCAGTTGGAAACGCTGACAATTGCATTGGAAAACTTTCTCAATGCGTTTCAAAACGTTGGGAATGTTTCCGAACAAAACCGAAATACGTTGAAAATCATTTAAAAATTGGGCCAACGCATTTGCAAAAACATTTTTCAAACGCTGACAACGCATTTGAACAGTGAAACGACAAGTCATTTTCTTTATCAGCCCCGCGAAACGACTGTATCGTACTACACACTGTTCATGCGAAGATTTTGTTTACATTTTGATGACTGCAGAAATTGTCGATTCGCTTCGCGAAGATTTTTAAAATGCTTTACTTCGAATGTGCGAGTAATAATAATAATACTGGCTACTGCTAGCGCTGCTACTGCAATAATAAATTTTCAAATGAAAGCACTACACAGCATGGCATGCAGAGTGCTGTCTTGACGGGAAAACCTGGAAAACAACATAAAATGTATCGGCTCTTATGAGTTTCCTATTAGATACCGAACGAAATTCGTTTGGGATAACGGCCGAATCCGTATCGGTATATAACAACCGAACAAGTTAACGGCCGAAAAATGCTTGCTATATACCGAACAAGGTTGAGGCTTATCTCGTTGTTATCAAAACACTCATTTAAAATGTAGCATATAACTCGGTCAGTATAAGCCACAAATACCGATCGATCGCCTCTTGATGCAAACGGTCATAACCTCTTTTCTTTCGCTGTGACGTAGAAAATCGAAAACGAATGGGGTCAAGCTTTTTTTACCGATCATCCTGTAGGCGCCGATAAAAACACGTCCTTTCCACCCGGGTTTTCACAACAGTGACTTTCGATTAAGTACTTTGCGCTGATGTTCGCGGACATCTCTGTACTTTGCTTTTGCAACCCATACACGAATTGCGTCGTTAAATGAACGTGTAATCAGTGCGAGGAATTTAGAAGTTCTTGGTCGTAGACCGAAATAACAATCGCTATCGAAGAGCTAGTGTTGTATGTTTGAACAGCTTTGAGCGTGATCTGGTTATGATCTGGCTTGATTGACGTGTAGTTTCATATCGCTTGTTCTGATTGGATAATGCTACAGGAGGAAAATTCCTCCTGTAAATTTGGCGCGCTGCAAGTGATAAGAGTCGCTCGCGCCAGGTCCATTCAAAGAGAAGCAAGCGAGCGACTTTGAGAAAGTCTAAATCTATCCTTGCTAATGGAATAGTTTGAGTCACGACGATCGCGTTACGTTGTTTTCCTTGTGTTACGCGGCTCAGACTTTCACCGGAAATGTGTGGAATTCCATTACGATAACGTAAGCTTCTCAATGACCTCTTTTTAGTCTCGCGTCGTTGTCAAGGACTGTCAAACAAAGCACGATTCCTTCGCCATGAACTCACCAATTTCTACCGTTTTAAATGTCGAGTGCTTCTTAGAAGTTATTCTTTTGATTTGCCGCTTCAAAATGGTGAAATTTCCGTTTGAAAACGGCACACTTGAGTCCAGAACATGTTATAAACAATATGGTGCCAAATTTAATCCGTTTTTAATAAATAGATCAAATGATGCGTTGACGTCACACAGGTAGGGGTGAGTGGGTCCCCTCCCTCGCGATGTAAGCGACAAGAATGGATTTTGATTGGCCTGCTTCTGTTGAAGACAATCAGAACAATACACCCCGAGTAGGAGAGGGGTGAGTTTAATGAATAAATTAATGTACCGATTTGAAGCTACGACGAAGAAAAAGAAATCGTCCCGTTTTTAGACACGGTATGCCCCCTCAGGGCATCCCGCGTAACAAGTCGTACTATAGTATACGATCACCGGCTGATAGCCGGTACGATGGGTATCATTTTAGCGGCTGTTAGCCAGTGCTGTCCGAGTGAATCGGGTGACTTGACGCCCTTCAAATCAGCCAGCGGAGATTCACAAAAACTTTTACGTCACTTGCCGGCATTTGCTATGCAAGATGGCGGCCACAAGTTTCAATTTTGGTCGAATTCTTCTTCAGTCATCTGTGGTATTTTTCCGCTCTAAGTTGTCTTTTGCTTTTGTGAATAGAAAACCGGTTTTGCCAGGACATGTGCTTGTATCGCCAGTTCGAGTTGTGCAGAGATTTTGTGAATTAACAGAGGAAGAAGTTGCGGATTTGTTTACGACTACTCAGAAGATCGCACGTGTTCTCGAGAAAGCGTACAACGTCACTTCTCTTTCGATTGCGATCCAAGACGGACCTGATGCGGGACAGACAGTTGAACATGTTCATGTGCACGTGTTGCCAAGGAAGAAAGGAGATTTTGAACGCAATGATGATGTTTACAAGGCTTTGGCTGAACACGATAAGCAACAGACTGAGACGGAGGAAGCCGATTCAAGGAATACTGGATTCAGGAGTGAAGAGGACATGGCGAAAGAAGCAGCCTATCTTGCTAGTTTATTCTGAACCTTTTAAACGTAATTTAGCGGAGATCAAATCACGAGATGCATTTCCCAAGGAAATAAAATGAAAGAAAAGGGTAGTGTCACGTGATGGTTAGATACGGAGCGTTGGAGGGAGGAAAGACAGTATGAGGAGTCCTGGGGCCACACCAGACCGTCCATTTTAGAGAGGTGTCAGTCGAAGAGGGTTGTATGTTATCAGCTGCATAGCAGGGTCAGATGATAGCCAGAGGGGTACTCCAGTATTGAAGGGAAAATGGGTGGAACATTTTTTCTACAATGCAACTGAAATAAGGGACCGTTCATTTTTTATGAGCATGGGGGGGCTGGTGGGATTTGGTTAATTGCCATTACAAAACTGTATGACCCCCCCTAGCATGCAATTTTTTTCCACATGGCCCCCCCCCCCCAAGCAGAAACTATTTTTTTCTGATGACCCCCCCCCCTCCCATCCAACCAGAAACAAATCATACTCCTAACTTTTGCCAAACGCTTATGTTAATGTACTGTTTATATCAAAGATAAATGTAATTGTTACTGTGATTTCTTTACAGTACTATTAAAAAGTTACCGTTCTTTGCTTAGGTAAAGATTTCTCTTGTTTAAAAAAAACGTTTTATAGATAGCAACATGTTTACGGCAACGGCAAACCCTAAATTTCCATTTAGATTCTTAGAGGAACTATAAAAATTAACTGAGCAAATGTTTAAAGTGAAATTACTCCCCTTCAAATAGAAACAATTAAGCATACCAATCAACGATTGCAAGTCATATTAAACAGAAAAAAAACAGCGGACACACAGATATCAGGCGTGTAGTTAAGGGTTAGATAGGGGTGTTTGTTGAGTGCCGGAGGCGCTCTTACTAGGGGGGTCCGGGGGCATGCTCCCCCGGAAATTTTTGAAAATCTACGTTCCCAGAAACCTCATTTCCTGCATTTTGAGACCCATTTTAGGCAAATCACAAATTTGTTTTACAGCAGCTTTTTAAGCTATATACATCATTTCTGCGGCATAATTGTCTCAACTTAAACAAGAAAGTTCAATGTACATTCTGCGCCTTGTCAAGTTCTGATAGCTATTTGATCTGCTGATAGTTATACACCAAGCTGGTAAACTGCATCATTCTCGGGTGTAGGCCTTGAAACAAATTGACTATCTCGTCAAGATTGACAGGCATATCATATTTGATATGCATTAGAACCAGGGCGGACATCTACTCTCTCGCATGGTACACCTCATGTAGTTGTTCAACCTCCTCATTGTGCTTTTTCTTCCGCCATTATTGATCTTCAAAGGGGGTTCGTTCGAACCCCTCGAACCCCCCCCCCCCTCCTACACGCCTGGATATTAAAGTACTGCTATTAAAAATGACAGTTACAAGCTTTTCTGAAGATGGCCTACGGCTCAGATTTACCGTCAACTGAAGTCACCAACAACAGTTCTATTATTAAAAACTAATCTGGATGTTCACACTAGGCATACTACTGAGTCTACTGATACTCCTGGGTTCAAATAATTTACTAATCAACAGTCTTTATAAAAGTGAATACTATTAAACAGAACATTAAACAATCTATTGATATAGTTCTGAGTACAACCACTTAATAGAAAACTACTCCCCCACGGATTACAAACATAGGTGTCTACTTCAGTTTATATTCATTATTGCTTTTTCAACAGATATGCCTCATTTCCTCAGTTGTTGTTAATATGAAATGTAGATTTTCATCTCAGTATGTAAAACAAATTAACAGTGGTTAGGAAAATCGTATTAATTAAATAAAATTGAAATAATATTCAATTTCTTCATCTGTTTCTGTGTTGAACCACTTTCAATTTCCCCCACTAGCCAATTATTGCTGGTGATCCCCCCCCTCTTTCACTCAATTTTTTTTGGTAGCCCCCCCCCCCATTAGTGCCATTTTTTTTCTCGTGGCCCCCCCCCCCCTAAATCCCACCAGCCCCCCCATGCTCATAAAAAATGAACGGTCCCTAAGTGAACCAGTTTTGCTATAAATCACCACTCCAGTGTACTAAAACTGTCATGAGTTTTTCTGGCTATAGAAGGACTGAGTCGCAATGGATTACATCTTGAAAAAAGTTTGGCTAATGTTTTTCAATTTCTCGCGTTTTCTCATCCAAAATGCGCTGGAACAGATCAGGACTTGTTCTTTTCAAGAATTCGGTCCAGATTTCTTTGGTGTTTTGGAATTATTTGTAATTATAACTGTAGGTATTGTTGCATCATTTGCACCAAAAAAAGTCAAAATCCCCCTTGACTTACTTTTTAAAGAACCTTTGGAAGGCAAAAAGTGCTCAAAGGTCATTACAGTGTTCGCACGCGTTAAAACAACCACAGGTATCAGTGATTACTTTATTTAATCACTATGTTTAGCAATAATGTAAAAACAACCAGAAGTATCACCTTTTTTAGCCAAGAATGCATAAAATTACTCGAATTTAAGTGATGGTATTCCAAAACTTCTTCCCCTTTTTTTAACTCTATTATCAGACTGGTTGCTACCGCTAGTGCAAAAAACTATGAATGCAAAATTGAAGCAGATATAACGGAACTACTTGACAGTGACGTTCGGTTCAAACAAAGCTTTTGTATTACATTCATTCTTAGCTTGCCTTCCTCAGACTTGCAGAAAAATACTACAGTGGAGAGACTTTCGCTTCCCTAATTATCTCCAGGAATACTGGTTTGCACGGCTGCTACCTCACAAGCTGTGTTGGAACCTCCACACTGCCATGAGTTGCTTGCTTTGGGCTTCAAACAGATGAAGCAAAATTCCTTGCCGCATCGACACTGCATGTGCTTGCAAGCCTCCACATGCTCAATCAGCATGCCGCAATGTAAGCATGCGCGAAGAGAGGGGCAACCTACAACGCCAACGATGGTCTTGCGGGGGCAATTGCGTAGAATCTTGAGACGCTTGTCTTCGCCTGTACATTCAGAGTTTCCTAACAAGGAAGACAAAAATAGTCAAAGAAAGTCTGGCTTACGTAAATGAGAAGATATAGTTACACTGAAACAAACAAATCGAATAGAGAAAGAGTAGAAACCGGGATAAAATGGTTAAAAAAAGCTGAAAAGGAAGAAGTCTCAAAATCGGCAGGTATTTTTAATCTATGGTGGCATTCTTTTAGGAACAGGAATAAGAAAACACGGAATAGAAGGTATTCATGTTCTTTTGGGGCCAATTCCTTTTTTCGGAATGAATAGTATAGTATTCTGTTCATTCTGCCCTCGATAGGAGAATGA
This sequence comes from Pavona decussata, assembly GCF_977016875.1. Taxonomy (NCBI): domain Eukaryota; kingdom Metazoa; phylum Cnidaria; class Anthozoa; order Scleractinia; family Agariciidae; genus Pavona; species Pavona decussata. The sequence goes on along the minus strand of NW_028145494.1, from coordinate 1,689,735 downwards.
CTGGAATATAGTGAATATCCGGTTTGCTCAGAATGGAACGGCCAAATTGCGCTGTTCTGGGAAGGGTTTTCAGTTAAAGCGGAAAAGGAAGAATTGTGTTTTTTGGGAACTAAAATTCTGTCCGTTCTTCCTGAATTGGAAAAAGAATAGACAGAATTGTTCCAAAGAATAGCCCCTACGTAACACGTCGCAAGACCGCAAGAACGGAGAAACTAACGTTGCCAATATGATAAATTGATTCTGATATGGATCATCCAAAGGAACAGCCCCTTTGGCTTTAGCTTTTGGAAGACTTTGAAAAGCACTCGAGGAGTATCCAGTTCCTATTATCCGATCAACTGAGAAGCGCCAAGAGTCTCGAGCACTTCGAGTTCACCGGACATTAAGTCTCTGTGTAGCCGAGGAAAAGAGCGGTCTTCGGTAAATGTTTGTCTACAGACGCATTCGAATATTTCCTCAGTTGTTGTTATCCAATGAAAACTGTGACTCTGCGTCTGTACAAAACAGTTCGGTTTTCGACAAATCCTCGTAGTCTGAAGTCTCTACCGATTATTGCTATCCAACCGAGGGAGGAGAACGAAGATTTCCGAGTTATTCTATTCCGACTATAGGTCTGAAATGTACCGTCGGCGTAACAAGTAACTCTTGCCACTCTTCTGATAGGTTTTCGAAGAATTTTTCAAGATCAGTCTTATTATCTAACAAAGGACATAAGCAGTCGCGAATACTGATCCTGTACGCTGAACTTACCACATTGATTCATACTGGCGTCATTAGCCCACTCATGAAGACAATGCCAGCAGAACTCGTAGGGCTTAGGTTGATTTTTACTGCACAGAGGGCAGGTCACTCGGATGTGCTTCTTACTGGTTCTTTCCACCATTGACTTACATTTAGGACACTCTTGAACGCCCCTGGCCTTGGAGATCTTCCTCTCAAACTCCCTTATCTCGTCATCTGTCAAAACAGCCAGGCGTCTCACGTCTATGTAATCCCATTCAACCCCACAATAAACTGGTGGTTGGTCTTGACTGATGTATGGGCACAAAAACCGCGACCGACCTGCGTTCAAGATGCTGCGGCAATATACAGTTAAAGATTCGGGAGCTGCAATCAAAACATAAGAGATGTACATGTTAAATCAAAATTTTTCGATGGACAACAACTGGACTCGAGTCAAGAACATTTTTGATAGCTTTAACTTAACAGGGCGGTGCCTCGCATGGGCCTTCGTGTCCCGTTCGCACCTACCCTCGAGCTCTTGGGGTCATTACTTTTTCCATTTTATCGATTATCTGTGCATTGTGCTCTAATATGTATTTTGTTGTTTGAAATCTCATTTATAGTTATACACAATAAACTTGTATAAAAAATGATGTATGTTTTATGCTGTTAAAACAAGCAGCTGGGAATTGGTCAGTAAGTCCATTTAGGCAATCGCCTACAGACGGCTAAAAGAGTTTCCAGGTTGTTAGCTAGTGATTAATAACCATCGCTTAAAATAGCTGCACTAGGCAAAACCTCTCCAATCATATTGAAAGGTTGTAAGCGATCACGATCTGGTTTGGCTTGGCGTGGCTTGAGCGAGAAGATCGCCAACGATCGGTAAATGTGATCTTTTAGTGATAAACAAACGCATGCTCGCAGTAAAAGTTACAAATCAAAAAACTGTGAAAGAAGATACGATTTGTTCTTCCAAAAATCCGTCCACCCGTTGTCCGACTTGCAGAGTAAAAAAATATTGAGTTGCGTTCACCATTACTCTGTCGCAAGAGCCTCGGAGGTGGGTGGGGGGAGGGGGTACTACCTGTAATGGACTAGATAGGGAGAAGTTCCGCCCGAAAGGGGTACCTTTTTCAGGCTGGAGGTGTTTATAAAAGAGTAGGGATTTCACGAGCTGAAGTATAGAAGAAGGTAGGGAAAACTGCCATTTAGGTGTTTAAAGGACTTTTCAAAATATCTCAAACAAAACCAAAGAAAAGAGATACAGTTTCTCTACTGTACTTATGTGAAAGAGGTACCATTTTTCTGTTTTTCTGTCAAAAATTGACTTTAAAAGGGTAAGAGTTTGGATCTCGGGGCGGAACTTCCCCGTATAAAACTTTGTTGATTACTCCGCCCCCTCTCGGTCCCAGAGGCCTTCTCGTCAAACAGAATTTGGCCGCAGAATTGAAGAAAGCGAAGAAAGAAAACCGCTGGAAAAACGGTAAGTGATCATTAATCAATAAGAATTACATAACTGGTATTGATTAATATATCCAATTAAAGAAATCGATTTTCGAGCCGAGCCAGTGTAAGGGTTAGAGGGCATGAATTATGACTCAATAGATACAACTACAAAAGACAATTCCTTACTAATAGCGTGCCCACAAGGCATCTTGGCCCTTTTGTTTTTCGGATCGTCATCCCACGTGATCATATCGGGGGCATCAGATAGCTCCACCGCATCATCAAGTACTTTTTCAGGGTGGATTTCTGATCCTCCTTTCAAGCGAAGGACAAGGAACGCGGTTGACCCATGCTGCAAGCCGTAGTCATACAGTCGGGGGCGATCTGTATCCGTTGGGTCCAATTGCTTCCCTGCGAAAATGACACGTTGGGACTCTACTGGGATGCCGTTCGTTTTGGACAACAAGGCAAGAAATTCCTTCACAGTGGCATCCTAAACAAAAAGATCATGACATTTATGTCCGGTCCACTGACCCCTTCTCCCTCCCCCTAACGTCGTAACTCTCCACGAATGCCAGTAAATGTTGTTAAGGTTGACACAAGAACTCACCCCATTATATGGCAGGCCCGTAGCAGGGGGAGGGGCAGGGGGGGCTTGAGCCCCTCCAGAATTTTGGAAGTTAAAAAGCAATGTGTGTGTGGGGGGGAGTATTAGTTTTGTTTCACCATTTTGCTAAGCCCCCTCAGTTGTTTTAGCCTTGCTACGGGCCTGTATGAACTACTTCTTTTCGTCAAAATCTCAAGTTGCAAACCACGAATTCTTCTGGGTTGAATTCAGGAATGTCTGAAAATTATGCTTGCCCGTCAGTGTGAACTGTTCATGGGACTAGTAAGTAAGTGAGTGAGTGAGTGAGTGAGTGAGGGAGGGAGGGAGGGAGGGAGGGAGGGAAAGAGAGAGGGAGGGAGGGAGGGAGTGAGTGAGGGAGGGAGGGAAGGAGGGAGGAAGTGAGTGACTGAGTGAGTGAGGGAGGGAGTGAGGGAGGGAGGAAGTGAGTGAGTGAGTGAGTGAGTGAGGGAGGGAGGGAGGAAGTGAGTGAGTGAGTGAGTGAGGGAGGGAGGGAGGGAGAGAGTGAGTGAGTGAGTGAGGGAGGGACGGAGCGAGTGAGTGAGTGAGTGAGGGAGGGAGGGAGGGAGGGAGGGAAGGAGAGAGTGAGTGAGTGAGTGAGGGAGGGAGGGAGGGAGGGAGGGAGGGAAAGAGGGAGGGAGGGAGTGAGTGAGTGAGTGAAGGAGGGAAGGAGGGAGGAGGTGAGTGACTGAGTGAGTGAGGGAGGGAGGAAGGGAGGGAGGGAGGAAGTGAGTGAGTGAGGGAGGAAGGGAGGGAGGGAGGAAGTGAGTGAGTGAGTGAGTGAGGGAGGGAGGGAGAAAGGGAGGGAGGGAGGGAGGAAGTGAGTGAGTGAGGGAGGGAGGGAGGGAGGGAGGAAGTGAGTGAGTGAGTGAGTGAGGGAGGGAGGGAGGGAGGGAGGGAGGGAGAGAGTGAGTGAGTGAGTGAGTGAGTGAGGGAGGGAGCGAGCGAGTGAGTGAGTGAGTGAGTGAGTGAGGGAGGGAGGGAGGGAGGGAGAGAAAGAGGGAGGGAGGGGGGGAGTGAGTGAGTGAGTGAGGGAGGGAGGGAAGGAGGGAGGAAGTGAGTAAGTGAGTGAGTGAGGGAGGGAGGGGGAAGTGAGTGAGTGAGTGAGTGAGTGAGGGAGGGAGGGAGGGAGGGAGGGAGGGAGGAAGTGAGTGAGTGAGTGAGTGAGGGAGGGAGGGAGGGAGGGAGGGAGGGAGGGAGGGAGAGAGTGAGTGAGTGAGTGAGTGAGTGAGTGAGGGAGGGAGCGAGCGAGTGAGTGAGTGAGTGAGTGAGTGAGTGAGTGAGTGAGTGAGTGAGTGAGGGAGGGAGGGAGGGAGGAAGTGAGTGAGTGAGGGAGGGAGGGAGGGAGGGAAGGAGAGAGTGAGTGAGTGAGTGAGTGAGGGAGGGAGGGAGGGAGGGAGGGAGTGAGTGAGTGAGTGAGTGAGTGAGTGAGGGAGGGAGTGAGTGAGGGAGGGAGGGAGCGAGTGAGTGAGTGAGCGAGCGAGCGAGCGAGCGAGCGAGCGAGCAAGTGAGTGAGTGAGTGAGTGAGTGAGTGAGTGAGTGAGTGAGTGAGTGAGTGAGTGAGTGAGTGAGTGAGTGAGTGAGTGAGGGAGGGAGTGAGTGAGGGAGGGAGGGAGCGAGTGAGTGAGTGAGCGAGTGAGTGAGTGAGGGAGGGAGGGAGGGAGGGAGGGAGTGAGTGAGTGAGTGAGTGAGTGAGTGAGGGAGGGAGGGAGGGAGGGAGGGAGTGAGTGAGGGAGGGAGGGAGTGAGTGAGTGAGGGAGGGAGGGAGGGAGGGAGGGAGGGAGGGAGTGAGTGAGTGAGTGAGTGAGTGAGTGAGTGAGTGAGTGAGTGAGTGAGCGAGCGAGCGAGTGAGTGAGTGAGTAACAGTAAAAGTAACATTAACACAAACAGTAAATTTTATTTGCTCCTTACTTTCCAAAGGGAGGTATTGGTCTAGTTATAATTAAGGGATCGATGTTAACCTGAGGATAACGAATTCACTAAAACAAAGAGATTACAATATAATACAATATAATATTGATATAAAAAGAGTAAAACAATTCATTAATTACATGTTGATACGAGGATCTTTTTTTCTCTTCTGGAACATTAAATGAGTTTATTTACCCACTCTTTTAGAAGTATTTTCATGGTCTGGTGGACTGAATTTTTATTTGCTTGATAAATTCTTCATGTTGTCCTTGTGTGAAAATCGAGAAAAAAACATTCTTGTCAATTTCTCTTCCCCGCGTTGGAGGCATTGAAATTTTAAGGAAGTAAGTCTGTGACGTCAATATAGGAATGTTAGTCTCGGGATTTCTTTATTCCTCAGTTGTGTTTCGTGTGCAGAGGAAGAAAACTGTGTGGATGAAATTATGAAATATTGGATTGCTGAATAATCAGAATGAAAAAACTGAGGAATAAAGCACTCGTCCAAAATAATATGCCTGGATTGCAAGCTGACTGAAATAACCGCACGGCTAGTCTGACTGCGTAGAAAACTTAACACGACAGCGACATGATAGAGACCAAACCGAGAATCAAAATGCAACCATGGACAGCATGTTTCGAGCTGGTTGACTCTCGTCAGCACGGTGTAGCAGCAAGAAGTAGAAAGTTCAACCAACGCGAGGTCAGTTGTCTACTAAATGCACGTGGTGTTTGCCAAAGTCATAGCGCGTGACCCATTCTCGTCCCCAGAGCTCTTCCCTTTGCGCATTAGGCGTCTGACCAAGTCAAGCCGAGAGGCTCTGGCGTCGAGAACGCGTGTGACCATGAACAATGGACAATTGCACAAATGCTAAAATAATTTATTATTATTTAAACACTAATGGCGAGGCCAAGGAAGCCCAAGGAAAGCAACCGGGCTTATAGGGAATGGGCTCCCTCAGTTAAGTGATTAGGACAAAGTATACACGTGGGACCAAAATCAATGGCAGAGCTACAGTAAATCTTAAAATGTATTACATAGTCATATTAATCATAGTTAGGCTAAAAAAAGCGAAAATGAAAGTGAAAAGCAGTGGTGAATAAATAAATATATAAATGAATATTTATGATAAGAGGAATGCTTTCAGCTTTCTTCAAAAGGAAGCGGTACTTGTCGCATTTCGAATTTCAAGACTAAGAGAGTTAAAAAAATTAGGACCGTCCATCCCGCTTTCGCAAAAAGATGAGTGAATATAGACAAAACTATCCTTCAAAACTATTTTTCAGGCCATGCAGGCTTACACAACCCGTTCAGAAACACGCGACTAGCTTCTCTTCGTAATACGAAATATCTCGGCTCCTCGGATCGGCCTCACCGGCAAACTTCGGTTTGAAAAATAAGGGGACATCTTGTCCCCCGAATCCCTCCGCTAGATCCGTCACTGGCACGGGTTAAGTCGAAAATCGCGTTAAAATGCGGTGGTAATTAGGTTTCACGAGGGTCACAAGGACTATTTTAATGCCCTTCTTTGTCCTCGGCTGTCTACTGAAAGTAATAAATGAAATCCAAGGGGAAGACAGAAGGTCTATGCCTGGGAAGGTTTTTCCGACCACTACTACGGATAAACTTCAAAAGCGAAAGATAAACTTTTACTATAAGAAACATCTATGCTAAATTAGAATGCTTTCATTTTTTTTTTTTTTGCCACGTTGTACTGTGTGAGATGTATAATGCGCCTCTTCATCACATCACTGAGGATTTTTTAGTTCAGTTCTATTGCGACCTGTGGAAGGGTTTGTCTAAATTAAAGAGTGGCTTTGATTATATGTATTCTGCCGCGCGTACAGAGTCCTATCACGGTTTTTAGCTCATGCAGTTGAAGCGAATATCTACCCTGCTAACAGAGGATTCTTTCTGGCAAGCCGGAGTTTTAGCTTGTGCGAAGTCGTTCGGGTAGTCGGCTCGTTTACTTTCGACTACGCGAAATACTAGAGATGCGATCGACTTCGTACATGGTAAAAGACTTATCAGAAAGAAACCTCTGCTATTAAACAGGGTAGCGTATATCAAGACTTGCCTTGTGAATATCGATAGTGGTTGTATCGCCTTGTAAACCTTTCACGAATATTTGAATTTGTCCTGGTGCCATCACTCAAGAAGCTGAGGGGACAACAAAATAATAATCAAAATAAAGGAGCGACTCGTGGTGGATCTCACCAACAAAGAACAACCCAAGACTCACCTTTAACGTTCACGGGGAATCTCAACAAAGATTGCGGAAAATAGTCGAGGAGTGCATAGATCTCAGCGAGGCCCGCCAGTTTTATAGGCTGCTTTTGACGGTGATGCCATCTATTTACAGGGAAAATTCCCATGTTCTGTCAGGCATTTTTAAAGGCATGACTGGCTAAGGACGGTAGCCCTTTAGCTGCGGGATTCCCCTACACTGAACTGAAAACGAAACCGCACTGGCTTTGCCGTTGTCTCGAAAGCTGAAAGTTTGATTTGAATTTCAAAAAAGAACTGTTTTCTTGATGGGCTTCAGTTTTATCAAACAGGCATAGCTCACAAATTTCACGATTCTTATACAAATCGTATTTCCGGCCCGTATTTTTCTCGGAAGGATTAAAACAAAAATGGGGTTTTCCCGAGGAAGTTTTTAAAGAACAATACCTCTTGATGATGATGATAATAGATGATTTGTTTATGTACCACCACTATTCATGTCCAAAATTCTCTCGATGAAAATCATTTCTCCTTTATACCGGCTTTTTCATCTCTGGTCATTTCCGAGTCTCGCACATCGAAATTAACGAAGTAGAAATTTTTTCTCTTATCTTTATTTTGTCTTGTTTTTTATTTTCTTTAGTAGGGTAAGTCCCTTCAGGTTTCTGGGACAATCGAAGTTTCCCAGAAACACTTCTGGTGACGTCACGGTGAAAAAAAATGAAAGTGACAAAATTTACATGTACGTGCCATTTGTTCGGTTTTGCCACTGGTTGTTTGCTGTCTCTTGTGTGCTACTTCACGTATTTTTCAAGAACGTAACAACAATGCTTTTACTTTTTTAGTCTTAAATCACCTTTTTGGATAATTTGCAAATGTTAAACCATGCAAACTGCACGTCAGAGGGGATTTCCCTCGGGTGTTTTCTCAGAGCAAAAAAATCCTTTTAGTATCAATACCTAATTTCAGATTCAGATTAGTTTTCTTGAAACATAAGCAAGCGAAAATTAAAGTTAACAGCCGACGTTTCGGCGTCATCGTGACACCATTCTCAAGGCAATGTGGATAAATTAATGCGAAGATTTGATTTCAATACTCTACAGTCTCTACAAATTAGCATATTAACAATGGATCACAAGTTCTTCAAGTGAATATACCTTTGTGCGAATCGAGTCTGTATGCACGTCGACGATTAACTTCAATTTTCGCTTGCTTATGTTTCAAGAAATCATTACTGATCAAAACTTTAAAGTATTAGTTTTCGTTTGGAAAAGCAGCAACTCAATCAGGATTTCGTCTTTGCATTGCAAATTTCAAAGTAAGAAAAGAGTACAATTTTCTGTAGTATATTAGTGCTTTCTGTTGAATATATAAGAGTGGATAATGCAGGGATTCCCAAAGAGAATATTTAAGGCTGTAAAAATAGTTCAAATATCGTCTTCTGTTACCCAATAACGATTTCGGGTGTTTAAACATCAAGGGATACATGACTTGCAAAAAATTTCGGACGCTTTATTTCGGACGTTTAATTTTTGGACACTTTTTTCCTCATTTCGGACAATTTTCGGGCAAAAATTTCGGACACTGCGCTGAAACATGCCAAACGTAAATTTAGGCAATTACTGTATCATAAAACTGGGCTAGGGTCGAAGATTAAAATATAAACTGCAAATTAATGGAATTTATCTATGTTTTTGTCTTTCGTCAGTAAAAGAAACAAATATTTTCCTTTCCTGTGATAAAAAGAACGACTGAGCAAAGGTGCCTAATCCGAATTCTAGCCATATCATGTATATTGGCTTTGAATACGTGATGCCGTCGCCCAGAAAGTACTTTTAAAGTTTTATACTATACTGTAAAAATTTTGGACGCTTAAAATTTCGGACGGTTTTATTTTCGGACATTATTTTTGTCCGAAATTAAAATCGTCCGAAATTTTTTGCAAGTAATGTATTTGTGCACGCTTAAACAGTTTGATCTGTTGGAATTCTTTAGCTGGATTTCCAGGGAACAGAACCTTACTACCTGCTGTTGGCTTGCCGAGAATCATAGTTATTTCACACTTTTACTGAACGACTTTTTTGTGCCTCCGAAAAAAAAAAAAGGAATTGATTTCTGAATTTTACTAAAGCTTAGTAAAGTTTAAGGAGATATCATTCCAAAGAAAACACTAGTATTTCTTTCCAGTTAATTAAATCCGAATTTCTGAGGCGATTCAATCAATAGTCCTTCCCGCAATACCCTGGGAGCAGAGGCCCTTGAATCTTCCTAGATAAGTCGGGAAGAGGAAGGGACTTCCTCTTCCCGACTTATCTAGGAAGATCGAAGGGCCTCTGCTCGCAGGGTATTCCCGCAACAGATATTGACAGAAATCATTGTAATGGAGTATCGAAATATCGGAAAGAGACGTCGTTATGAATGCCGAATTGGATTCGACGGCTATAATTTCATCAAGAGGATTTTCACCGTCGCGATTCGCGCAAGTTAACGCTAGTTAAGCACTGAACGAATCTGGAATGAGTCCACAGCGTCAAAAAAAGATTTTCAAACGCGTTGGCTGTCACGATTCATCCCAGAGGTGATCGGACACGGTCCACAAAGCATGGTGGGACGAGTTGTCGGTTCGCATCAGTTGAAACAAACCTTCGTGCTGTGCGGATCTCAAGGAATGTCAAATTTTAACTTCAAAAAGGCAGCAAATCGGTATATTCGGCAATTTATTCTATTACCTTGCTTACATAGACTTACTGATCTAACGTTCAAAACGTTGGTTTTACACGGCGATCCCAACTATCGATCGATCACTATCGGCTATGTATGGACCGGTCATTATTTAGAGAATGGGCTGGTGCAAAGGGTGAGTAAGCCATGTTTGGTTTTTCCTGACTCTCCCCCCTTTATGTGAGGGACAACTTTTTCTGAACCCGTCCCCCAACAACCCTCCCACCCCCTCCCCCACCCAAGAAGATAGAAGATGAAGAAAGCAGGCAACAAAAACAAAAAAAAAATGTGTCTTCTCAGTTTTCTAAATCTGTAAAGATTCTAGCGGGGCACGATTATCCCAAGACGTTTGATGAGGATATGAATGGAAAACTTATCAAGGTGGAACAAAAAGTAACAGATCTAGAAATTAAGGCGAGTCTTTCTGAAAAATTGGAAAAGACCACAGACAAAGTGTTCAAACACACCCATCAGCTGAATGCAAAGGGAAGAAAACGGTCTCAAAAAGAGAAGCAAAGGAAAGCTGAAAAGCGCAAAACTTCCAGAAATGTAGGCAACATGGAAAAGGTTTATTTCAAATGCTCTCGCCTCTCAAGTAATTGAAAACCACAATTTGAAGTTTGAAGCTCTTTCAAATTTATCACCCCTCTGAGTATGATCAGGGTAGTAAAAAGTCTCCTTAACGATATGGAATTTTCGGACCGTTAACTCTTTTTTTCAGACTGTTAGTGAAGTTCACGGACCGAACGAACTGTACGGGCCGTAATACCATTAACCCTCTGGGCCTAAATCAGGACAGTGAAATATTCTAAGTCTCCTTAATGAGATGCAATGTACGGACCGTAAGCACTTCTTTACGGACCGTTTATCATGTTCTGACCGTAACGCTTGGAATTCGGACCGTAAGCAAGATTAATTCGTACGGACCGTCAATCGTAAATGACAGTCCGTATCAGTGCGACAGTATTGGACATGAGTGAAATAATTGGGATTGTTACCCACTGATATTTGGTGATCCCTTCAAGTTGTGTCATTTCAGAATTGTTTATTCTTACATTAATTCATATAACCCCCCTTTACACTGCATAAAAATTGAGGACCCAGACCCAGGCCCCCTCTAAATGATGACCCGTCTCTAAACGTTATCAACAAACAACTGACTAAAGTACTACAGTTGATATTTTCCTTCCTCGCTCCTTCAGAACACTAGTAGCAAAAACTTTAAAAAAAATTGGGGGGTTCTCAATCATCTCCTGGAATCTTGGTTTGCACAGGTGCGACGGTGCAAGCTTCGTTGTATCTGCCACATTTCCATGAGCCGCCTTCTTTGGACTTTAAACAGATGAAGCAAAATTCCTTGCCGCATCGACAGTGCATGTGCTTGCAAGCCCGCACATGCTCAATCAGCATGCCGCAATATAGGCATGCGCGAAGAGAGGGGCAACCTACTACCCCAACAATGGCCTTGCGGGGGCAATTGCGCAGAATCCTGAGGCGCTTGTCTTCACCAGAACAATCAGAGTTTCCTAGGAAACAAAACGTGTAATGTGAACAAAAGAATTTACGTAATTACTGGCAAGTAAAAAAAAAAAATTATGTCTAGTGTTAGGTCAGGGTAATTCTTAGAAGAACTGTTGCAAGTGGCATTGACCAAGTATTGAGTTTCTCACAGCCTTAGAGTAAGTAATTTTAAGACTCAAGTAGATCACGTCTCCGGCATTTGTCTCTGGTTATTGACCTTATTTAAAATGTCCATATTATGTTTGGCTGTGTTACGTTCAAACCGAAGGGAAGTGGTCAAAACTACTATACTCGAACAGAACCCACCAAACCACAAAATAGATGGTGGTCTCTACCTGCTTCCCCCTTCCTCAAATTCAAATAATGTTGGCAGTAACAAAATGACAGTGAGATTCAAATCACACCGTTCTTGTTTTTAATGCTGACTCTTGCTAGCTAATTGTAAATATATAAGAAAGAAAGGCAAATAAACTTCAAACTTCAAAAAGCTGAACATATCTGTGTCAACTCAATGTTCACGAGATAGGTGGTGTCTTTGATAACCGCTCTCCTCCCGGACAATGGGAGTCCTCTTGGAACAACTTGTTAAGACCAGTTCAGTCCATTTATGTTATTAATATTATTATTTTTTTTATCTACTCCACATGATCAGATCACATTACAAAAGATTGCAATACGTAAGAAAGGAGTGGAGAAGGGCATTATTGTGTTTAGTCTGTTCTGGTCAGTTGTAATTCATTAGATGTTAGGTTCCCATTGGCTTACTATAGTCAAAATCATTTCAAACTATTGTTTGTCTGTTCTGAGATCTCGTTGATAAGTGGCTTGTAAAGTGTAGCCCCCAGGAAGATCAGTTAAAATGCTCTTATGTGAGCACTTCGGCACAAAAGGTATGAGGACACATGCAAAAACGTACCACACTTAGAGGTGCTTGTCCGATCAGTCCACTTATGAAGGCAGTGCCAACAAAACTCGTACGGTCGGCTTTTATTTTTGCTGCACAGTGGACAAACCACTCGGACGTCCTTTTTGCTGATTCTTTCCACCATCGAGTTGCATTTGGGACACTCTTGAATTCCCATGGATTTGATCAAATAATTCTTGGAGATTTTTTTCTCAAACTCTTCAATCTCGTCATCTGTCAAAACAGCCAGACGTCTCACGTCTATGTAATCCCATTCAACCCCACAATAAACCGGTGGCTGGTCTTGACTGATGTATGGGCACAAAAACCGCGACCGACCTGCGTCTAAGATGCTGCGGCAATATGCAGTTAGAGATTCGGGAGCTGAAAGCAAAACGTACGAGTGTGAGTTTATTAGGAATTCACCATGCCTAGTATCAGAAAGTTACAGCCCCGAATCAATTGTCATAGTGTTAAATTTAAAACCGGAGAACTTTGAAATATGGTGTCCTTTATAGCTTATCGATTATCGTTTTCTGATTTAAATGTGAAATGACCGGACCCACATGATGGCTATAAGGTACTAACATGAAAAATCAGTCATCTGGCTGCCATTACAAAGTCTCCATTTTACGAAGGTGTGAAGACAAGTAGTCAGCTACAGTAAAGTGACTGAATCAGCTAATTTGGAACGCGAATTTCAGATTTTGGCTTTACTCTAACTCCACACCATATCTCTATAAAAAAAAACCCTAGGAATAGCGATCCGGTTATAGCAGGAATTAACTGAAAGTGTCCGTTCTAGATTGGTGTCAGTCTTAACGATGTATCCGATTAAAAAGCAAAACAGAAAACAGACCAAAAAGACGCAACAAAGCAATCCCTTACTTATAGCGTGCCCGCAAGGCATCTTGGCCCTCTTGTTTTCTGGATCATCATCCCACGTGATCATATCCGGGGCATCAGATAGCTCCACCGCATCATCCAGTACTTTTTCAGGAGGAATGCTTTGTGACTCGGTTGAGCCTCCCTTGAGACGAAGGATAAGGAACACGTTTGACTCATTCTGCATGCCGTAGTCTGATAGGCGTTTGCCAATCTCCAGTTGCTTTGTGGTATAAACACCTCGCATAACGTCGACTGGTATACCGTTCTTTTTGGACAACATTGTGAAAAATTCCTTCACCGTGGCATCCTAAAAAGATAGGCCCACAATGAGGACAGTTGTTTGCTACACTGCACTGATTTTTGATGCGGTCTTCAGAGGGGAAGACATTGAATTCGTAACCGACTCCATCACAGGGCGCTTTTACATCAAATTGTTGTCAGAAGTCTATATACCCAAGCACTAGGCATTTGAATGATTTATACATTTAATTGTTACATCTAAACGAAGTCTGGAACAAAGAAAGCTGTGAGACTTGGGGAGACTTTTTAAAAAGTTCAACAAATTGAAAAGTGCTATGTACAACTTCAGCGAGTGTGAGACATTTCTCATTGCTAAAAATTCTCCAGAGCTTTTGACTTTTGACAGCGCACTAAGAATAATAGCATTGTTTTACTAGGGTACCTCGGCGGTTAATTTCAGTAATCGAAACGACGGCGCGGTGGAATATCGAGAGGATCCCTTTAGCCAATCAGCAGTGACAAAGCCACAACCCAATTTCACGTCCGCCTCTGCCACCATTACGCCACGTGAAAGCGTAGAGACACGTAACATGAAATTGAGGCTACGCGTTTAACTTCCGGGCCCACCCCTTATGTGTGGTGATCAAACTTCCCACCCCCGAGAGGGCTAAGATTATCAAATACCATACCCCTGCCGGGCAATGATAAGGGGGTCAAATGCCTTCCCCTGGGGAGGGGAGGGGGGTGGTGTTGAAGCTTCGACGGAATGAAGCAGTTACCTGAGAACTCGAATTGGCATACGACTTCAGACCGTCATAAAGTTGAAGAAAGGAAAGGTGAAGTCGTACAGCTTCCTTTCTCAAATAATCAGGCCCTGAAGATTGTGCATTATGCGCATTTGTACAGTGTTGAATTACAAAGATACAATCAGGTACGTACGTGATAGATACAGAAAAGCAGAAAACCTGAAATAAGTTCGAGCGCCAACATTTCGAAACATTTCAGACTGACATTCGAATATCTCGACGTATTTGCCCCTTTGAAAATGAAGAGATTAATTTTCAGTGTTACGAACGTTTGGGGTAACATTTCGCTATACCTAAAGGAAACGTCAGTCATCCATACAGAAATTACACCAGAACGAATCTTTGGGTGCCTATTATCAGTGTATTATAGTGCAATATTGTACAAGCCGTTCAAAACCACCTCTTATTTGATAGTGAAGCTGGAGCTTACCTTGTGAATGTTGATTGTGGTAATTCCGCCTTGTAAACCGTGAACGAACACTTGAATTTGTCCCCCAGGTGCCATCGATCCAACCTTTGATCAAAGCAGCTGGAAAGAGAAGGAACTATGTATTAGACATGTACGACATCAAAATAGTGTGCACCGAGATTCAATTCAATCCAGTTGGCGAATCACTGAGAAGCCTCACCTTTCGAAGATCACACTGAAATATGAACAAAGAACGATCTAAGTCCAACACCACCTTCACTGTTTTATTGACTACTTCAGATTACAAGGTCGTGACGTGACTAAGTTTAAAGGGAAATTTCCCAGAATCAAGTGACGTGACATCTATTTCGACATACAGTATGAAGGTGATGTGACGATTTTCTATAAAACAGCATTTCTCGAATTGATCTTACTACAGTATTAACAATTATTTGGAAAATATTGATCACAGTGTTTTAAAACAGCGTTCGATTCTTGTTATTAATTCAATACAATCGAAGATAACAAAGAGCCTTTCATAGCTTGGGGATTCCCCCGCAAAATCGAAACCGCGATTGCTTCGCAAGGTGAGCTTTTCGCACAACGGGAAAAATGAGCTTAAAGCTTCATTTTTTATTCTTTAGCCAAAAAATTCAGTTATACCTTTTTCGGAGAAGTATAAAATCGAGCGCATGTTTGATGATGTGAGGAGTATACCTGGATGACATGATGTCATTTTTCTCGGAATTTAAGAAACAAACAAATCGCGAAAACAAAGAAGGGGTTTTTCCCCAGGAAGTTTTCCTGAAACTTGGATCAAAATCAATTAATGAAATCCGGATTGTTCCTTATTTACAGTCACTTACTATCCTTTACTGATTAGTCTCGATTCTCTCGATTCTCGTGTGTCCAATATCTGCCAAACAGACCTTCCTTGACTGCCCTTTACATGTACTGTTTTCAGGGAAACTTCGAGTTAAACGAGTTCAATATCAAATTTTCTCAGAAAACTGTCCTCTCACTTTACAGATAATATTTATAAACAAGCGTTTGAATAAACAATCCACCATTTTTGAGTCACATTTGTACTTGCGCGTTTGCGTACAATTGTTTTGTGTACTGTTTTTCTCTTACCAAATATTCTGCCTTCTTTAATTCAGCCTCATATACCTAACCTAACAAAAGTTGTTTTCCTAGTTCTTAAGTTTATGAATTTTTTTCAGACAATTTAGACATGCAAATACAGACATGTGCGTTATCCGAGCGATCGATATGATTGCACATCAGCGGGAATTTCCCTTGGGGTTTTTCCCTGATAAAATTTCCTCTCTATTTACTTAAGTAGCCTCACCTTTGTTATTGCTAATATTTGAGGAAGAAAAGCGTGCACAAGCAAGATTTTGACGTTACATTTTAAGTTAAAATGAGCTTGGCAATGGATTTTATTTCCAGGTGAGAATGCATTGTTTAGTTTATAAATATACTTTTTGTTGGGTACATTTATGTAATAATGGAATCGCAAATGATCGATTTCTGGAAATGGAATCGATGCAATCAGGAAACTTGCAGAGACCTAACAAACAAACTTTGTTTTTGCTTTCTCCACGTCAATTTGGGTGCCATGTATATAAAATCTCGCTTGTCGCCGAAGTCGGAAAACTAAAATACATGTATAAAGTTGGCAACTTCAAGTTCTCAGTTGAGGTACGCATTACCAATTACCCTATCTACCGAAGGAAAACTTACAATTTCTAACCAGAAGAAGTATTACCAAATAACTTAACACCGACTGCGTCTGAGAAAATACATGCAGATCATTCATGTCAACCATGTTTCCATCGTTGATTGCTAGCCAAGCTGGTGCACGCTTACAAGGGATAAAAAGCTGGAGATTGGGGAAGTCCTTAAACCGGCTATATGCGTACACGTACGTTGTTCAGCATTTTTTGAGCAACCAAAAATATTCATCACGGTTGAATTGTTTGTTGTTCGCTTTTCATGTCCGTATCTGTTATTCATATCAGACACAGGTTCTAGATAAAACCTGGATAGAAAACTCAGCTGAACTAATAAAATAGGCGGAAAATATAATTTAAATTGGACCTACAGGGAGCGCTCAATAAAGTATTACCATATTTTTTTAATAACACAGAGCACAGGAAGAGTTAAAGCAGCTACAGTCTCTCAAACCTCATGGAATCGAAGTGAGCGTTCCCTCCGACAGGGTTCAAATACGGCAAACAGTTGTTCCAGGATCTGATGAATCTCCCGAAGGTGAATTAACAAAAGAATATTATGCTTTGTATTTTAGTAGCTTGATTCCCTTTTTTCTTCAGGGTAATTTTATTTTTAAGCTTTTCTCTAATAGAAAAGTGGACACAGCTACAGTCTCTCAAACGTTATGGAATCGAAGTGAGCGTTCCCTCCGACAGCCTTCAAATATGGGAAGCAATCACCCCAGGACCTGATGAATCTCCCGAAGGTGAATTATCAAGAGAATATAATGCTTTGTATTTCAGTAGCTTGATTCCCTGTTTTCTTCAGGGTAATTTTATTTTTAACCTTTTCTTTACTACTAAAATTGGAACAAGGGTTGGAGAGCCTGTCAGATGACGTTATTTAGTAAATAAACCCATTCAGGCGAATGCTATATCGAGGATAATGCCCAAGGCTAAAATGAACAGTTGGCAGTTATTTGGCTGCAATCATGCCATGGTCATCACTGGCTGTTCTGTCTTTTCCACAATAAAGCGCGTGCGTTTCATAAACCAATCGGATGCCGGTTATAAAATTTTATTTCCGGCTTGCTGTCAAACCAGATGATAATGTTCTCGGCTTAAAGATTGTCCTCGGAATTTCACAATTGCCCTCGAAACTAATCTTTTAATGGCCAATCGGAAAATCTATTAGTCTGGTCATTCTTTACTTAATAACAGTCCCCATATTCTCTGTTTGGTGTCGCTACAAAGCTCGTGACACCTCACCACCGACACAATTCACGGTACAGGCAGCGCATGCTCAATATAATTGCCTCTGACGAATGGCTAATGCTTGAAACGTCAGCACTCGATTCATTTTACGGTGAAGCAATAGTTTGTTCTTTCAAAAAAGATTTAAGGCCTTCATACCAAGGCGATAGAACACAATGTAAATTGAGTTCCAAATCTAAACCAAACTTTTTAAGAAACCTTTGAAGGGCGTTTCTAGGCGTTCGGTTGCTTTCCGGCAAAACTGGCAAAAACCAACAGTGATTTTCTTGTTTTTGAAAGAAACTCAACCTTTCGTTCTCTTTTTCAGACCTTCCCTCCAGCTCAGATATTACGATTCACCATGATGATCCACATCCCGTTAATTTCCGTGAGACGCCAACTCTGCAAACTCAAAACGGGAAACTAAGATGCAAAAAATCGCGCACGGTCTTCACGGACTTACAGCTGCGAGTCTTGGAGAAAACTTTCTCGGAACAGAAGTATCTGGACTCGACAAATCGCGCCAAACTGGCATATATTCTGGGGTTGAACCAAGCGCAAGTGAAAACCTGGTTCCAGAACAGGCGAATGAAATGGAAAAGGAATGTGATAGCTAAAGCTGATAAGCCCGACAGCTCGAGCACGGTCTTCACGGACTTACAGCTGCGAGTCTTGGAGAAAACTTTCTCGGAACAGAGGTATCTAGAATCGACAGATCGCACCAAACTGGCGCATATTCTGGGGTTGAAGGAATGGCAAGTGAAAACCTGGTTCCAGAACAGGCGAATGAAAGCCGCAGCTAAAGCTGATAAGCCAGACAGCTCCAGCACGGAAGAAAGCAGAGAAAATGGAACGAGTGGAGAAAAAAACGACAAAGAAACAGGGACACAAGGAAGTGAGAAGCTGGACCACGAATGCGTGACTGAACAGTTCAATTGAATAAAAGTGAAGGAAAAGCTAAAGCCGGAAGAGAAAGAAGTAGCTTCATATAATTAGCGAAAAGTCATTCTTGGGCGAAATGGACACTCGTATCTCTAAGTGACCATGTAATTTTATTTTTATTATATAAAATCCTCATAATATAACAAAAAAGATGGTTTACTCCTTTTTTTTCAAAAACTAAGGTTTCAAGTTTCAAGTTTATTCAAAAATTTAGCGAGAGCTAATCTAGGTGGGCCAGACTTACAACTGTTTAGGATAAAATCAATATTATTACAGTTATTACAATCACAGACAGAACAAATAGAATTTAGAGGTGGTAGATAAATTACGAGTAATACACACAAAAAAAGAAAAGAAGTCGAAAAACTAAATTAACAAAAAAAAAAAAAAAAAAGAAACTTAACGTGTTGCAACTAATTGGCGAGACCTATTTTCTGTACTATGATACGCGTTTCAATATAGTCATTTTCATTTACCAAAATATTGAGGAGAAGGTTTGAAATTGACTACATAAGCTTAAAGTCAGTTGTTTATTTGTAACAATCGTAAACCAGGCCGAGTTATTTCAATACAAAGTAAGACTTTATATATGCAAAAAGGTCAGAAATAAAATGTCTAAACAGAAAATTTATAAAAAGGTAGGTCCCTGGTATAAATTAAAGATATGAAAGGTATATATGGTTAGAAATTTGGCTAACAGTAACAAGTAACATACCGTTCCTCCTGGCTTTCATCGCTGCTTTCAACTACCCTCACACGCTTCCATTTCCTACTACTACGAGACGTTTTCTGCTGCAAATTTACATTTATGTTGAATGTTGCTCCAACAATTGTTCCAGGTATTAATGATCCAGATTACCACGTCGTGACGTTTTAATATTTGAAGGGAAATTGCTCAGAATCAGGTTACGTGACACCTATTTCGCGATCCAGCATGACGTAGTCTCTCTCTCGCAGCTGTCTCGTCACGCAACACTAAGGAGCGTTGCGTGATGAGACGAGACACAGAACGGCTGCGAGGGACTGACTAAAAAGCATGACGGTGATGATTTTCTTTCACACAGCATTTCTCGAAATGATCTAATAATTAAGAATTATTTACGAAATATTGATCACAGTGTTTTAAAGATTCTTGTTTTAATTCAGTACAAATCGAAGAAAACAAAGAGCCTTTCAGAGCTTGGGGATTCCCCCGCAAAATCGAAACTGCGATTGCTTCGCAAGGTGAGCTTTCCATAACGGGAAAAATAAGCCTAAAGCTTCATTTTTTTATTCTTTAGCCAAAAAAAGTTAGTCCAGTAGATACGTTTATCGGAGAAGTATAAAATCGAACGCATGTTGAGTGATCTGAGGGGTATACCTGGATGACATGATGTCATTTTTCTCGGAATTTAAAAAGTCACGAACTGCAGAGAAGGGTTTTTTCCCCAGGAAGTTTTCCTGAAGCTTGGATCAAAATAAACAAAACAAATGTTTTGTTTTTAGCAGGCAGGTGACAAGACAAAGAAAAGCAGTTACGAAGTAACTGTAGTTTACTACAGTGAGCGAACTTTGCGAGACAAAATCAATGAATGGACTTTGATTGTTCCTTATTTATAGCTACATTCCTAACTGATTAGTCTCATTTTCGTGTGTCCAATATTTGCCAGACCTTTTCTTAGAAACCTGTCCTCTCACTTTACAATTGAGATTTATAAGGCAAGCGTTTGAATAAAACAATCCACCATTTTTGAGTCATATTTGTACTTGCGCGTTTGCGTACAACTGTGTTGTGTGCTGTTCTTCTTTTACGGGATATTCTGCCTTTTTCAGTCTCATACACCAAACAAAAGACCTTTTCCCAGTTCTAAAGTTTATTTACTTCATTCAGACAAATTTCGACATGCAAATTAAATACAGACGTGTGCGTGATCCGAGCGATCGATTTCACCTCAGCGGGAATTTCCCTTGGGGTTTTTCCCGGAAAAAAAGTCCCTCTAGGCTCATTTTATTATTGCTAAATACTAATATTTGAGGAAAGGAAGCGTGCACAATCAAGATTTCTCAGCGTTGCATTCTTCATTTTTCATTTACAATGAGCTTGCGAAGGGATTTTATTTCGAGGTAAGAATGCATTATTTAGTAAATGAAAAATACATTTTGTTAGGTACAACTGAGGTGGATTTATGAAATAATGGAACGCACATTGACAAATTGAAAAAGATAGTAGTCGAATGAGATTTCTAGAAATGGAATCGATGCAATCAGGAAACTTTCAGAGACGAAACAAAGGAGCTTTGTTTTTGCTTTCTTCCCTACGATTTGGGTACCATGTTTCGATAAACAAAATCTCCTCGCATGTCGCCGAAGTCGGAAGTGTTACCCCAAGTGTTAATAGTATTATACACTGATCAACTTCAAGTTCTCGGTTGAGGTAGGCATTACCCTATCTATACGAGGGGAAACATATAATTTCTGACCATAAGTATTACCAAACAACACTGACTGCGTCTGAAATGCATGCCTCATTCATTTTCATCGAGTTTTCCATCGTCGATTGCTAGACAGACAAAGGACAAAAAGCTGGCGATTTGGGGGTGGGGGTCGGGGAGTTCCTAAACCAGCTATATGTGTGGGGTGGGGTGGTCATTGCTCTCGTTATCACGCATAAATCTGCTCAATTTTTCTGAGAGAAGATTTTTACTCCTTGTTGCAGTAGCATCTGGCCTTTCGCTTTCAAGTTCGCTTTAATACGCTATTCCCATTAGCCTGATGCAAGGTCTTATGGTGGAACCAAGTGAATAATCAGGAGCATGCACGTGCACCTCAACGGTTCATTTTAGTGAATATCTGTTCAGAAGGCTTTTATTGCCTCAGAACGGATTTGAAACTATACTTTTCCCGCCAAAATGTCAACACAAAATTTCGTAACACTAGTTGGAAAACTAATCCCTTTCGTTTTCGAAAGGGCAAATAAATATGTCGTTTAAAAATGCGAGAAAGGTCAGCCAGCATCACTGAGCTGTTGTTGGTTTTACGAAAACAAATTCGGGAAATAAAATTCCGTTTCCTACAACTTTCCGCGACTTAAATTTTTACCTAAAGCATCCGAACATATCAATCTGTATTAGCTTACACAAATGTCTCTTTTAAAGGGCAGAAAACCCTCTGGGAACACAGAAGACAACTCTCGCTGCAGTACTCCTGAATAATACAAAAGAACAAGAAAAGACGGAAGCATCTAATGCTCATTAAAAAATATTCAAAACTTTATCTTTATGCTCTAATAATTCTGTTCACACAATCTAATAAGCTAGGAAGGCAAGACAACTTACAGTCTGTAAACATCCGTTGTTTTTTGACAAGATTTCTCAAAGTATCTTTTTCCGAGATTCTACTAATTATTATTACTAGTAATAATCAAAGATTAGCGAGTGCGTTCGATGATCTCCATCCCAGGCTCTCTCTCCTTTGTGATGTCATTCGCCCCTGCAAAAAAAATCTGCGGAGGATGCCAGATACGCGTTCCAAGATCCATCTATTCATTCAATCAACGTCGTTCCATACAATCTCGACTGCAATCCGTATTAGGAGTGCTTCTTCCTTCGTCGAAAGCAATAATATTAACAAAAAGTTGAAGAACAGTACAGTTTCCACCCGAAACTAGCGAAGCTAATCGAGTCGGGTGGGAGCAAAAAGATAAATACACCAAGACTTTCAAAAGTAGAAAGAGGAAAAAAATTACAATACAATGTAATATAGGAAAAGAAAATTATACAATACAATATGGGAAAATAAATAAGTGATTTACTAACTACTCTAGCGGGAAAAATAAGTACATAGTTTCAACGCTAATCAGTACAATAGCTTTTAACTGCCTCACGCTAACATCTGCCCATCACGAGCAATGCAAGGCATCGACAAAAATTAAGCGGGACATCACACAGTTTTACTGAACAAAATAAAAAAGTAACAAAGTTTTCCTTTAATGATTCTGAAAACTATATCTCAAAATGGCGTTCACTTTGCGTCTTCCACTTCTTCTACTGTCCCGGCACAAAGAAGACTGCGATAACGTATGTTTCCTATGCTGAAAAAGAAAGGAAGAGGAGAAGCCAAGCAAGCAGACTGACGGGCAGCATTGCCATCTGGGACGCCTTGCTCTTGCAGTCCTGTTTGATCACTGGTAGGCCTGTGGAAGGCTGATATGACTCACACTTCTTTCCCTGGATACAACTGGCGATCTCCTTGGCTCTGTCGAGTCCACTAAAGTAAGATCCCTGTATGTAGCCATACCAATCTTCATGGGTAGCCTCACCAGCGAAAAACAAATTCTTTAGTCGACCGGCCATGTTGGCGAAGACGGACGAATCTGTTCCTACCACTGGGTCTGTGTAGGATCCCAGCGTGTATGGGTTTTTGGACCATTTGCTCACTACAATATCTTTAAGAGAGAGAAAAAGATACATTTAACTTTACTCAAATGACCCTCTCATCGTCCTTCCCGCCTACCTACCTTCCCTCCAACCAGCCAGCCAGCCGCCACCAGTCAACCAACCAAATGGTCAACCAACCAAATGGTCGACCAACCAACCAACTACTCAACAAGCAAGCCAGCCAGCTGATCAACCAACCAACCAACCAACAAGTAAAATACCAAAAAGCCAGCCAACTGACCAATCAACCGGACAAAAAACAACCCACTAAACAATTAGCCATGCAGCCATCCAGCGAGTCAACCAGCCACTGACCAATCTGCCAACCAACCATCCAACGGGTCAACCAACCAACCAACCAACCAACCAACCAACCAACCAACCAACCATCCAACGGGTCAACCAACCAACCAACCAACCAACCAACCAACCAACCAACCAACCAACCAACCAACCAACCAGGAATTTACTAGCAAGCCAGCCAACCAACCAAACAATTAGCCATGCAGCGATTCAGCGACTCAATCAGCCACTGACCAAACTGCCTATGCCAACCAACCCAGCCAACTGAACAATTAGCCATGCAGCGATTCAGCGACTCAATCAGCCACTGACCAAACTGCCTATGCCAACCAACCACCCCAGCCAACTGAACAATTGACCATGCCGCCATTCAGCGAGTCGACCAGCCAGCCTATGCCAACCAACCAACGAACAGCAAAGAAAAAGCAAACAAACAGTCAGACAAAAAATGATAGTTCTTTCATTTACTTCCTTATGGTGAGTACATATAAGAAAACAATTACCTGTAGCATTAGTTACGTTTGATCCATAAAGGTTCCTCAGAACTTGCATCACTTCTTCCTTCGTTTTGGAATCATCCTGCAACTCCACTTTAAGCGCTTGATCTCCTGTCACGCCGGCAAACAAGGTGGTTGATCCAGGAAAAAACCCAGCTCGATCGAGATCGAAAAAGGCTGGATAGTTTTGGGAAGGGGAAGGCAAAGAGACATGCAAGATCCATTCGTTATCATCCCAGAAATCGCTCGGAAACTTCAGAAAAATCTTAGCCAGGTTAACAGGTCTCAGGCGATAAATGGCTTCTTTCTTCCAATCTGGCAAGGGAGGGTCGAACTGCACTGAGCCGCTGTGCAACACGCCAGAGCTGAACGTGCACAAAACGTAGTCTGCAGTAAAGGTTTCCTTCCCGGCTGTGGTCACTTCAACGCCGTCATCATTATACTTGATCTTGGACACAGTTTTGTTCAGTAATATTTTATCTTGAAAATTTGAATAAAAATCACTAAAGAGAGTCCATATTCCTCTTTGATCCGTAATAAACAAGTCGTCACCCGGAGCACCCATATTATTCAAAGATGTAACGTACTCGTTGTCGCCATATTCAAAGTCTATCTCAAACCAAGACAGAACCTTTTTCAGAGGTTTGTCTGATCTCCAGCCAAGTATGTCCAGAGCAGTGGATGCTGGCATATCTCTTGGTGGGATGTCTTCTTCTCCTCTTTTCTCTGCCATCTCAAAAAGCTCCTTGCTTTTCTTGCGCCATTCTTCAACGACTTTCATGTCTTCCTGTTCATTTGCTCCATGGTTGTGAAGGGGATCTCTTCTAGAGTTCAGAAAAAAACAACAACTCAGTGGTTTAAGGGGAATCTTCCGCTTCCACCACGAGCACGTTCAAAACAGAGAAAATTATATTCACAACTCCATTTTGAATAAAACAGACGCATAGCTCTACATGAAACTTGTTAGATAGGATTTGGGTCTCATAACCGGGAAACTGAGAAGTCGTAAGTTGGGGTTGAGCGTTAATTAAAATATAAATAAATAAATAAATAAATAAATAAATAAATAATGATGATGATGATATGATGATGGTGACAATAGTAACACCTCCGCTTAAGATGAGGAAATTTTATTAGTGTACTAAGTTTGGACGTTTTTTTCAAAAGCATTTTTCCTCAAAGTTGCCTACACTTGCGCCTAACGTAAGCAGGATCTTACCCTTTCTACTGGGAACCCAGAGTATTGGACTGCCATAGTAATAAAAAGAAAATAATTCTGAGGTCGACGTACTAAATTTGGAAAACGGTGCACAGAGGAAAACGTTTTAGGTACAATAAACGAGCAAACAGTAAGACGGAGTCATGTTTGTTCTCATCGACTCTTTGTAAATTACAGCGAACTTTCACTCATTTGTTATCAAATTTTTGCACATAATTTCGAATTACAACCAGAAGCCAAAGCCCCGGTTTATATGTCATTGGGTCAGTGGTGGGAGAAATTACAAATAAAGACGTGCTAGCTAAAAACTGGTAAATGAAAATGCCTGAACAGATTCAAAAAGCTGTCGAGGTGTATTCAGTTCACGCGCTCTCAATAACCACGCAACAATAGGTTTGGGCAACAAGTTTATATTGAGTAAGGTTCGACTGCTATACACCGAGTAGCGAATGACGTCGTAGCTGAATCAATAGCCTTCCGTGGGAGGGAGGGTCTGGTTGACGTGGTTGCCCTATGAAACGAGCTTATGACTGACCGATCAACGAAGCTTGCGTTCCGATAAGCTTAGTGACGTCGTATGATACGCACCTAATTAGCAAAAATCACTAAACGTAATTACTGCTCGTTGACTGTGGTAAAAAATTGCCGGTGTAAACGAGGCTTCATTCGCAAAACGCTACTCTATTGCAAGTGACGTGAACATTGTTTGCCAAAATATCATGAGACGAGTTGACCATTGTGCGAACAATGATATTTCATCGCGCGATGTCACATTGAACTAAAGTTTTTAAAAATTTAATTGTTCGATCTTTCATTAACACGACATTCGCAGATTAATTTTTGACGATCTGTTGAACGAATGTTGTCAGTGGTCAAGGTTGAGGAGTGACTAACAAGATCTCGCCTAACCTTTAATCGACTAAAGGCAATCGGTAACTTGATGGACATCAGCCGTTTTCACTGACTACGAGGTAGTCTCCCTGGGAGGAGCGTTGCGTGACGAGACATAGAACGGCTAGGCTAGGCCGGCTGCGAGCGAGGGAGACTAACTACAAGGTGGACAACGGACGAATTTCGACGAACAAGTCTGACGGAAAAGTCGTCTCACTGTGACAAAGGGACGGATACGATTTTGGGCGCAAATATAAATATGAACCAACTGACAAGGTCACAGCCAAGATCAGTTTTGAAGTCACATATGTGAATGAATGGGTTGAAAGAAATGCAAATGAGGTTTTTTCCTGATCAAGACGATGAATGAGAATGTATCCAGAATGAGCAGATAATCGCTCGCACGTATCAACTTACAGAATAAGAGATTGTTATTGATACTGATTTATGAAGGGAACAAAGACTATTCATAACATGATTGTGCGTTCATTTCGTGCGTATTTGGCCTGTTACAAATTACGAATCCGATTCAATCAGAACACTGAACACTATATTAGAAAGAATGAACAAAGGAATTATACATGATACCGGCGCTTTAAGGGGGGTTAGGTTGGCTTTGGCTTCGGTTTGAAGCAGCAAACGTTTGCAAAATGGCCACCCTTTTCCATACTTTCTG
Source organism: Pavona decussata (assembly GCF_977016875.1). Taxonomy (NCBI): domain Eukaryota; kingdom Metazoa; phylum Cnidaria; class Anthozoa; order Scleractinia; family Agariciidae; genus Pavona; species Pavona decussata. Next base: position 1,663,405 of record NW_028145494.1, on the reverse strand, counting down.
TTGTTTGCCGGGTATTGAGGCCACAACGGAAACAAGACTTTACAACTCGTCTCGGAGGTTCGTGTGATTTCATGGGTGGTTGATTGCGTGTGTGTCGATGTTGTTTGCAAATGCTGTTTACTGACCCGGGGGCTTTGCATTGTCTGCATTTGCGAAGCTTATGTTTCAGACGCTTCTCGAGTGCGCTTGCAATTTGCAGCGTTTTATCATAATGTCAACTGGCAATAATCTTACACCAAATCGATTGACAAATTATTAAATTCAGACGACTTTTAGATCCGAAAGGCGTTTTCACACGAATACGACTGTCTGAGAAATCCAAAAGTTGTCTGACCATCATCCTTGCAGTGTCTGAAAAGTATGTACGACTGATGAGATCTTATTTTATTTTTCAGTGATTTAAGACGCATTTCATAATTTACTTTATATCTATCATTAAACTGCATTCTAGTGTTTTTATTTTTAAACGTGTGATCACTTGTTAGTGTCCTTTTAAAATTATCTTGTGCAAAGCTTTTAAAATACCTTGGATATTTAAATTGAGCGCTTATCTTTTCTTACCAAAAAAGGAAACGACAGAGGACCGCGGAAACGATGAGACTATAAAAAGCTATTAAAGACTATTAAAAGCTCGATTGGGGAGCACTCAAATATTCTGCTCTCATCTTAACAAAGCCGTAATTATATCGCTGATAAATCACGCCCGCGAAAATTGCAGGTAACCCAATAGAAACTTATGCAAATGAGTTTTTTCCTGATCTAGACAATGGCAGTATAGTATCCAGAATGAGCAAAGAATTGCAGATATTCACTCGCACGTATCAACTAACTAAATTAGAGATTGTTATTGATTTATTTACGAAGGGAACAAAGACTATTCATAACATGATTACGCGTTCATTTCTTGACTGGGGGTCACTCAAGTATTCTGCTCTCATCCTAACAAAGCCGTAATTATATCGCTGGTAAATCAATATCACGGCCGCGAAAATTGCAGGCAGCCCAATATTTCGGTTCGATAAAACTAACCGTCACCAGGGGCTTACAAAAACAAGGACTTTTCTAAGTGATTTAGCTAGGTGAAAAGCTCAGCTTTTCTATACCCTGATGAAGGGTAGGTTTGGTCAATATTATTAAAATTCTAGTTATTCAATCAACCTTGCAGTTGTTTTACATAAGATAGCTAACTTATTAAATCTTCAAAGAATTATATATCTTTACCTGATACGAATGTTATCGAAGTTTGATATGTGCCCCGTCAAATTGTGTTTGTTCTTTAACGGAATCAGTGGATTATCATCTTCGTCTACATAATGGATCCAGTTTGCTCCTAGTTCCACCTTCATTCCCGCAAGCGTTGCCTGTTTCATTCGCCCTCCGATGTAATCTTGACCTTCCAATACGAGAAAGTCAGTAACTCCTTGGTCGTGAAGCGTTTTCGCGGCCGTGATCCCTGCAGCTCCGGCTCCCAAGATTAGAACTTTTTTCCTTCCCAAAGAAGCAGGCGCTCCCGGAGAAAACATTAGAGAAAGGAAGACAAGCGCTATTTTCATCGCCATTATTCAGTGTTGTGGATTATTCACAAGCGTAGTGAAAGGCGAGGTTCAATCATGACCGCGCTCCACCCAACTTTGTCACGCTATCACGCTGTCACGCTGTTAATTAACATAGTGTACGTGATGCGCTGCAGTGTTCACAAGATATCAATAATTATATGATCGATTGTCACATTTGTACAACTTTATCTTGGTTCCTTAAATTATTATTTTTTTAAGTTAAAAGTTTAAAAGTTGCAACTGTTGTTCAAAAATGTTGTACAGTTAAAAGCTGAACCTGGCCATTTAGTACGTTTAACTGGGTTCAACCGCAGAAGAAGACACGAAGCAATTTTCCCAGCGATGGGGGGTAGGGGGGGGGGGGGGGTGGCAATAAGTAGATACGTACGCTGTTCAGCATTTGTTTAGTAACCGAAAATATCGGGAAAATATTAATCGCGGTTGAATTGCTTGTCGTCCGCTTTTCATGTCCGTCTCTGCTATTCATATCAGACACACAAGCGCGGTTTAAGAAAGATCCTGGGTAGAACAGCTCAGCTAAACTTATAAAACAGACGGAAATTATAATTTAAAGTGCCACTACGACGAAAATTTTTACTTCTATTTTCGCCCGTTTCGTGTTCCAATCCATTTAATGAGTTCGAAATTGCAAAAATAGCTATTAATTAGCTTTATACAAGCTTACTGATCCTGGGAATAGGTGGCCGAAAACCATCGAAAACCCGTCCGCCATTACTCCGACGGCAAAGTGACGCCCGTGGTCATTCTAAAATGCGGTTGCTTGTATGAGATCTTTTTGTGACGTCATACGCGCATCGAACATCATGCATTCCTTGCAAGAACTCAGTAAACCTCAGTAATCGAAAGTCCTAAAGTAAGTGAATAGGCAAGATTATTTTATTTAGGCAAGATTCGCCATCCAGTTTAGTGAAAAGCGATCTAAAGGACAATTTTATTGAATATCTTGGATTATAATTTCCTTGGCGGTGGATTTGGAGTCGTATGACTGCAAAGAATACGCTTCGAAGACACGCGAAAAGCTCATTCAAGCCTGGGATTTACATGTATAGCCGAAGAAGAAACGAATTCACCCCGGCATTTTTTACTCAGCAACTGTATTGGAGGTAGACATATGGTTATTTAATATTCTGGGTATGTTTTCTATTTGGGATTAGTAAACAGAACCTAATCACTATTCGCAGAAGCACTTGAGCAACAAATTATTGAATAGGATGGATAACTCCAGACCAAGACATGTTAATGTTATGTTGGTGGCGTGTATGGTGTTCGCAAGTATCAATCAAAGCTGCATAATGATCGAGTCAAGAAAAAAAGAACTATTAACCTCGTTTTTTTATAGTTCAATAAAGCTTTAATTGACAAAACTAAAATGATGTATAATTATTTTCAGTTGAAAAGTGGGTAGCTATAGCTGTAATCTACAGAATATTTGCAATATTACAATACTACAGGGCTGTAATCTACCAGGTATTACCTGGTTAGATCCCTTCCTCATTCTACAACAACTATCAAGCAGTAAATGAAGTAATCATGAGGGGCCTAATATTTTAAAGCCACAGTCCAAGTAACATTCAACAATAAATTGTTGTAAAGCCCTCAAATGCAGCTGGAAAACTGAAGATTAATAAGAAAGTTTAGGAGGACAGCTAAGGAGGAAACCTTAGTAGGCTTGCATCATATCTCATCCATAGTTGTTATTTTAATGTTTGTTCCTTGGTCAATGAGGATGTGTGAATCTGAGTGAAACAAGCAAACCAGCCTCTTATCTCATCTAAAACTGACACTATAATTGTGATCATTTTACATGTTGAGTGTGAAGAGCCAGCATAACACTGTGCTGTAACAGTATTGTATTTTCCCACAAATCATACAATGTTCACAGACATAAAAATGAAATATTATAGTTATGAAAGAATGACCATCCTTTCCACAGATATACCTTGATTATTCTTGGAGATTCTACCAGAAATGAGATTTAATGTCTTTTTTCTTTGGTGTTTTAAATTAAGAGCCAATTATTACTTTAACCTAAGTTTTCACACAAACCACAGCTTATTTTTTGTTTTTGTTCAGCGACATGAACTTTTTTCTATCTTGTAAGTTTTATCTTACATGACCCCACAAACATTTTCATGCTTTATACTTATACTATGTGTTTGTTGTTTTTCTATTGTTTAGCTTTTTCCTTCTGTCAAATAGCCCTGGCTTTCTTATGTTGGATGTTGATATCTGTGGGTATTTACTTTGGCCTTCAGAAAATAACCAGGACTAAGAACAGGGCCAGCTTTAAATACCAAAGCCATTTTTTATGCCAATAATACCACATATTTTACTTTATTTCATTTTATTTCATTTTATTTTATTTTTTTTTTTTTTTGGGGGGGGGGAGGTTGTTTTGTTTTTGTTGTTGCTGTTATGACATAACACTCAAATCTCTCTCACTATGAACAAGCCAACAAAATAATTGGCCATCAATAAACAATTTCCATAATCCCTTCACTGTTTATATTAATGTGCTTGACCTATATCCTGGATATTTTTTTGAAGACTCTCCTATCAGCTATGTTGGAAGTTTCTAAGATCAAATTTAAAGTTATGCCTTTTGCTGTGGCCCTCTCTGATAACCATTACAACAATGAGAATACTCACAGCACAAGAATGCATGCCATGATCCCACTGGCCAAAAACCTTCCCTGTATAAAGATAAGTTTACCCTTGAAGTCAGAGGCCAGTCTTGCTTTCTACTCTTACCTTGCCTGCAGCATTGTGGTTCTTGATGACATGGGTATGACAGAAACTTTAAAAAAAGAAACCACACACACACACACACACACACACAGTCTGCATTACCAGTACCTACTTGTCATATTGATATGATATCAATGCTAAATATTGCAAAAATTTGCTGGTAGTTCTCCTCCTCTCCCTTCCATTTATAAATTTGCACATTATGTACAATGTAAACCTTAGTGTAAGATCCTGGCCCATTCTTCTGGACAAGGTATCTTCTGTAACTGTGAAAAATGCCTTCATGCTTCCCTAAACTAACCCTAATAATACAGATCCCAGTATTTTAAGGTTCAGGAAGTGTCGTTGACAGATCTAAACTAAAAGCTAAGTGAGATTTACTATGGCATTATTTACCATGGGTAGTCCTATTTACCATGGTGTGCTTTGGTGACCTTGTTGACGCCTTTGTACTGTCTCTGGTATATACCAAAACAGTGCAAATACTTTTTTTTAGAAATTTATTATGTTGTACAAAAAATGCTGTAAAATTGGCTGTCCATATAACAGACTGTGCCAAGAAAACAAAAGAGGGCACAAATACAAAATTAATAATTCAAACACAAAGATGAAATTTACAAAGCACTGGTAGTTTTCCACACTCTTTAGAATAGGGTATTGGGCAAAATACTGTCTCATAATTTTGTCAGTTTGGTTCATTTGTTCTCTTTAGTACAAACTAATATGGTTTAAATTGTAGATATTATCTTGACTTGTCCCACAAGATAACTTTCAGCATAATATTCACTGCAAGTCTGCACAAAGGTGCAGTCAAAGCATATTTACAAGCGATATTTTAAAAAATTGCTCAATAATAGTTTTATAATTAGTTAATAACACAGACCAAATAGGATTGCTACAAGACCTTCTTGACTCACAGTAATCAGTGATAGCTACATTAGAGAATTTTGCAAGTTGGAGTGTCAGCAGGTCCACATCAGCTGGAAAGTTGCCTGCAAATTTCTTCTGACCTGTACTTTCACATATCATGTGATTGTTTCAATATATAGAGATTAATTTTTCATATCAATGTCACAATCAGTTTAATTACAATTGCTCATTTAATACAGATCGAAAATCTCGCCTTGCTGTGTATTCTACAGTCGGCATACAAGTCTTTCAGAAATGTGTTGGGTGCTTTGTACGAGAGAGCATTCGAAAAACTCAGGCAGTTGATTGTCAATATTTATTATACCACAAGCAATTATTATTATTATTTGAATAAAATGGAGTATCTATGCACTTTTATTTTACCAAAGCATGACACTTATAGGAAGTAGACGTAATGAACACTGGACGAACAAAGCATTACAATGAGCTATAAACAGAACATACACACCACCACTCCGCGCCACTTGCTTTCATTGCACGCATTCACGAAAACAGTTCATTTCCAATTAGTTACCTTGGCCTAATCGCTTCACTTAGTCCCTCGCTTTACCCTGGAAAAGTAAGCATCGAGGCAGTAGCATTGCATGGCAGTCCTTTCGTTTGAGTTTCCCTCGAAGCAGCTGTCGAAGTCGTCGAGAGGATATGTCTTTACAGACTTTAGTACTTCGGTGCGATGTACAAAAAGACGATTTGTCTGAAGAAATTACCCCTTTTGACGTATTTCAGAACCATAAATGTTCAAACAACCACCATTAGGTTTCTTTCGGTTGCCCACAATACGTGTGCGTTGTAAAGACGGCCCTTGAGCCACTAAAATAAAAAGAAGTGGCTTCTTTCAGCGAGATCGAACATTCGAAACCAGGCCATGTTGTTGTGCGCGTATGACGTCATATTGCTGTCGGTGCAACTAGATCCAGCTCTCTATGTAGTTCACGGCCATTTGTCGTTCGAGTAATGGCGGCACAGCGAAGCTGAACTTCGCGTTTAAAATAACTGGTCTTCCCGTTGGAATTTCGATGTAAAATTTGGTGTGGTTAGTATTTATCACTTCTAATTTCAAAAGCTGAAGAAAAAAAGGGATGCAAAATTTTGATCGTAGTGGCACTTTAAAGTCGACCAACAAGGAGCGCTCAATAAAGTATTACCACATTTTTTTAATAACACAGAGTACAGAAAGAGCTAAAGCAACTGCAGTCTCTCAAACCTCATGGAATCGAAGTGAGCGTTCCCTCCGACAGCCTTCAAATATGGGAAGCAATCGTTCCAGGACCTGATGAATCTCCCTACAAAGGTGAGTTAACAAGAGAATATGCTTTGTATTTCAGTAGCCTATTTTCTTTTGTTCTTCAAGGTATTTTTTAATCACCTCTTTTTACTACAAACGTGGGGTTGGAGAGCCTGTGAGATGACGTTATTTCAGTAGTAAATAAACCGCTTCAGGAGGATAGCATATTGGGGGATAGTGCGCAAGGCTAAAAGAATATCAGAAAAATAAAAAGTTGACAGTTATTTAGCTGCAGTCACGCTATGGTCATCACTGGCTGTCTTGCCTCTTTTCCACACTGAAAGCGCGCGCATTTCAGAGGGTTACAAAATAAATGATCCCCTTTCCGGCTTGCTGTCATACAGACAGATGATAATGCCCTCGAACTTGGCTTCGCTAAACGGCAACTGTTAATTTTTTGGACAATTTTTTCAACAAGGGAAACATGAAGTACATACCGGGATGCACAGCTACACCCGCTGACCGATCTGACCACAGACACAATTCATGGCAAAATTACTCACAGGTAGCACAAGCTTCTGAATAGCGATAGAAGAGAACGCTACCCAAATATCGGCGGTGTTCAGTATTGTGTTACAAGGGTTTGAATTGCGGCGAAAATATAAGGATTTGTATGGGATTTTCATAAATTGATAGAAGGACATAGAAATAAAGTAATTCTCGCAATAAAAATGTCTTCTGTACCTCAATGGCTTCAATGATTTTGCTGATTGAATGCGTTTGAGCGAACGTTTTCACGGCCTTTCCCGTGTCTTCAGCTACCAAAGAAAAGGACAAGGCCTCACACTGTCGAAGCAAAAAATCCCATTGATCACATACTTATATTTTTGCCGCAAACTTGTTTTACGCAATTCAAATCCTTGCATCACAACAGCGCCCATATTTGGGTAGCGTTCTCTTATATATTAAGCTTGGGTTGCCTGTGAACTACTAAGATACTTATTGAATAACGATTGTCCAGTCTCATCGTCTTCTTTTTCCTAGAAAAATACCTTTTATCATTTCTACATAAATAATTCTGACAAAGAACAGGCATGGATAGAGTTTGAGTCGCAAAATGTATACATAATTGATGTATGGGGCTGTGCGGAATGAATCTTGCCATTCATCTACAGTCGGACCTCTATTAAGCGGCCACCTTTTAAGCGGCCACCCTCCATTAAGCGGCCACTTTCCAAAGTCCCAAATTATTATTTTGTCAGTAAAGTGCTGTATTCAATACCTCTATTCAACGGCCAACCTCTATTAAGCGACCAGTTTTCAAAGTCCCCAGGGTGGCCGCTTAATAGAGGTCCGACTGTAGTTGCAAAGATGAAAAATAAAGTACGAAGAATCTCACTGACAAGATTCCGCACAGCCCCAACATCAATTATGTATACATTAATTCTGTTAATTGTGCGACTCAAACTCTATTCACGCTCGTTGTTTGAGTAAGAGGGTTTAGTATGACATTAAATGTATAGGGCTGTGCGGAATCCTTTTATCTCACCTTGAATGAATTTCGAGTCTTGTGGATCATGGAATAAAGCCGTCTTGCTTTTCCTCCTGGTGTTTTTCCTGTTTGCCCAGGGAAGACACCGCCATATACTATCTGAGTTGAGTTAAAACGGCAGGTTTCAGTCACAAGGTTAGTCAGTTCGAACATTTTCTTCTCGGCGAAACTGATACGTCGTCCGTCCAGAAACCAAGCCAAATGAAAATGCTAATGCGCATTATTGCAACATATTCATGATTCTGCGGGCCGAGTCCAGCGCACATCCAATCAAAACACGTTCTGATGGAATCCAGTGAGACAAAAGAGATTGGGATTGTTGTGTGGAATTTAAGTCAGATATTTTCTCGTTTGTATTCTTATTGAGTCCAACAATGATCGTTTGTAAAATTGCTCGCAGATTCTCTTGCATGCGCGCCAGGGATAAATATGAGTTTCCCGATGGAAATCCCTTGTTCCAAATGAGAATACCCAGAGTTGGGTATACCCCTATATAAGCTAAATAGCTCTGTTCGACGCCAAAAAGTATGGTTTTAGAGCAGGAGCCCATGATGGGCTCCTTTTTTTTTTTAGCCCTTTTGGTCTGAAATAGCCGGTATAGATTTTAACCATTTTGGTTCGAAAGTGTAAAAACGGTTATGGATTTTACAGAAACGGATACTCTCTCACGGCTCCGCAGAGCCTACGGTAATAAAGAGTTTTTTTTTTCAAATTCCACGATTTATTATTTGGCCAGACCGTTCAAGTGTGAATACCTGCCCATGTGCGTAACTTTGCTTGTATGATAGTCACACCCCCTGGATTAGGGGGCCTTCATGAATTTCGCTTTAATTTCCCGGAGGCCGGTTCAAAATTCTGAGCCTTCATGATATTTGCTTTATTTTCCAGGAGGCCGGTTCAAAGTTCAAGTTTATCTACCGTATCCTTTGAAATTATTTTATTTGTTTTGGATTTAATACTGCTAAAGCAATCGTTCATTGTTTAACAAATTGCAAAGCAATGTTACTCCATGGCTCCCTTAAAGTTTGAAGGCCTCTTTGTTATTCAAGTGTTTCAGATATTTGAATCCTTGACTTGATGCTTATGGCGTCCAGTGAAAACTATCCTCTTGGACCTCCTACGGTAAGTAACAAATATTACTTTGAGAATCATGTATCATTCTGTCACTGACACAGGCATAATCGGAGAAAAGAAAATCCGAGTTTTCCCATCAGGAGTCGAACCTATGACCTTCTGATTACTCACTAGTCCGCTACTCTACCACTGAGCAATTTTAATTGAAGTTGAACATTAAACTCCCGAGTGAACTGATTCGTCGCTGCTTTCATGAACGGATTGATGAAATTCAACATGGCGTACGACGGACGAGGCTTGTATAGCGGAATAGGTTTCGTATTACCGCATTTTTACAGGATTTTTACATTACTTTTACAGTGTATCGAAAGAGAATCTTTGACTTGATTTTCCTCACTTACGAGTTTTAACTTTGGGCAACGAAATAGAGAATGAAAAACTGGTTCGAAAGCACGATCCAAATGCGAGTATTTCTACCGCTGTTTGGGGTTCTCCGAAACGTCTATGACAGTTTCCCAAACTCTGTGGAAACAAAAAGAAAACAGTGTTTTTCCATGTCCTTTATAAACGAACCCGGGGGAAGTTTGCTACCTTTCCATTTAACAAAAACATTTATTTATTTATTTATTTTTAAGAAACAATACTAAATACATACAAAACAAAACTTTACACTCCTCTACATACAATGCATGACAAAATAACGCAGAATAGATGTTACAACATTTATAGAAATACAGATTTCAACCAACCAAAGCCATAAATACTTTAGAGGCACTGTGCCATTTTCACGTGATTGTTTTCGAACGGTTAACTACAATGTGTGTTCTTTCAATTTCACGGCAGGTTCGTTTTCTGACTCCAGTTTATCACGTCAACGTGAGTCCAACAACAGGGAACGTGTGCCTGGGATTCCTGACCGAAGAGAACTGGTTACCAACTCGCTGCGTTCGAGATGTGCTGAGTGGTGTTTTCTCTTTGCTTATCAAACCTGTACCGGAGAACTCCGCTGATCAGTCCGTACTGGAGACGTATAATCATTGCAAAGCGGTTTATGAAGAAAAAGCCCGGAAAAGTGCAATGAACGCTCGATAAAGAGAAGAAAAGCTGACTAAATCATTTGATAGATTAATAAGTCACCATCTATGGAACCGACTGATTGAATAAATTATAATAAAATCAAAAGGGGATCCTCTCTTGATAAAACACACCACGTGGTTTTTCTTCGCGCAGTGGCAAAGTTTTGGCAGTAGAGCTCAAGGGAGAATTGGCATGAGGCAAGTTGATGCCAAATCCTTGCCCTCACGCGAGCGATACTGCCATCTACATAATAGGCTAACGATATCAGGCTAACGATATCCTCTAATCTGAATCGATACCTTTCATCCTATTGTATCGTTGGGTGCAAAACTAATGTCACATTCTTAGGTTTAGCATGTTTAAGAGAGGGTTGGCGATAAAGTGGAGCTGAAACAATCATCTTACAGTTGTTTGTGTCCGCCCCCAGTTACGGTGTGATCACCACTGACTTTTTTCCGCGATCAAGTGCCTTGTGGTAATGACACGGAGAGCTGTAAACATAAAGAACATTCTTTCTGGCTATCGGTGCATAAGAATGACTTCACAAACTCATTAATAATTCACAAGCCCATTCACCTATCAAATGGTCGATAAAACATCACGTGCAGTGGTTTTAAAACCCGATAAAACCTCCTCCTTATTAATATGCGGTGTTTAACGTTTTTCTCGTATGCTAAAGCATCATTGTTATGAACTCTCCTGACACACGCTTTTCCAGGAATGTTTTTGAAGCTGTTCAAAAAACTCGCCGCACGTGTTTTATCGGGTCTAAAACCACTCGGCTGCCGCTCGTGGTTTTAAATCCCGATAAAACACTGCTGCTCGTGTTTTAAACATTACCTCAAATGTTGCGCGCTTGTCTGAGAAAACCAAGGCTGTAGCTTCGCTTCATTATTCATAAATAGCACTCAAAGAAACCTTTTTTCTCATAAAGGAAATGACAGTAAACTAAAGGGAAATTGCCAGAAAATCGCAAAGCTCGTGTTTATTTTTCATTGAAGAAATGTATTTTTCTATAGAAGCAATATTATTTTTAAAAGTTAGTGCCATCGCTTTAATTTACAAACCCCTTAAACCTCTTATTGCTTCATAGACCTACATGCAGTGCTTATGATTTCATAGAAGGGATACAAAGTCGTCCTATAAAATAAATTAATCTACTTCAGAATATTTTATAACCGTCAACCCCCGAGCCACATACATTTTATTTACTATAATTTTAGCCTATTAGATTCTAGGCTGTGCGGGATGAAAGAGTGAAATTCTAAAGTGCGACCATTCAAATGAAATTGAACTACTGAGCAGTCCTTTTTTTTGGTGGTGTTTACTAACAGAATGTATAAAGTGGTTCTAACTTTTGAGTCTGTTAGTAAAATCCTTAAGTGTGACTATTCAAGTGATAGCTACTGCCCAGTACTTTCGTGTGGTGCTGTTTATTATGCTGTTCAATGTGGTTCTAACTGTACAGAGTGAGACTTGGTAAAAGGAGAGATACTAAGTGTCCCGAGTAGTACTTTTGTGTGATGTTTGTCACTATATTTTAAACTCTGGCGAGTGCTTCGCAACACTTGTGAACAAAGTTAACTTGGATAGTGGCAAAAATGTTTGAGTCATTTATTTAATTATAAGTGTCAATGTATTTGGTACTGAGCACTAATTAGGGACACATTTCAGGTCGAATTGGCACTTCGAAACATTGGTTAATTTTTGAGAAGAGGGGAAAATCAGCGTACCCGGAGCCGAAAAACCTCTCGGAGCGAGGACGAGAACCAACAACCTGAACAAACTCGAGCAACATATGACATATGACATGTGGGCCTCTAAGTTGGTTTAAAAAACTCTACTGCGCCTCGGTTTTCAAAACACTTCGGATGAAACAATTTTCCTCGTGTTTGATATATTACAACAGAAACCCCGGTGGGTGCTTTAAACTGGACAAAAAGACGCTTCTTGCGCGAGTACATTGCACACTTTGTAGAAAATATCCCACTCTCTATTTAGAAACATAAAAGAGAGAGAACAACTGATCTTGATCTATTAAAAGCTCCTCTGTATTTTTCCCCTTTCTCAACCACTAGGGGGCTTTTTTAAATTCTGCAAAGCATTTCTGCTCCTGTCGACCGCGATTTTATCCAGCAGCGGAGCTACAAGTGCCGTCCAACCGGTTTGGTGGCTGAAAACATGCAAAATATGAAACAAGAATTAGCAAAACAACATCGGGAATAAAACTACTTCATAATCTGAAAGAACTACAAGGATCCTTGACTATAAGACATGCAATGCACTCTACAATTTTTAAAATAAAATTTTTTTATTTCCGAGGGAAATCTTAGCAAATCAAAACTATGAGCACTTCTGATGCGGTAGCCCCCTTAAATGGTGGCTAAAGCCTGGTTACTCACCTCGCTCCACATCCTCTCCCTGTTTCAGGGTCAAAGTACTCGTAGAACAGCACTAGCTGGTTCCAGTCTTCGTCCGTTGCGTATCGTTCCTCGTTTCCGTGACAGGGCCTGTGGCCAAGTTTGTCTGGGAGAAATACTGACACCAATCGGCGGGAAAGCTCCATGGCAACGTCTCTAAGACGCATTAGATTTCCAGAGCCGGTTGGACATTCAACTTTGAAACTGTTTCTGTAAAAGTAGTCATGCCGTTTGAGGGCCTCCACGATGAGATAATTGACTAAAAAGAATTGAAAAAATGAGAAAGCTTTAAAATTGATTCAACACATATTTCATGGAAAAATAGGTTGCATGTCCATACATTAATCAGTCCATCCATCTATCCCGCCGTGAGCTACTAATGGCTTTTGGGAAGACGGGAATGCCGCAACGGATTATAATTTTTAACCAGAAATTTCATGTTTAATTTCAGTCAGTCAGTCAGTCAGTCAGTCAGTCAGTCAGTGGGTCAGTCAGTCAGTCAGTCAGTCAGTAAGTCAGTGAGTCAGTCAGTGATTCAGTTAGTCAGTCAGTGAGACCGTCAGTGAGTCAGTCAGTCAGTCAATCAGTCAGTCAGTCAGTCAGTCAGTCAGTCAGTCCGTCAGTCAGTCAGTCAGTCAGTCAGTCAGTCAGTCAGTCAATCAGTCGGTCAATCAGTCAATCAGTCAGTCATATGGTCATAAGGGCCCAGTTGTCAGTTTCCAAAGAAACTGTGGTGCTACGTTGGTGGAGGAGTAGAAACGAATCTTTCAAAGGATTTATCAATTGAGTTGATAAATTTGGCCACCGTATATCATTGAATAGTCAGGCGATTTACGCACTACGATCGCGTTGCATTGTGGATCCAAAATTTCTAAGATGGCGGTGGAAGTGTCCTAATTCGGTGTTTTCCTCCATATCTTCATTAGCCTGTCGCTTCGACAGCTGATGTTTTGAGCGCTAACCGGTACCTTTCGTCAGAGCAAATCGATTCGCTCTGACGAAGTGGTCGATAAGCAAGTAAAAGCAAGTTTTTATTCTATGAATAAAACTTGTTCAAAAACAACAAACCTAAACTGAGAATTGCTTTGCTTCGAATCGTTCTACTTACCACAGTACCAAATGGGTCCCCGCCAGTTACTGTTACCACCGAACATGTGCGTGTTGGATTCTCCTGGAACATAGTCCACTTTGTATGTTTTTCCGAATAAATCCAGCTGGAAAGGATGCTTTTCGTGGTAACGTGACACTGACCGGATGCCGTACGGTGACAGGAATTCATCTTCATCTAACATGTACGATAAAACACTACGAAGCTGTTCGCGTGAAGGAATTGCCAGAAGGTACGAGTCGTCGTTTGGATTCAAGTAAGCTATCTGTTGAATTAAAGAAAAAGTTATTAGATTAGGAGTCAGACCAGTGGTAAACAGCAACAGTATCATTGTATGACTTTGATGAAGAAAAAAAAGAATGAAGATAAAGAGTTCTGTGAGTCACAATTACATCCAAGGAGACCCAGGGACTGATAGTCAGGCCAGTGAGGGAAATCAAAACGAGCAAGGAAATTTTCGGCTTAGTTTGAGTTAGCATGACTTTTCTTTGCCTTCCTTCATGTTTCTCGCCCGTTTTGGCTTTCTCTCGACCTGACTATTTGTCCCTGGCTCTCCGAGAATCATCCCATAATTATGGAGCCCATTAAACACAAACACGTAATTACGGTTATTTTCAATAAGTTGAAAACCGACTTATTCATACTTAAGGACGGTGCCTACTTTTGTTACTGTGCATACATTCTACGCATCTCGAGATAGTCGGGTTTCCTATGGGTGGTGCCTACTGATACAGGGATATTTTGGCGCGGTTTAAAACTATGTGGAGAAAGCAGAACTTAGCAAGTCTCTTGGTATCCAAAAAGAAAATTTGGGGTAACCATGCATTTTTTCAAAGATAATAAAGCTTCAATTTGAAAAAAAAAAAGCCATACATTGCTTTGTATTTTACTGTTTTTTAGAATAATTGTTGCTTAGTTATCTCTGAAAAATGCGTGGCTATCTCCCAATTTTCTTTTTGGATTTCATTAGCCCTTGCTAAGATCTGCTTTCCTCGCATAGTCAGAAACCACACAAAAATACTTCATTATTAGTAGGCACCGTCCTTAAGCTCAATCTGACTGTAAATTTCAACATTGCTGGTAAACAGACAAGTTGAAATCCAAGAAAGATGATCATAAAGGAGCTATTGAATTCACTTTTTACATTATATCCAGGATAGTACGTGGTACCAACAATACAACTTACTTGTGCTGCTTGGTCTTTCCTGTTTTCCATGAACCAGTTTAACTGTTTCCTGAAGCCGGGCAGTTTATCCAAGTACTTTCCATCTAACACCAAGCACGCCATCAAAGGAATCAGCCCGACGATGCTGCGCACGCGCAAAGGAAAGAAATCTTCGTCTCTGTGAAAGTGATCGTAGTAGAATCCGTCCTCTGTGTCCCAGAGTCCAAACCCATCCGACATTTGATTAATGGCGTCCGCGATGCTGGTGAAATGTTCCAGAAATTTGATGGCCATGTCTTCGTAGGCTGCATCATTTAAGGCGAGCTCTAAAGAGATGTTTAGCATCACGACAGAATACAAGGCCATCCATGCTGTACCATCCGCCTGGTGTGAGAAAGATAGAAAGAATTTCCACAATCTTTCACGCAGTTTTTGGTTTGTCATAGCTATTGATATCGGTAATGGGCTCCTGTTGATATTTATATCCCACTGGGACTAAAAAAAAAGTTAAATAGTACTGAGAAAGGAAAAATAGGACCGCCGGCGATGGTAAAAATGGTTGAGTTGGCTATAATCATGTCATATCCAACAAGCGCGAGTGGAATAATTGTTTTATTAAAAGCAATCAACAAATATTGCAAAATCTTGATGATTTCGCTTTGCAAGAACAATCAGAAGACAATCTTATACATGTAGTCGTTTTTTCTCGGGCATGGTATATTGGTTCATATACCATGGCTGCTGAGCCAATCAAATCCCTGGAGTTGCATTATACAGTGATCCATCTTTTAATAGTAAAGGTTAGTCAAGGTTCCTTTAATAAATAGAACTAAAAGGTGATAAACGACGTTATTCTGCCGTAAAAACGAAAAACAACAAAACAAAAACAAAAGAAAGAACAACAATAACAACAACAAAATTTATCTAAAAAGCAATAACAAAAACATTGCCGAGACCCGGGATTATTCAGAGCTAATGCTAACTCTCCGGATTTGAATCAGGGACCTTCAGATCTTCAGTCTGACGCTCTCCCAACTGAGCTATCTCGGCAACTGCTTCTCTTTTGAAGAACAAACAAAACTTTGAACGGTGAAAATATTGTCAATGATTATTAGCACAAAATGTATAGTAAGGTTTACCTGACAAAGGCGATCTCCCAGGGGAAGAGGCTTGGATCGGTCAAATAAACCTAAAATTGAAACGAAATAAAATTAGTCAAAAGACTCGTTTGGAGGAGAAGTCAAGAAAGGGTTTTGGTCAGACACTTGCCAATGTTGTCGAGTCCAAGAAATCCTCCTCCGAAAATATTCTGTCCTTCGGGGTCCTTTCTGTTCACCCACCTGCGGTGAACAAAGGGAAGTATCATTGATTTCTGCTTATTTTTTTTTAATTAAAATGATTGCAGCTGTGAACTCAATACGAATTCTACGCTGAGTGCTTCGCGTAAGTAATTTAATAGACTTATAATTCAGGCCGAAGCCTGCACGGCCAGCGCCAGAAATTATAAACCAAGAGAAAATAAGGGGACAGAGAAGGAAACTAGAGGCGTTGGCTGGGATATGTGAATTTCACTTAATTTATTTTTAAACGGAAGTCGGTTTCCCGAGACGTCCGCAAACGGCCAGTGTGATGTCACAGGAAGTCATCTGAGGGTGCCAACGTCGCATTGTGTAATGGCAGCTGTTGAATATTCAGTATGGCTTTCTTAAGTGGCATTTTCAGGCTTCTAGATTCGTTGGCGGACGTCTCGGGGAAACAGACTTCCGCCTTCACGACGTCTAAAAATAACTTAAATGAAATTCACATATCCCAAGGGCTATACTGGGGTCTTCCTCTCTGTCCCCTTATTTTCTCTTGATAAACCTAATGATTAGTGTCTGTCTATGAAAATAAGTAGTGACAAACCGACGATTTTTCTCTCCCACTTACGCATGTATTTTACAGTTGAAAATAAATAATGACAAAGAGAAATAAAAAAAAAAAAAAAAAAAAGAAAAAATGTAAAAGGAGGAAGAGAGACGTTAGGGAACAAAGGGAGAAAACAAAAATTGCCGAGACCCGGGATTATTCAGGGCTCATACGAACTCTCCGGATTTGAACCAGGGACCTTCAGATCTTCAGTCTGACGCTCTCCCAACTGAGCTATCTCGGCAACGGATGTTTACATGCTCAAAAATAAGGACAAAAATGAACGCCTTAGAAATTTATTCTCAGTCGATATTTGTATTTCCTCATGTTGACATGACATATTTGGAATACTCAATGAAACCTTCACAGAAGACGGTTTGAATGTTAACTTTGTTAACGATCTTTCTTTGGTTTATCAACATTACAGTACGACGCTCCTTACCGTGGCCACCCAACAAACCTTTTTTTTTTTACAAATTAGACAATCGGGATACGCGAATTTCATTAACGGTCACGCCTCCTTGGAAAGTCCAGCAGGCAAGTGACGCAACGATGAATTATTGAAAACATGTCGTTTTGTATTTTTTGGCTAACTTGTAAAAAAAAAATGGTATGTTGGGTGGCCACGGTAAGGCGCGTCGCACTGTAACAAGTACACCATCTTTCATTTTCCAAAGACGTACAGTTTCAAAGCCGGAAACAAATTTAACGACACGACCACTAGTTCGTTAATCTACTTACCAAGTGAAGTTCAAAAGAAGTTTCTGGAAGCATTTCGCAAGGAAGACGGTATCCTTCTCCCCAGTCCTCCCGGTCAGTTCGTAAACTCGGTAACAGGCCAGCGCGTGCACGGGTGGATTGACGTCACTGAGCGCGAACTCATAAGCGGGAATCTGTCCGTTTGGCGCCATGTACGTCTCGCGGAGGAACAGTAACAACTGGTCCTTGGCAAATTCAGGGTCCACTTTGCAGAAGGGTAGCATGTGGAAGGCTAAATCCCATGAGGCGTACTAGTTACACGAATAAGAAAAAAAATAGGAAGACAACGTCAGTTTGATAATTAAGACAAAGCCTCAGTTCAACTTTTGGGGATCTAACCCAGGTATAATCAGCCTAGAATGAGAAAACTCTGATATCAATTAAACTCTTCCTTGTGTTACTATAGGGCAATCATCAAAATTATTTACCTGGAAGAAGTATAACGTTCACGTAACTTTTGCATGGTTGAGTAGTTTTTTCAGTAATTGTGTAAATATTCGATACTCTAAGACTTTAAGTTCTACCAAACTTAGTCTTGGGCTCTTTGTACAAAGAGGACTCTTAGAGGCAGTTATTTAAACAGAGTCTAACTTAGACCGCGGCTTAAGACAATCAGTAAGCCTCCAAATCTGTTTATAAGTGGTTTACTTTAAGTAGATAAAACGTTGTCTAGTTTGGGATGCAAGCCTTCTTGCTACCGCCAGCAGCAGACAACGTTTAGATATGATTGGTGGCAAAATTGAAAATGGCTTAGAACGTGGTTTTGTTAAACACCGTCTAACCTGTCTTTTGATAACTGACCCTAAGATTTTAAGTTCTACTAAACTTAGTCTTGAGCTCGTTGTGCAAAGAGGACTCTAACTGTTTTATTAATTCAGTTTCATGCAATCTGATTGAAAGAGTTATTAGTTTCATGGGTTGAAAATAGTTATGAATTGAGCTTTCACTAATGGAGTGCTTCTGGAAGGCTTGTTCCTGCCTTAATCATATCATTACCAAACACAAATAGACTGTTCACACTTGTTGGAGGAATACCTCAACTGTGTTCAAGTATATTTTAATGCAATTACGACTTGCCACTACGTATAAATTTTCTCTGTGTGTAAGCATTGATTGTTTGCTTTTGCTCGTGGAGGCAGCATGCATTTATGAGCGCCGGAAATTTGCGTTACCGGCTTTGTACTCATGACATCTTGGTGTAAACAACTCTTTACATTTCTTTGGATAATTGTAAGCATTTGTAAGTGGACTTGTATTTGTGACTCTTCGTTTCGGGGGCCAACCTTCTTACTTTTGCTTCAACGGAAATAAATAATTGTTACAAGGTTATAACAAGCTGTAGTAAGTTATTCATTGTAATAGCTACCCAAGGATATTCCCATTTGTCAGGAGTAGAAATCACATCCTTATTGTGCAGGTATTTCCATTCTGAGTTTCTACCCTTCAGTCGATCGGGAGGTGGGCAAGGCATGCTGGGATCACCCTTGAGCCACTCATCAATGACGTAATAATAAAACTGTTTGCTCCATAGTAACCCCGCGTAGGCCTGGCGCGAAACTGTCACTTCGTCAACTGAGAGGAATTCTAGTGACAGAAAAAAAAAAAATAATAATACAAACTAAGGGTCGCCGTAACTTTGGGCGACTAAGGGCGACTTAAGGCGATTTAAGGCCACTTTACCAAAGTAGGCCTTTCGCTTTAAATTTTAATTCTTTTATATTTCAGTCATTCAGCCATTCTCATTCCAGAAGAGATTAAAAAAACGCATCCTAAAATGTACGTTATAGCAGAACGTTGTTAATTTGAATCTCTGTTAGCTTAAAGGGGCAGTGTCACCTATTTCAGTGTCACTTTGAATAGAATCATTAAAATAATGTCTGGTTCACTTTTATTAGTGGATGGCTAGAATGAACATGGATTGCAACTTAAAAAAATGGGCCATTTTTTTCAAGTTCTTCCAGTGTACTTAGAGAAGTCGCCAAAAGCTGGTTATAGTTTGTTCTTCCCAGGAAATATCACTTAATGTTTTCTTCCCGGTTCTCTAGGAGCAATTTCATGTTAGCAGAACGGTTCTTGTTGTCAAATATTTGAGTAGTTTTGATTAAAATACAGCAAAATCGTCGCGACAGTGTCCCTTTAACATTCTTC
The DNA here is from genome assembly GCF_977016875.1 of Pavona decussata. NCBI lineage: Eukaryota > Metazoa > Cnidaria > Anthozoa > Scleractinia > Agariciidae > Pavona > Pavona decussata. The sequence goes on along the minus strand of NW_028145494.1, from coordinate 1,643,714 downwards.
TTAATTTGATCTGAAAGCAGATCTGTTTTGGCATTAATGAGTATAAAGTGAAGATAGTTGGTGTTGCCGAAGGGACTGTCTACTGCGTCTCCAGCTTTCCAGACTGCATGTAAAAGAAGAATTATTGAGTACATTTACCACAAAGAATAATCAGTGAAGACAAGCCTTGTAGAGTCTTAATTAATATACAGTTTAATGATCCTCTTACCTGGTATGACAGTCTTGTAAAACTCATCGGCTTCATGTTTTCTCCGAGACAACACATCATCAAAAAGCGTTTCACCGAATGGCATGGGCACTCTATCATTACAGGCTGAGAGGCGACAGCGAATAGTGTGCTGTCCTCCAGAAGGGACTGTAAGGACATAATGCGCTGCCATCTTGGTACCCTCCTGGAGTGGATTGACAGCCTTGTTTTCATTGTCGATGACGTAGCGATGAAATGCATCTTTTGTATAAGGTGACATACTGGCTGTTTTGAAGAGTTTCTGTTAGGAAATACGAGAAAATGAGGTAAGATATAAAATGCTTGTTATTGAACTTTTTCGTAATCCGCAGGGAACAGCCAAGTAGCTTGTTGAGCTTGAACTGGTCACAGAAGTCAATGATGTTTGAACTTTTTAAAGGGAGATTATAAGCATGGATTAAATAAATAAATAAATAAATAAATAAATAAATAAATAAAACGGAAATACACATCTAAACAACACACCAAGCCGGTTACCCTTCTAAACACACGAACCAAACAATTCAAATCTTAATTTTCCCCTATTGACTGGCTTTGACTAAACTTTCTTATTGTCTTTACAAATATTCTAAATATCATATTTACGGCGTCATCTTATAAAAGACTTCCGTTCCTGATGGTAATTTTTGATGACAATAAACCTTGAATAGATAAACGGCCAAACAAGCAAATAAACGAATTAATTAAGGCAAATTTCTTAAACGTGATAAAAGCACAGAATTTAGCAAATTGTTTGAAAGTGTGAGAGAATGATTTTATCAAGCTTCGATATTTTTACTGGTGAATTCATTAGCCAGAAATTTTCATAGTTGAAACGTGTCCTCCACAGAAACAAATAGTCATGGAAAGTTTGGCAAAGTGATCTCAAACCTGCTGCTGAAACTTCCAATAGTCCGTATCTCCCTCTCCCACACAGATGTTTAAAACTTTCGGTAGGAATGTATCAATGATTGCCTGTTGTGCGAGTAGCTTCAAGTTTTCTAGCTCCACCCTACCTCGCAGTTAGTTTCATTCTCTGTGAAAAGCAGCTCCGGTCCTTGTCCTTCCTGATCAGGGCCCACAGTAAAAGCATATTTTCCTAAGCTTTCATGGTAGCATTCCACCTGTCCGGGCGCTGTTTGCACCATCTTTGGCCTCTTAGTGCACCCTTTTGACTTTGAACCCCCCAAGCACGTGCACGCCTCGTGATCACAGCCCCAGCTCCACGTGTTTCTGAACCACAATGTCGGTAGCAGGTGCACTCGCGCTTTTTCAGGTCCACGGTTTGCTATGGTAATTTTGATGAGTACATCATCAGGGGTGTTCTTGGAGTACTCTACGAAAACGTCCCAGTGGCACCCGTCATCAAACACTCCTGGAGTAATGAAAACAAACATTATAAACATTTTTTGGGGGGCCGTATTGAAATTTGCTTGGCTTGATAGCGGGTGACCTGCATCGTTTGCAACGTCTTACATGGTTGGTCAAGAGAACAAAAGAACGAACAACTGAACAATGCTCTCAGCCTTAAAAAAAAAAAAAAACGATGCAGCTGCAGGTTATGAAGGTCCCGTGAAAATAGAGCGGTCATTTTGACCGCATTTTTGTTATAAGCCGTTTTAAACAATCCCAGTAAATCCGGATTTTGCTATCAGTCAGTCAGTCAGTCAGTCAGTCAGTCAGTCAGGCAGGCAGGCAGGCAGGCAGGCAGGCAGTCAGTCAGTCAGTCAGTCAGTCAGTCAGTCAGTCAGTTAATCGATCGATCGATCAATCAATAAATCAATCAATCAATCAATCAATTAGTAATTAAGGCATAAAATTCTACTTGGGAGCTCGTCTGTAGTTAACACTAACTAATACTATGTAGAAGTACAGGTTACTATAACTTGAACTTTAATACTTGTAAGGTAGTGACCAATATCCAATTTCTCCTCACATATAACACTTAATGATCAGCCATTTAGGCATATGTGAATAAGGTATCGAAATAATCATCAAAGAAAAAACTCTCTTGATGCTCAAACAAATTCACTCAACTGGTGCCGTAAGAAATATATAGAGAGCAATAAGGAGAATGTCTATGTGGATCAGGCTGGAGCTAAAGCAATTTACTCTTGGTTATTTCCGCCGTTGAAAGTAGAATTGACTATGTATTTCTAGCTAGCGAGAAACCTGATTTCCTTGTCCGCTTACAGTATTGGCGTTACTGCAGTCGTCCCTTTCACTTGTATATACTTTTTAGCGTGAAAATATCAGTTGCCGAGATAGCTCAGTTGGGAGAGCGTCAGACTGAAGATCTGAAGGTCCCTGGTTCAAATCCGGAGAGTTTGCGTGAGCTCTGAATAATCCCGGGTCTTGGCAATCCTTTATTTTTGTCGATTTGTCCGTCACGTCACATATCTACGGTTATTGTAATACTACGCAGATAAAAAGTTTCTTTATTTTTTTTATTTCAACAATGTTAAACCAGAAGTCAGGCTTCCGTTAAAAGGAAGTTCTTCCTATGAAGCCTGGAGCGGGTTACTAATTTAGATATTCTGTCATGCATCCCCGAGTAATTGACCGCTCGTCACTGAAATGTAGGCTCTTTTATTTACTTTTAACCGTTAATCCATGAAGCCACTGGTTTAGTTTCAGTGTTTTAGACAACTTGTAGCAAACGTCCAGTTCAATGACTGTAATTCCGCGACCCGGCTTCAGTTGATAATCGTTTCCGACGTGTAAGTAGCGCCGACCGAGAGCACATTGTATGTCTTTTGTTTGTGTGTGTTGTTTCGCAGATGTAATATTTTCTGACGGTCTTTCGGTTCTTTTGTTTTATATCATTCGTGCTTTATTCTCACCAAAACCCGATAATTTTTGGGTCCATGACTATCATTTGCTAAAATTAAATGGAGATGGAAATCACAGCCTACTGATTTCACTAAGCTTTATCAGTTGCCAAGATAGCTCAGTTGCGAGAGCGTCAGACTGAAGATTTGAAGGTCCCTGGTTCAAATCCGGAGAGTTCGTATAAACTCTGAAAAATCCCGGGTCTTGGCATATCTTTTTTTTACAGCACGTATACAATTTCCCGGAATTTTTTAGAAAACGTCATATTCGTCCTTACACAAGGACATTACACGGATATTACACGGTGGCGCGAAGATATAAATTTTATTTTTTAGTGGTAAAATATTGCTTTTAACACGAGAAAATAAAATTTATATCTTTAAGCCACCGTGTAATTTTCTTTTTATTATATAGACACGAGTGTTTTGCTGACTGTTTGCACAAACAACGGTGAAAAGCGGGAAATGACGTCATCAATCTCCCCACTAGTGAAGATATGGAAAATTCGCCACTCGAGTCCCGGATGTAGTTACGTATGAATTTTACGAGTGGTGTATTTCCAGTTAAACACTCGTGTCTATATAATAAAAAGATATATTTTGTGTTTTACCTGTGTCAGCCAGTTCAAATTCTCGGTCCTCTATGGTTCTTTGCTTATTCTCGGTGACTAGCTTTGCATAAGGATATTCGTTTTGTGGGTATTTGTACAAAGCTTTCATGTAAGAATGCGTAGGAGTGGAGTCCAGATAGTAGTAGCATTCTTTTACATCTTCACCATGGTTACCTGTTGAAATGAAGGCGAGATAATGAACAGTGAAGAAGTACCAAGACATTAAACTGTAAATGAACGAAAAAAGCAAGCCTGCATAAATTAAGAAATCGGTAAAAAACCAACCAGAGAAATAAACGCATGCAGTGCGCGGTGCAACCGGTGCCAAGCGCGGGAAACGGAAGCACGGGAAATACTTATGTGATTGGTGGTAAGCACCGGAAAGATAAAAACGCGGGAAACATGAAACCAGTGTCAATTTCAGTGGCGTTTGCCATAAGCGCGGGTAAACCAGTGTATGCAACACTACGATTAATTTTGGTTTGTTTTTACTTGGTTACGTAAATACCAGCAAGCATGTTTTCTCTGATTGGTTAGAATTAGAGCACATAGCATGCGCATTTTTTTTGGCAAACGTAAAACGGGAAAAGTTTAATTCAGTTTCACACTGATTTTGCTTTAGAATGACATTGGCCTTCTACAGGGGCCTTACCCTCATTTCCAGTAAGTCCAAAGAGCCTCTCTTTCAGAATGGGATCTTTCTCATTCCATAAAGCCAAACCAAAGCACAGCCGGCACTCACGGTCCGTGATTCCTAGCAAACCGTCCTCTCCCCAGCGATAAGCACGTGATCGAGCGTGGTCATGCGGGAAATATTCCCAGCTGAAAAGATAGAAATGGCATCTTTTTACTTGTGAGATGTTTACTGGAAGATCTGGAAGAGTTTAAATCTTCACTTTGTGGAAATCACGAGACTGCTAAATTAGTGACGTTGTTGGTCATCGGAAAATTTGACTGAAAGGCACTGGTTTTGTATATTTGGCTACAATTAACTGTCATCGCTAAGAGGTACCAATTCATTGCCACAAGTAGTTTCTGTCCCATTTTCCTTCCGGCCTGCTATGGGATAAAATCCCACTGGGTAAAACGCCATTTTTATAAATGTTTAAGTCAGATTAAACAACTATTAAATCTGAGACAAACTTTAAGTTATGTTTAAGACACTTAAACACATTTTAAACTGAGACAATGATTTAAATGGACATGTTAAATCTGGTTTAAGTTATGTTTAATAGAGGAGTAAAGTACTGAAAGATTTTTAAAAGTCCAATTCAAGCTGCCTTAAAAATACCACTAAATCGGGAGCTAAATCCATTGAAATATTTAGGCCTGGCTAAATTAACAATACTAAATTACATCTATTTGGAACTTAAGTGTAATTTAACGCCACCCGAAATATAGAATTAATTTTTCTAAATGTACCATTTGACTTGGGTTTAATTTAGCAGCTGATGCAGTTCAAAATGTGTTCTAAATCCAGGACTAGTTCAAGCTAAATTGAATACAGAATGGGGCTTTGAAAGTACAGAGATATATTCATGTGAAAATTGTAATCCACCTAAAATTCAACATCAACATTTTTATTTCGGAGATATAAATCAGTCTTCGAATGTAGTCATGAAGGAAAGATGGACCGGTCCGGAGGATAGTTGGAATTACTAAATGCCGATGTCACAAACATTTATGAAATCATGGCACAAATGAGCGAATTTACAGTTGTAAGTGTTAAACGTCCACAAACTTGAACTTGCCCTGCCTTGCAAGCCTTTTTGTATTTTGGATGCATTTAGTGCAAATTAAACAGATTAAAAACGTTAAATGGAGGATAAAAACTCGTGCGTTTACTACGAATTAAGTAAAACTTCATATTAGCTTAAAGCGTTTAATAGGTTAAGCAGCTTAACCTCTAAATAGGCGTTCCTTAGCAAGGAAGTGGAAGGAATTAAAAAAAAAAAAAGAAAAAACGTTCGTCGAGTCGAGAAAGCGCTGATGGTCGCACCGTCTCCTTCCCAAACCAGTGCTTTTTCACAGGCCAAAATCTATCAAATTTCAACTCCTACAAGGCAAGAGAGTTTCTTTCGTCACTTTTATACCGGGCATAATAACAAAACGATCCACTTGCCCACACAAGCATATTTGTCTCTTCTGATATTTTCTAACAGGAAACGTGACTAAAATTAACCGAGAGAAGGGCACTCCAAACAGCCACTCTATTTGATAGAGCACTTCAAGTCGTTTTACTAGACGTGAATGGAAATGGGTGCTGGGTGGTATACTCCGACGGAAAATCAAGTATTTTGATTCCAAATACCGTAGTCAAGAGGAGAGAGAAATAATCAGTAGGCACAGAAATCTTCAGTCAATCGGAGACAAATCAAGTGAAAAACTAAGATCCCCCTCTCCCCTTATTTTAATGATAGAAAAAAAAAAAAAACGGTGAGCTAAAGCCTTAGGGCACCGTTGTTTTTTAGCACGAATCCATTATCGATTTTTGAACCTAAGACTGTGGATCTCACCCCTCTTCCCTGAACAAAAGGTAGTATTTTTCTTTCTCATTCTAAGCTAAACAGAATCACGAGAGGCTTGTTTCCTGTAAGACCACACTGGACGAACATGGGTACGGTTTCAACAACAGGAAAACGGAAAAATGAAAACACACTGGGCAAAACGTTCGGACTAACAAATTCCTTCTTTCCATGTTTTGGGAATGGGCTCGTCAACTCGTACTTGAAGCGGAAAGAAAACTTACAAAACCTTTGCAATTTATTCGACTCACTGCATCCAAGGGTTCTTAAAAGAGTTTTTCCTTAGGTTTCCCTCGATCAATTGTGTGAAAGTAGATCATTTAAGAGAAACAAGATTTATTTTTCATTAATCATTTTGTTGATTGTACTTTTGAAATGATTTAATATCACACGTATCCCGGCTTGTCAATCGAGACTCATTTGTTTGTGTAGCACAAGTAATGATAAGTTCCCCATGGTCATTTCCGGAAATCAGAGGAGCATGCCAACCTGCCGGTCTAGCCATGCTCTTCGAGATGTAATTAAGCAAACAATGTTATAACATGCGCTAGTTAAGGCGAAAATGACAATAAGGTAATTATTTCTCACCAGCTTCCATTATAAGAGTAATCCTCCCGAACTGTTGCCCATTGCCTCTCGGACAAATAAGGCCCCCACTCTCTCCATCTCTTTTCAGGGTCATTCTTGTCTTCTTCAAGTCGTCTCCATTCTTCAGGCTGCTTCTTATACTCTGGACAACTTTTCTTCCGTTGCCATATATTACTGAAATTTCCATTTCTCAACTCGCGCCTGTTATTTTCTTGTTGCCTTCCTTTCACTTTGTTACGAAGCCCCGAAATTTCTGATACTGAGACGACAGAGTGACGACGTTTCGGAGCAGTTTTGTTTTCAGGAGTTTCTCTGGAGAGAGCTCGGTTGCTGCCCTCCATAGACCTTCTGTACGAGACTAACTGGCTAAGGGTATCCATTGTTCATTCAGTACAATCCTTCACACGATGGAACTCTGTTGGTCAAAAACATCACAGCCTGTAACTTACCGGGCTGATCTATCGTGTCTTGGCTATAGGTATATATATATAGCCGGCAACAAAATAATGCCATTATTATTTCACTCCTTTGGTTTCAAACTCACTGAACTTTCGGCAGTTTTTCTTTTCAGGACGAACCACTAATATTCCAGGATTAGTTTGTGTGAGGTCTTCGTTACACGTGCTTACACGTGCTTAATGTGTGGAGGGGTCTGTGCGGCCGGCCTGTAAAAGCATGTCATGTGAACTAGATGTGCGTGTGTTTGTTAGTGTAGTGTACGGGCTGAATCGAGAGTTGAATTGATTAGGCTTGAGACACGATAATTTGTTTTGAACATTATTTGGTTAAAGCCCAGGGAGGGATATTCCTTCTTAAAGCCTTGAAAATGCAAGGCTCCAAAGAGCTCCTATATAGACTACATAGCCTTCGGGCAGACGTCTCCTATTTCCTTTGTTGCACAACGATTATTCCTGAGGGGAGGGGGCAGCTGTACACAGGCTACTCCAATAAAAACTTTAAAGGAATACCCCGGCCTCCCCAGCCCCGTTTCGGAGTTGATGCTTACATGTTTGTCTGCAGAATGATGGCTTATGAGTCATGGCTGATCATTCGAATACAAACGTATCTTGTTTGAATAACAGTGTTTTCTTGAATTCTGAAGTAAACTTTCAAGTCAAGTGACTAACAAGGTGGTCAAAAATCGGGTTTCACTGTGAAAGAGGCGAAAGGGAGAAGACTGGGAGCTGAGTCATGGTATCCTATCGTATCCCGGAGACGTCCTTGGTAAAATTTTAAAACAACTGTCACGCTATTTACAAAATTCTTTATTGAGTTAAGTTACAAAAAATTTAGGGTAGGGTACTTGTGAAAGATGATAGATGAGGTCATAACCAAATTGTTGTAGACCACCATGATCTTTGGAGTTAATTTTTTGGTACATAAACTCCTGATGTGACACTATTCAAACTGATAACGGCATTTCCAGACATAAAAGAAAAAATCTCTTTCACTGCAGGCACTGAAAATCTTTGCAGTCGTCAAGTACGCAACACGTAAACAATTGCTGCGAAAAGTGTAAAAAAATCCCGGGAGTAAGACATCTTTTGATGGAACGTGTCACGAGATTTTCTAGAATCCAGTCACGTTTCATATTTTGGACCTTTTGCCCAAATATTATTTTTCTTTTCCCAGTGTCATCTCCGTCATCTCTTTGTGTATCTTACAGTTCATTTTTCTGTGGAATACGCATTAGCCTCAGGGAGTTTACACGCCTTTAACGGAAAGACAGCTCGTGTTAGTCTTGTGACCAGGTTGTGACTGTGTTCAAACTGAGAGCACGACGAAATCTTTATATACAATTATACATGCACCGAAATGATTCTTAATTCTGCTATGCCATACGTATTTAACCTCAGTTATCTGTTTCTCAAAAGGACGTAAACAGTAGTTGATATTTCCAGTAGTATAATTAACAAATCAACCACAGTTTTCTGTGGTCTATACTCATATAGCGCCACAAATTGACGTCATAAAATGTTCAAAACTCAAGTGAAATCACTCACTCACTGCCAACGGCTTATTTTCAATTGACAAAGCAGAAATTTTGACAGTTATATTGTAAAATCGTATTTTGCCCTTTGACTTCGCGTACAATGCGCTTACAATTAAGGGAAGTTATACCCAAACATCGTGTTGCCAGCCTTGAAGCTAAAAAACCAGGCCGAATCCTTATTATCACAACTGACAACCACTCTCCCAAGTTGTAGTGTAAAATAGGACGCTTACAAAGGCGATTTTTTACGCGATTTTTGTCGCATCGATATCTTGAAGCGCTCGAGCTAGCTAGCGATGAAAATCTCAAGTAGCAGCGATTTCGGTCCAATATGGGTGCGATTCGGTTGCGTTAAAACTGGGAATATTTGCTGCTTTTCTTCCTAAATCACTGCCAAGTTGCATGAAGTTCAGTTCGAAGCCGAAGTTCGAAACCTCTGCGATATCTTGGCGATAAATTTCGCCCAAATAGCTGACATCGCGAGCCCAAGCGCGCGGACAAAAGTTACGTTAAAGAGATGCAATCAGCCGAAGCCGGTCTTCAAATGGCTCAGACCCGAGTGATGACCGGCTTCCTGCGTTATGCCCTTTTCGAGAAGCCGCAGTGGTGACAAACATCCAGTTTCTCATTAAAGTATCACCACTTTATCAAAAGGACATGTCTCGGGAACTGTAAAGGGAATGATCACCTAAGATGTCCGGTGTATCACATCGAACGAAATCAAACGAAGTTTCCATCCGGCGAACCAAATCGAAGGATTGAGTTCGATTGTGTTCGGTCATCAAACGAAATCAAACCCAAAATTTTCTGGTGAGTGAAATCGACCTAAATCGCTCGATTTTGTTCGGAAATCAAACTTTGAGCTAAAATTCAAAATAAAGAGTTCTCAGTGTAAGCTGTCACGCCAAGGAACATTTGCATGAACAAATTAACTGAACAGGAAATTATTCTTTTCTATAAACGCATTGCACATGAGTCCGTCCCGAAGACGTCCGTCGTTTATATTTTTGAGGTTTTTTGGGCTACTGCCCGCAAGCATTGGACTTCCTTGGCCAGGACTTCCTCTTGCAAGTATAACAATCACTGTACAATTTAAAGTCACTTTGAATCAGCCTCATCCCATGTAATTTCTGTCTGTTGTTAACAAACAAATAAATAAGTTTAATGCCGTTGAGGGAATCAACGAGTTTTAGGCTTTGCAGGTTATATATATTGCCCTATCTCGGCTAAGATACACTACCGATCGAGGTAGCGGAATGTTCAGTCCGGTATGACAGTGAACACGTGTATTAAACTTTAATCTATTCTCATAGAAACGCTCAATCATTATAATCTAGCAAGTGTCTTAGGCCCAGTTCAGACGCCGAACTTTTCATGAGCCGAACTTAATTCAAATTAAGGTCGGCCCAAATCACGAAAATCCCGCCTTTTGATTCAGACGCCGAACTTAATTTACTTGAAGCAAAACCAATCGAAATGTTAGCCGTTTTTCTTTTATTTTTTATTTTTTTTTAGTTGAAATACGTTATAATAATTTATGCATTAGGTTCGGCTCATGAAAAGTTCGACGTCTGAATCAAAGCTGTTCCAAAGCCGAAATTCCCGGCTGAGCCAGGCGGGAAGAACGGCTGAGCCGTTCCAAATTGAAACAGCCGTTCTCAACTGATTCAGACGCCGAACTTTTCATGTACTTAATTCGAGGTATTAGGTTCGGCTCATGAAAAGTTCGGCGTCTGAACCGGGCCTTACGATTGAGAGGATAAAATGGAACGACAAAATCGATTTCTCTGTGATTCCCGGTTTAATTCAGCTTGCAGACTTTCTGTGAACAAAAAACACTCTTTCCCTGTGTTTTATGAACGATCAATGAACTGTAAAATGTAATTTGAAATATGAAATAAAGGAAACAAAAATTCCGATGGCCTTTACGTACTGTCTCGACTCTGAATCATTTTACGTATCTAGAGTTGAAAAGCCAAACATTCGATGTTGTTCGATAATTTTTGTTTTGCAGTTGATTTTGTTCGATGACTAAACAAAACCGAACTTAAAAGGGCGAACGCTAGATTTGTTCGATGTGCAATTTTTTGCGAGTTCGATTCCGCTCGATAACGATTGAGTGAAATTTGTGGTTCGATTGAGTTTGAAAACCGGACGTTTCGATGTGATACACCGGAAAGATGAACAGTCTCTCGATTAAACAAATTCTCCTTAATACTAATGTAAATTTGAGAACTATATCAATGGATACGGTGACGAGAATATGAGTGTTGATAGAGGGATTTGAAAGATCAAGTCAACAATTACATTAATTTTAAAAGATCAGATGTTCATAGTAAAGAAATGTTGAAAAATGCAACCAAAATCATACTGTTTCCTAATTTTAGGCTTTCGATTCTGAACCGCTCGATCGGAAACTGTCCTCTTCAAAGTTTAAAAACACGTAATAGCACATATAAGTATTCACTAAATGTACTGAATTTCTTAAAGAAAAGAAGATAAAAACCATTGAAACGCCCCTTGATATCGATAAACTAATTTCGCCAGTAAAGCCCAACCTTTGTTCGTAATAACTATGTTGTATTGTGTAAATGTAATGTTTAAGTATAATTTGTAAAATCCACATTTTGAGGGTTTTAGATTAATTATAAAATCCGCTGTCTCTTTTTTCTCCTTTTTTTTTTATAAGATTGTTATTTTGTGGTTAATAATTACTGAAAAAAAGTTACCTTTTTTCTAGGAGTGTTATTCCTTCAGTTTACGTTCAGTTTCAGGATAATGATTATGACGCTTCAACGAGCGAGTAACCAAATTTATGGTCCATGCTTTCTCTCTTCCGCAGAAGTTCGATGAGGCGTTAGTATATCCGCTAAACGAAGAGTGAGTACAGGCGCGGAAGCTGAAAGAATCATCAGGCTTCCACCGAATTTTACGCCTGTACTCACTTTTCTCAGCGGCGTCTGCGTAGGAGGTTAGCAAAGACGGAACAGGTAAGCTGTTACGCCTCAGGTATTTCACGTACCTTGATCACTTTAATTGCGTTTCCCTTAATCATGAAATAATATTCCCTGATTAAGTCTACCTTAAGAAGAAAGAGAATAACTCAAAGTTTTAGTTTTCGATCAACATTTCTATGAGCGAAAACGGCCCGCGAGGCGAAACCGCCGGTGGGAAACAGAGACAACAGCAAAATGATTGCAAGTGGAAAACGACACGTATTTTCGAAAATACTACAAGATTAATTGTCCTTTCCAACGGACAAAGAATACGTGACCGTTGATTATATATTAAACAAAGGAATCCTTTGCGATTCATCTAATCAGATTGGCGTTTTCGCACCGTTAGCACTTGGGCGACAAAACCCGGCTACACAGCTATTTCAATTAGTTTTCGGTTTTTTAAGCCTCGAACTTACATGACAAGACCGAAAGAAAGTATGGGCAGCTGTAAATCTTGTATTTTCACTGTAATTTCACGGTTGTCAGTAACAGTGGTCATAGTAATGTGATGACCACGCGCTGTGCTTGACTGGACATCACGTTAATGTGTCCGGATTCGATTTTTTAGCGGAGTATAATTTACTTTAATTTAAATTCAATTCAACTTTATGTGAATGTAAATATATGAAATATATATTTTTATGTTTTCTTTCTTTTATTTGATCAACTTTATCTGTTTGGAAGAATACGATTTAGATTAAGAAAACAAGGAGGAACAGTACGAAAAGTGAAAGGTTCGGAGAAAGTCGTTCACTCATAACAACGTGGCTAATATCGTGCGACTACACCCGCCCGCCTCTGATCGCTCTCGATCACAGAGGGCAGGGACAATTAGAGGTGGATGTTTCACAAGCTATTAAAGCAGCCAAGTCTTAATTCGACAAGAATCAGGGCAGTTTAATTGACAGTATAACATTGAACAAATTTGCCTGACTAGCTTATCTAATTAAGTCGCATCAAGAGTAGCCTCCCACGCAGTCGTTTTTAGGGGACTCGTGTTACCTCCTCCCCACAAACGAGTCACCTAAAAACGACTGCGTGGGAGGCTACATCAAGAGTGGCGTCGAATACTAAAACCAGTAACTTAAAAACAGTCAAATCTATATTCTGTTCGATTTTTAAGCAGCTCACGTTTCGCGATTCATTTATGCTTGTATGTGCCATTACTAGGCTAACTTATTGCGAACTTTGCCGGTTTTCGGCTATAAAGTGAAACTGTTCAACGCGACATATTAAGCCTAATAATTAAGGGTTAGTTTCAATTCATAATCCATGTGTATCTACAATATTGATATCTGCTGGGAGAAGAAACGAAGGGATTCATACACAAGGCAATTACTTCAGGGTCATAGCGCCTCAAAAGAGGTTACAGGAGATGAAGGCATGAGAACCTATTTGTGTTTCATTAGTTTGAATATTTAGAGACCAGAAAAGGTCAGACGTCCACAATACTCCGTGATACCCAAGGCCAGGTTATTCGAAAGCCGATTAACGCTAATCCCCGATTAAAAGTTAACTGAGGTTTTCGTCTGGCTCCTTAACAATGCCTTTTTAAGGCTAATTTTAAGCTAATGGTATAGGAAAGTCCAAATCAAAACTGAGGGACAAAAATCTTTCGGAAGCATCCTTCATGATTAGCAATTAGACTCCAACCAAAGTTCTCGTTAACCCAAAATTAGCTTAATCGGGCTTTGAACAATCTGGCCCAGAATCATAATCTAGTTCTCGGTCGCGAGCGCGACTCGGTGTTTTTTTCTCGTTCTTTCCCGTTTATTTTCGAGCAAGAGAGAGACTGATCCCAGTCTACTGAGTTCTTGGTGAATATACGGTTTGTAATTCGTCATACGCAGTGCCGTGATATGGCTTTAAATCAGAACAAAAGTAAGAAATATTCTCTGGGTCATCAGTTTGTCTTATGACCTTACAGCAGCTGAGTCTTGAATCCGCAGCAAAAGGTCATAGACAGGCAGGAACCGTGCGAAACCAGGGCATGTTGTACCGCGAAAGCAGATGGACCGAATAACAAATACATCATACCCTGAAAATTTACCAAGAGTTAATAAATTCTGATCCATCCAAAAAAAAAAACAATTCAAGAGTCCCGAACAGCACCGGACAACAGCTCTACTTGAACAATCACCGGCCTCATAATTTCCTTATTTAAAGACTCAAAAGAGAGAACCTCCTTTTACAGCACTAGTGCCAGTAATTAAACAGCACCACACGGAGTAGTTGAAAAATTGTTTTCATTCACTTTCCGCTAATTCTTTATCATCTTAGCTAGTAACCCGCTACGATTAGCGTGAGCAACCTGCGAGTTGCAGCATATTTAATCAAAATGCAGTAACTAAAAGGTAATTGTAATTTGTAAGGTACATCAAACAAGTTATGTATGTATGCATGAAAATAATGAATGAATACAATCAGTAATGCGTGAAAATGTGAATGTGCTGACTGCAGAAGAGTGCTGCTCATTTAAATGTAATTTTCCGGTACCTTTTTCAGACCTGGCCTCTCATGAAAATTCATACTACCCATTCTTAGACCTGGTCTCTAGAATCCATAACTATTTTCAGAGTTTCAGACCAAAACAGTTAAAATCTATGCCCCATTTCACCAAAACGGCTCAAAACCATACACTTTGGGGCAGCACATACCTACATAGCTTATATAGTGGAGTACATCAGGGAGACCTCAATCGCTTTCATTAGGTGAGTGATTATGTAAAACTTCTTGAGCAGTCTCAAATGTTAGAACAACATCAAGTGCTACTCTAATAAACTAGCGGTATACAGCATTCGCCTGAACGGCCACACTCTATCGGTTGGATTTCATTCACTGATCAAGTTACATGTCACCAAACTGACTCTAGAAGGTAAAAGGTGAACAGAACATGCACACCAAAGGACAAAACAACTCGCAGTAACATACCTTTGAACTAATGTTCAGATTCTCTTTTCTGTCAAATGTCCCAGCTGACGAGTGGCGATTTATGCGTCTACGTTCACCGGTCCAAGTATGAAATCATTTTATCGTGCTTTCGCATCACTCCACTTTCCTTGTCGCGACAGTGCAGTTTATTTCGACCATTTGTTTTGTTTATCCTCGTTTGGAGCCTGTTAAACTGGTTTCATCACTACCAGTTCAACATTCGCCCAACATTTGTTGCAACAAATTTTAGGAGCGTTTGGACAGGTTGTTTTTGCTTGCGGCTCGTACCACGAGTATACGGTACCTAACGAATTGATCGAGAGTAACTGAGTTTAATGAATCAGGATGAAAAAATGGTTACATTTTTATTCAAGCATCGCTTGACTCCAATGCCTAATTAAACTCCCGTTTGAAAGGTACAACTTACATGTTCACCGCAGAGTTAACTCTGATTCATCATTTCCACCGTTTGAAAGCCCGGGTCTTTCAACAGAACAACTTAGTGTACAATAATATGAAGTTGTCATAACCGGAAACAACAGACCTGGAGAGTACTAAAAAATAACTTTAAAATACTTGAACTAGCGCAGTCGTTAAAACTGTACAGTTCGTTCCCAATTTCACGTCAAGTTTTTTGTTAAAGAAGCGGTGAACAAAAGCCCTAAATTTTGGCGGTCAACCAAAAATTGGAAGAATCTTAACAGAACCAAACGATGGACAAACAAGGAACACATGTTGGACATTTTCGTACAGCAAGGTTCCATTAATTTACGTTGAACAACGGTTGAATGGCTTTAGTTATTGCCACATTCAACACGGCACAGTACACTGTACAACATTTGTTGAACAGCAATGGAAACATTAGTTGATCAACTCTTACAAACTTATGAATGTTGACCTGAATGACTGTAGAAATTAACGTGACATTTTATGGCCGATTTAACTGCAAAATGTTACTCAACTGCGCCAAAATTAGTTGTGCTGGAAAATTAATATAAGAATAAACTATAACAGTCCTCTAGAAATTTTAATTTCTGAGAGAATCGAATGCCTTGCTCACGCTGTTTGTTTAAAAGGTCATGCTTATTATCACGAGCATAAGAAAGTTTCACTGGTTAAGAAATTCAAGTCCTGGTTTTGCCCAAACCCATTTACCTCGAATTGCTACTCTTCATTTTGTTCTATTCTTAAATTATTCCTGAGTTCAAGTATACTTCAGGGACAAAAATTTAAACTGCCGCGTGTATTCTATGGCTGTGGATCGCAACGCAACTGTATCTTCTGTAGTTTCAAACGTCGCGCTAGTTTTGCGCAAGCTGGCTCTGTTGCAGAAGTTCACTGCAACACGACTTCGTCTTAGTCATCGAATTTAATTTGGTAAAAATTATAGCTTTTACAAAGGGTTGTACGAAGGAATTGACAATAAATTGTACTAAAATGTATTTACAACTTATTAATAAGTTCATCTATAACGAGTACTTGGTGGTAGCCTCCGAACAAGCCCCCGAGAGCTTGCTCAGAAGCGTGGCGGTCGAGACCACAACCTCGTCCCCAGGGCTTTCGGGATATTCAACCCTGCCTGGGATGAGGTCGAGTCTTGTTACGAGAAAGAGGGAAGAACAGAAAAGGAAAGAAAACAAAGAGAGAAAAAAATGAAATTTAATAAAAAAAAAACAGATTAAAAAAAGAAAGAAAGTGAAGAAAAGAACATTAGATTTCGTAAGCATATACCGGGACTGGAAACGGCCGCAGTAACGATGTGTTCGTAAAAAGCCGAGGATACGGTGTGGAGCAAAAAAAAGACAGCAGACAAGGGAGTCAGACTCACTAATACAAAACAGACGAGGAGGTGAAAAAAAAATTGCTAGAACAACTGAAAAATATATTGTAACAAATTATCCTGATATTTCGCCGTGTTTACAACACAAACCTTCCTCGGCGGCTGAACGCGAAAAAAGTGAGAAACATAAAAAGATCGTTACAAATAACTGGCTTAAAATTTAAATGCGTCACAATGATTGGTTCTTTAGGACTAAGTTACTTGTTTGAGATATGTCATCGGCGTGCTTCGTCACGTCTATTTTAACAAGAGGAGGTAAATGTTTAAGCTTTGTTGGTTAAATGAGCTTCACGAGCCTTTCTACCTGAGTCACGTGTGTTGCATTTAAGTTTAGAGCTTCTTTGACGTTTGCAAAAACACTTAAGAACTAAATAGACACTTACAAATTGAAGCGGACAAAATGAACAATTAACGTTCTTGCGACATTGTCGTACAGTTATAGCTGCTATTTCGAACATCTGTTTGTACAAGCTTCATAGGCAGCTAAACATGCTTGGATATCCTTCAGACCAAAGAAAAACTCTGGATGCAAACCATACCATGAAGCTGCCGCGATGATCACGGCTCCACAGGTCCCAGAACCAGCCCAGCATGCGGTCTCGCAAACAGACCGCGCACAGCCTGAGGGAGTGGTGGTGACTGACAGGATGAACATGATCAAGATCTTAGTTACAGCATTCATCTTGGTTCTTGCAGAACTACTGTATTCGATCCGCCGTTTGGAGCCTTTAAAAAAATGGTGGAGAATAGTAAGTGAACTGAAATGATTTGGAGGAAAGCAGGCGTGACCGAATCCACTTCTTAGAACTTTCATTTACACAGTAGAGACGGCGTACTACTGGCTTTTGTTTCATGTAGGATCACCAATTTGCTAAATTATAAAATACATTATACTGTACCATTATCAACATGTTAATGATGATAGAATACATTCAACTGAACTGCATCACTAATTTGTTAATAATTATAAAATACATTATACTGAACGACCAAACTACCGAGATCACCTTAATTAATAATGATAATTCCTTAACCACCACCTATTTGAACAACATCTTTTTCGAGTCCTTCGAGCTGAAGTCTACTGTATAGATGGTAAGCATTAAAATAAGCGAGTTTTGCCGTTTTAAAATAAATTTTAGATTTAGGGGAGTCTAGCTAACACGACTTCCTTCCGGATGCTTTTTGGCATGTTCGCAAATAGCTCTAAAAATATGGCAAACAGTGTCCTTAAAAACCCTTCTTGTTCACTTTAATCGCATGTTTAAAGGTTTGCTGAGATTCATTCTCGATTGATAGTGTAAATACACTGACATTGTGCTGATGCGCGTTTCAAGAATTAATAGAGATTTAGAATTACGAACACGGCAAACGAGAAACGGCAGAAATGACCACGTAACCATGTAGTTGTCCTTCAGTTGCCGCTCGCTGTTTTCAGTTTCTCAGTAACTCGCCGGAGTAGTTTTGTGTTAGCATCAAACAGATGCCAGAATTATTTTGCACTATTCTCATCTATGTACTATGATCTGGAGCCACTGAGGCATATAGATTGTAAATAAGTTCGGTGTATATCTAAAGAAAATCTTACTTCTGACATGAAAATTTGTCCGACGTTTGTTAGTGTTGACGTAAGACATGTCCCAAAGACTATGGGTCAGTTATTAAAAGACAGTTTAGACGGTGTTTAACAAAACCACGTTCTAAGCTATATTCAATTTTGCTAACAGTCATATCTAAACATTGTCTGCTCCTGACGATAACAAGAAGGCTTGCCTTCGAATTCCAGACTAGAAAACTATTCATCTACGTAAAATAAACCTCTTATAAACAGATTTGGAGGCCCACTGATTGCTTTAAGCCGCGGCTTAAGTTAGACACTGTTTAAATAACTGGCCCTGCCTTTGCAGAGTAAATGGCCGGTTTAGATCAATGACATGCAGTGAATTTTAATGACCTCAGCGGATGCAAACCTCAGTCTACACAACAAAGGTCTTACTAACTTATTTACTTTATGTCATATTTATGATTAGCTAAAACAATGTGAAAGATCTTTACATGATGTCTCTAGAATCTCTTGTACAGAAAGTTACTAGAAACTTTGTACGAAGTTTGTTTAATGGTGTTGATGTAAGATATGTTCCAAACACTGGCGGTTTAGATTAGTGACAATGAATTTTTTTTAATGACCTCAACTGCGAACATCAGTCTTCAAGTAATATTTATGATCAGTTAAACCACGTAACGAGAACAAACTCTACCATATCTCTAGTATCTCTTGTACATAAACGTTACTGGAAAGAAGCCAGAATTGCTTGCATAATAGAAATCAGTCGACAGCTAAATCTCCACAGAATGCTTGCCGTTTTGTTTCTACCCAGTTTCATTTGATCCCTCCTCAGTGCTCAAATCCGTGTTACTCACCTTCGAAAACAAGACCTGTTGTCAAAAGGAGCTGAATTAATCTTTGATTTTGGCAGGCGTACTTGGATACTACTTGCAAAAACAAACTAAACAAGAACTTTTGATACACTATCTCTCCCGAGATGGCTTCTGGGAATGGTAGACAAAAACTTGTTTGATTGGTTTGGTAATGACTTCAAACATCATATTCACCGCGTTCCCGCGTCCGTTGAAGTAAATATTGTGATAATTCAAGCAGCAATTAAATAAGATGAGGACAAGGCGACATGGAAACTTATTGGCCTGCTCACTTACTGATCATGAAGATTCCATTAGGCGTTATTTTCGTTTTGTGTTAACTATTCCTGACCAATAAGAGAGTATAACAGCAATGCCTGATCACAGGCTTCGACAGACTGCTCACATTTCTCATTACAGTTGTAGTTTTAGGCTGCGTAAAACCTGATTTTGAAGTCTGGTATCCAGTTGCTACTTCACTGATTTTCGTAAAAATTTACTCAGAAGGATGTGACGGGTGTGTGCGTTTAAAACATTTTATCCTTCACTTTTGTGATTCTCTCTCAAAGTGAAATATTTAGCAGTGAAAACGGAAAGTGTTCAGCGTCTGGTAAGGTACGGCGAAGTCGACTTTTTCCCAGTCTCCTGGCGCGTAGCCGTTGTTTTGATTGCCACGCACGATTTCGCTTCGTAATGTCCATTTCCGGTAAATATTCTAGGTTTCTGTGTGCTGGTAGAAAACGCTTTGAAAACACACTTCCTTTTTTTTAAATCCCAATTTAACAAACTAATAAAAGGAATCGGCTTTTGGGGACTCAGATGTATATGAAGAGGACAACCTGGACTCATAACTTCGCGATAAAAATGTCAGTTTCCAATGATTCAAGATGGCGTCAGAAACTGCACCCGTTTATTTACACTGCACTCTGATAACCTGCGGCGTCATTGTTTTTATGTCTAGGTGCATTGTTTTGTTGGTCGTTCTTTTGTTCTCTCCACCAATAATGTAAGTCGCCCCAGTACGCTCATTGATTGGTTAGTTACTCTACCCTACAAAACCGGTTAAACGAGTTCTGGGCCATTTTTCCCGGAAAACAGTGACAAGAAAAATTCCTAGAACTGGTTTGCATATTAAAGTTTGTTGGGTGCGACGTCGCTGGAGTGAACAAAATATCTTTCTGTTATTGATCGACTGATTGAGTTCAGCTTCTTCTAACAGCAGCTTGTGTACGTGCTTTTGTTTGTCTCTGTTCGAGGTAAGTTTCGTGATCGTTCAGACTTCATAGGATTAAATGAAACTACTATAATTATGAAAACGCAAATTACAGGCGCCCGATGAGGGCAATATTGTTTATTCTGTTCACAGATCATTTAATAGTCTCAAGGCACATTTTTGTATGCTAATACTGTTTGTTAGTTCTGTTCAAATTCTACGGCTAAAAATTTACGTCGCAGAAAGTTTTAGGGAACGGAATATCTTGTTCTCCAAATTTCCGAGCTGCTGTTGGCTTTCAGTTAATCAGTGCTAGATGTCCTTTAAACGACATATTTGCCTCTACGAAAACAAAGCAAAATCATCAGGGGGCTGTTTTCATGGAGGGGGGAAGATCCTAGCACTAGGAAGATCCGAGAAGGCGGAGAAACTTTTCGAAGTGGTTACGAAGTGGAAAAGGAAAAGAAGAATAACTGTCGGCCTTTAGCAGCTGAACACCCGGCTGCCGCCACGTTTGTTCTTTTTGTCCCTAGTACTAGGATCTTCCGAGCGAAAGTAGTTTATATGGTGCATGGGTATTCCTGGTGCTAGAAACTTCTTATCTCTCAGCTAGGAAGTTTCTATCTCAAGGAAGATCCTAGCACTAGGGCCAAGTACAACTTTTTGCATGGAAACTGAATAGAGAAAATATATGGCGCTAGGATGATCCGCCCTCTAGGATCTCGCTAGTTCTAGGATCTTCCTCCCTCCATGTAAACAGCCCCTAGATTTCCAGTGTTGCAAAAGTTTGAGGTGAGACTTCGCTAAACCATAGTTAGTAGAAAACAAAACGCTAGTTGTTCACAAGAATTTAGTGAGATTATCACTAGAAAAGCCTTCGATTCGAACAGATATTTGTGAACGAATCATTTGGTGCCCTTGCGGATTGGACGCTGCTATGTTTATTCTAAGTTGTATTTTTCGTACATCAGGGGGTGGGCATGTACTAAAAACCGAAACGGTGAAACGAAACGAAACAACCGAAACAAAATGAAACAACTGAAACTAAACGAAACAAAACTATTTTGAATCATTCACTGAGAGGTTAAATTTGGTTCGTTTCGTTTGGGTGGTTTCACCGTTTCGGGTTTGTTTACTCGTTGCAGGAGTCAAGTTGGAGTCACGAATCAAGTTCAAGTCAGGTTCCGTTCTTCTACTGCATTTTCTTTTTCCTTTTATTTCGTTTTTGTCTTGATACAGTCAGTCTTTGATTGTGATTCTTGCTATAATAATGATGTGGCAACTGCTTTTCGAAGCATCAAGCATGAACGAGATATTTTCTTTTTTAACGTGATCGCGAGAGTTCATTGTTGGTACCAAATTAACCCCATTCCTCATTCATTCACGTCAATATATAACAAACTGGATAACAACAAGAAGACATAAAAAGAATAACTAAAAAAGAGAAAAATAAAAGTTGGATCCTGACTCGAAGTTGGCTCGTGACTGGAACCTGACTCGGGATCGAACATGACTCGTGCAATGAGGAAACTAACATCAGAGGTACCCAACAAGTCAACAATATTTAGTGGAAAAAAATCATCGTCTGCTATTTTCCTAGATCGTTTACGATCATTGAAAAAGGATATTTTTGTATCCTAACACCTGTTCGGATTCTTAAGTTGAATTTTAAGTCGCTGGCAGAAACCCTTTAGGGAACAGATCGCTATCGACCGATATCACGCGCTGCCATTGTTGATTCCGAAAATCCTAGCTGGGCTTCTAATTTATTTCGCTCTTAACAAAATTTTTTCGCCCCTTCGAAGACACAAGAAGTAATATTTTTAGACGACAATACAGCAAAGAAAGCGCAAGTTTTTTTCCACAATTCATGATCAATCCGAATTTCCGAGGCTTCCAAACAGATATGCACCCAAATGAACCCGCTTGGGTGCCCTTGCGACATGTACAGAAAAGTCAAGAAAAACATAGCAACGTGGTTGTTTTGCTTTGGCTGAGATTTTAAAACAACACCAAAACAGTGCCGCCGATTGTGTTCGTTTTTCAATGCGTTTTTGTGTGGAATGTCTGAAAGCACAATAAAATTAAACCAGGCTGGTTTTGAGTTTAATTTGCATCATGGCGAAGGCAATGACAAAGATGACACAGTTCAGAAAATCACTTGCGGAGGGTTCGCTACTTTGGCGCGGGCAGTTTTCGTCAAATAGTGACTTTATAAATGGAAAACTATACGCACAATCTTTAAGCCGGTTATATTAAAGGGTTTTAAAGTCTTCTATCCTTGGCAGTCTTATTAGTCCATACATACATTGTTAACAGCCATCAGCACAAGCGGTGGCTATTCACCTCTAGTATAACGATATAATTCTACCAGTCCCTTGGTACATCCTTATATCAGGGTTCCACTGTATATGTCACAGTCTCACGGCGTCGTTTCAGGAGTTTTGTTACACCAGACAGGGTATTTTTGGTGTGACTCAATGTTTTTCTTTAAAAAGCAATTTTTATTGGTTCAGTCAACAGGTCAGTCTGTTTGTGTTGATTTGAGATCTCATTTAGCCTTTTTTTGACAGAATATTTTGTTGAAAGCCTGATTCCCGTGTCTTCTTGACTAAAATTAACTCTTGAATGAAGTGAACAAACAGTCAGGCTTGTCGCTTTATTTTAAAGCAACAAATCAAGCTGAGATTTACCTACATAAATGTGTTGCATTTGTCGGAAACAAGCGACAGTTTTGGCAAGTTATCGACAGTAGATTAACGACCGGAAAATTTAGGGCATAACCGGCAACAGATACATACATGTCTTCATTAGAATTTCTTCTTATTGTTATAATCATGCAACGAGGGAAAATGAAACTGTTCGGAAGTCATAAAAGTATTAACTACTATTTTATCAGTCGAATCGAACATTCATTTTTTTTTTTTGCTAGCCCTCCAAAATAAGAAATTTCGCTTCGTTACACCTGTTTAAGAAGGCCGGGTAAACACTACCATTTTCACGATGTTCGGTTTCATTTTTGGTTTATTTAATTCTATCTAGTTCTTTTTTAACGCATTGTTGTAATCGTATTTAAAGCTATCGATTTTTGTAAAACCCTTTTGGGAGTAACTAATAAATTGTATTGTATTGTAAGCAAACTAGCAAAGGTTGCAGAGATTTTTTCTACATAATTACCAGCTTTGTACTCGAATTCGAGCATAATTCTAGCAAATACTCTGTTTTGGAGGGTGATGCCGAAAAGCATCATACTCCATTTTGAGGGCATCAGTGTATGAACCCCAGGTAGCTTTAGCTACTAATACTGCAAACTCACTCACCAACAAATCCTCACTTCTATTTCAGTTGCTGTTAGTCACAGTTTGAATTCTCATATCATAACGTCTTGTTTCAGAAAAAACAGGTATGGATGCTGTTAAGAAGATCTTCATTCTGTTCGCCCTCTTCGCCACTGCCAATTCAGGTCCCTTGGCTTATGGCGTTTGTCAGACTGGCTGTAATACGGTGTGGGTGGCCTGTGTAGCTGCCGCTGGGGGTACAGCAGGGGTCTCCACTGGAGGAGTGGGTGTTCCAGCTGCTATCTTGGCTTGTAATACTGCCCAGGGAGTGTGCATGGCTGCGTGCGTTGCTGCTGGTCTCTCGCCGACTCTGTAGTCCATCAAAGGCCTTAGCTAGGCATTGGAGTCAAGCATTAAACGTGTAGCTCTTGGTTACTGATGCAGTTTGTTAACGTTTCGCAGGACGTTAACGTTTTGTACTTTCTAATTGTTGTAGTCGTCAGGTTTTTTTTCTGCATGTTTGTTAGTTGCAATTCATGTTCGTAATTTCATTTGGTTTGGAAAAAATTTGGTAGAAAGGAACATGAATAACACTCTGGCCTCTCGCCGACTCGGTAAACTACCTCAAAGCTAGTCATAGATGGGCAAGAAGTTTACATTAAAGTCTTTGCAAAAGGTCGGTAACTTGTTTTGTATCGTCTTCAGTACAAGTTACCTCATTGTTTTGTTTGCTGCCTTTTTATTCAGTTTATGAAGTGTTGTAACTTGCAGCTTAACGTTACAATATGATGTTGTTGCTGAATAAATTTGTTGTAAATGAATTAGAATACCACTGTCAAGTTAATCTGGTTTATTAACACTGGTATTCTCCCTGTACTGATTTGAAAGGTTGAATTGGAAAAGCGCGAATTTTAGCATTATTTTTTGAATGTTGTGTCCCAAGAAAAACCGAACAGATGTTAAGATGAGAAAGCGCAAGCCATTGGCTACAGTTTTTAAAGGACTGCGGCGGTAACCTTACCCCCGAAGGTTGAGGAAAAGGAATTACTCGGCCACAATTCAATTTTCTTGCATCTGTAGTTGGTTGTGGGCAGTTCCCTCACTAGGAAAAACAGAACCGGAAACTTAAAAGATCTACCCTCGTAACAACTGATTTAAATGCGAGTTCTCTTAACTACAGCAATAATTAAACCATGCATAAAACGAATTTTCTATTGTCCCAGTTAGTGAAAGAATTCAAAAGCGTAGGCTGATTTGTTTAATCAGGACAATGTGTATTTGTGACTGAGCGAATGCCTGACTGTTTCATTGCACCATCAGTCTGGCATTAATTCTTATTTCCTTGGGACTTGAAAAGATTTAGAAACATAAAATTGCCAGACTGACAGATTACAGATGTTGTCTCATAATATTTTGACAGGAAAAGGCAATAACCATGGATTACCCACAACGGATCCTTTCGTCACTTTTATAGATATCCGACATAATTAACTTAACTCTTGAATAGCGCAGGGACCACTTGTACAAACAGTAGCAAAGTGTAGCCGGATCTTTGTGTAGATCAGGATCAGCAATGTTGAATAAAACGTAAAATTAAATGCAATGCTGATCGGACAGCTAAAATAATTTTATTGCCCAATATTTCGGTTAGACAATACTAACCTTCTTCAGGGGCGGCAAAAACCTAAGTAAAACTTGGAAATACACTGTTACAATATTTAAAGACGATACAAATGAAGAAGGTTAGTATTGTCTACCCAAAATATTGGGCAATAAAATTATTTTAGCTGTCCGATTAGCCTTACATTTAATAATTAACTTATCTTATCGACAGCTATCGATTTGTTAACGTTTATCGATTTTAACGATTACCCTTGCCGGAATTTTTAAACGATGAAATTCATCCTTTGAGAAAGACCATGACAAATTTCTTCATCATCTATAAACATCTAACAAACTGCATAAGGGGGAAAAAGATAAATCAGGCTCGGGTTGTTACGCAATCACAGAGTCGTCACGTTTTCGTGACAAACCCAAAGTGCATCCCAAAGTAGAAAAGGAGGCGAATATATTGTAACGTAACAAAATGTTCCTCAAGTACGACATACCTTGTGTGGTGATCCTGAGAATCGGTGCACTGAAGAGAAATTTGCTATTTGGCCTCTTTCCTATACCCCGACAGTAACAATTTAAATTCTACCTTGCGTTAGCTTTGGATGTGTTGCAATAACATCACAAAATATATTTCATATATTACTTCTTTTTAACTTTTAGGGGCATAAATTGACACCCAAGTTTCGATACAGTAGGGAACCATTCACAAAAATGAAGAAAGGCGCAGGCAAAATTTGATGGAAAATCATGCCCGCAGTAGCCATTAAGGTTGGAAGGAGTGGACACAAACAATCCGTATCTTCGGAAACGTTCGTTAGTAATCTCAACAGCTACGAACACTTCAGTGACACTTTCCAAAATTTGTTGGTTCTGGATCTTTTAATAGCTGTCCGTGTCCAAATAATTACTTGGACCTTTGCACTACCGGCTTTCTTTTTCAGATTGTTTCTTATTTAGGAGTTGTTCGCGATCTTTATTAATAATAGCCAAACATCCGACTCTGTGTGGAATTGTTTCTTAAGCGCTTCGCAAAGTTGGTCGTATGTTAAGCCCGATATATAATGTCGATGCTGAAAACCATACGTTCGCGATTCCTGTTAACAATAATGGCAACATGTCAGCCTTTTAAAAATTACAGTATTCAGTTTGTAAAAAGCCGTCGTCAAATTGAATTGTCTAAGGAAACTGTTTACATCCTCGCCAGCATCTCCTGAGAATTTTGGTAGCGGAATGTTGTTAAATTGTAATTATTATTATGGTTTTCCTTCCTACTGAATTGTACATCCCAGGGCACCGTGAAGCTACCAGTTTCCTTGGGAGCCACTTGGGGAGAAGTTGGTCTACTTGATTGAAAGCATTTTTCTTGGAATTGTTATTGTTTTTCTTATTAAAATGCGGGAACTGTTGATCAATGTGTGTATTGATTGGTTAGTAACTAAGTTGCTACGCAACGAGTACCCTACCAAACCGGTAAAACGAGTTTTCACCAACAAGGCCTGATAAGAAAGTTTGTTGGGTGCGCGGTCGCTGCAGAGCAAATTATCCTTGTGTTTATTTGACCGATATTGACGAAGTTCGGCTTCTTCTGTAAAATACTGGGTTCGTGCTTTTGTTTGCCTCTGTTCGAGGTAAGTTGCATGATCGTTCAAACCTCATTGGATTAATTCATGTAAGGACATTCAAACTAAGGACATGAAGAACAGAATCGCAGGCGACTAGTGAAGGCAATATTGTTTATTCTG
Source organism: Pavona decussata (assembly GCF_977016875.1). Taxonomy (NCBI): domain Eukaryota; kingdom Metazoa; phylum Cnidaria; class Anthozoa; order Scleractinia; family Agariciidae; genus Pavona; species Pavona decussata. The sequence continues at coordinate 1,616,905 of NW_028145494.1, read as the reverse complement.
TTCCCAGATCATTTCCTAGTCTTGAGGCGCATTTCTGTAAGCTAACACTGTCCGTTAGTTCCGTTCAGATTCTTCAGTTCCGAAAATTTATGTTGCAGAAACTTTAGTTGTATTTATGGTAGGCATCGGAGGCACCCAACAAGAATATTTAGGAAAACAATATTCGTTTGCTATTTTCCTAGATCGTTTTCGGGCATTTAAGAAGGATATTTGTGTAACCTAACACCTGTTCGGATCCGCTTAAGTTGAATTTTAAGAAGCTAGCAGAAACCTTTAGGGAATTGATCACTACCCCATAAAATAATGAACATGAGTTGCCTGTCTTGGCCTTACTAAAATCCTAGCTGGCCTTTATCTTTAGACACAGTCGAAAGCAGCGTACTTAATTCTGCGAGTGCTCCAATCTTGAAACTTTACGTTGCAGAAACTTTTAGGGAAAGGAATATCATATTCCCTAAATTTCCCAGCTGCTGTTGGCTTTCAGAAAATGCTTCAGTGTGATATTCTTATTTCGCCTGGCTTTATACGACATATTTACCTCTAAAACTAAGCGAACTAGTTTTCCAGTGTTTTAAAGTTTGAGGTGAGACTTTGCCAAACAAGACGCTAGTTGTTCACAAGATTTAACTGAGATGATTACTTGAAATTAAAGGCCTTCGAATCGTCTGGCGCCCTCGTGGAATGGAAGCTTCTGTATTTATTCCGTATATTTGTCGTAGGGAAGCTGGATTTTTGTAAAATTTAGGGCATGCCACGAGGAAAAATTAACTGTACGAAAGTCATGTAGAAGTATTAAATAATATTTTATCAGTCGATTTAGACTAGTTTATTCATTTTTTTAGGTCCACTCCCAAGATAAGAAATTTCGCTTTGTTGTAATACTTGTTCAAGAAGGCCGGGTAAGCGCTCTTTACTCGGGCCGTAAGGCGGCACGAGTTAAGTTTTCGGTGGCGTAATCAAATTCTTTTTTTATTTTTTTGGTCGCGATGGGCCGAGAGATAAGACTTCGGGCCACGAGTTAAGTTCTCGGTCCCCCTTTTTGTACTCGGGCGGCACGAGGAAAGTTTTCGGTGCGTTATTAAATTCTTCGCGTTCTTTGTACTCGGGCCGTGAGGCGCCGAGTTAAGTAATCAGGGAAGGGGAGGGGAGGACCTCGAACTCCCTCATTATTTTTTTCGCTTCCTTAGCTTCACCTCCTTTCCCCCGATATATTCTGCGATTCACTATTCTTTCGAATCAAAACATTTTGGCGTCGGTTGTGAAGCGTTCGTGAACGGTTTCCTTTAGCACAGAGAGGGTTCTGGAGTCGTTAGAACAAAAAGGTGATGGCAATGATAGCATGTCGTGTGGCGAAAAAAGCGAAAACGTAAGGATTAAAGCCCGTGGATATAGCATAAGAGAAGAGGAGATAGCTTGAACATGGTGCATTCGGTTTCGTCTGATTGGCAAATTAGCGAGGGTGACAGTTGTGCAAGAAATCATGAACCTTTGGAATCAGGCCCGTAGCGGGGGGAGGGGCAAGGGGGGGGGGGGGGGGCTTGAGCCCCCCCAGAAGTTTTGGAAGTTAAAAAGCAATGTGCCCAAAAATATATAATTACACTGTAAAACAAATTAATGTTGAATTCTGACGCTGCAAGTACCTTTTCACAACCTTTAATAGTCTGTTTGCTACCTGTCAGTTTCCTTCGCTAACAGGCACTCCTCAGTATCTTGTGAATCGGAAATAAGAATTAAAATGGATTTAAATCAACCAATCTGAAGTCGCGAAATAAACTATTGTTTTCTAAGACATCCGCTCATTTTAAGCAATACAAATGTCCCTAGTTTATAACAATTTAGTGTTCCCGCGTTGTCACACAAAAAAGCCACACAAATATGTTCTCAAGACCAGAGAAAAAAAATTCTCCTGCAGTCGGATTCTTACTGCCCGATTCTAAATTTAAAAAGAGGAAGAAACATTTGTCGTCATTTGCCTACGTCCTCCTTCAAACGTGAAATTAGGAAACGTCACGTAGTAGTCCACGTTAAAGAAAAGGCAAAAACATGTACCTAAGAGTGTGATCCAGGTGCAAAGTTATTGTTTTACTTACTAAATCTACCGGGTGTTTTGATGTTCTCGTTGCATCTTAAACTCCCAAATCAGTCTGTTTTTGAGTGACGAGGGGAGGGGGGGGGGGGTAGTTTTTTGTTTCACTATTTTGCTAAGCCCCCTCAGTTGTTTTAGCCTTGCTACGGGCCTGTGGAAGGTTTGTCGCACGAGCAGCACGCGAATGAATTTAACACCGCGCAAGATGATGTAGATGGAGGGCATGAAAAACGCGAATGCGAAATCGAAACAGAAAAGTATAGTGAGGTTTTGCAGCTTTCTTCGGGACCTTCGCAAGATGCTGCAGAATGCTCAGAAAATTCAAAGAATTCGAATGCAGGCCTCACCGCAAGCAACGCAAATGTTTCACAGCAGAAGAATGGTCATGTCAAATCGAACGATCGATCGCAAGTGCACGCTGAGGAAGAGGGGAAAAGAGAGACAGTTTCTGACTTAGTGAACGCTTAGAATAGTAGGACAGCAGAGGTGCTCGATGTTTAGGTGAATAGGATCCGTTAACCCGTTCTAACTTTCAAAGGTCATCTTTAAGAAATGCCGAAATCCACGTTTGAGAAAACTGCTGCTTTGGCTTTTATTTCAATGTCCACGCCTAAGGTTTTCATCCAGAGACTTACAAGTTCGAACTACGTATAATAAACATCAAAATAGCCCCAAAAGAAGGTACCGCTGAATAGCTTTGATTCGACAAATGCTTCCCCAAGAACCACCCATTAAACAAGATCTTCAAGAGACACACACTAAAACTCAGCTACTCATGCATGCCAAACATGAAAACCATCATCGCATCACATAACAAACAGATACTCTCAAATGTAGCAACGAAGCCAAAATCATGACCCGAGCTGCAACTGCAGGAAGAAAGCAGAATGCCCACTTGATGGTAAATGCCTCCATGCGAACGTGGTCTACCAAACGACGGTAACGACGGCAACAACAACAGAATCGTACGTGGGACTGGCATCAAACTTTAAAGAACGATACCGAAACCACAACACATTCTTCTGAAATGCCAACAGACGAAATGCAACGGAACTATCTGAACATATATGGACCCTGAAGGACGCAAACAAAACATTTCGCATTAAATGGAAAGTACTCAAAAAGTGCAAACCCTATAATAACACTAACAAGAAATGTAACCTATGTCTTCACGAAAAGTTTATTTTGATCTATGGAAAAGATCTTTGTAGCCTGAACAAACGCAATGAATTACCAAGTTCATGCCCCCACAGAAATAGATATGTACTCAAAACCTCTCGAATAACGTAAAGTAACCGTTTGTATCATGGCACGTGAATTGTATCACGCCACGTGCATTAGTATTTTATCGCCCAGCAAACGCTTGTTTTAAATCATCAGTTCGAATGATTTCACAAATCCATCCCCTCATATAACGTAACGTAACCGTTTGTATCATGGCACGTGAATTCTATCACGGTACGTGGAATTGTATTTTATTGCCTAGCAGCTGCTTGTTTTAAATCGCAAGCTTTTGATTACTTTATATAGCCAGCTTTTGAATCTTTACCAGTCATTCGTTGAAGTTGCCTGATGATTTTGGTCAGCTCCTGACCATACGAAACAGAGCTATAGCAATAAAGCGATGATTCACTTCTAAAGCCAGAACTATTTTTTCCTAAGTGTATATCTATATCTAACTGCAGACAGTACTGTTTCGGCCTTTTGGGCCTCATCAGTGCAGTGCTGATGCTAAGATGGAGGTAAGGCTATAAAGCTACCCCAAGTGATCCCACACTTGTGGTATCAGCTAAGTCATGCCAGAGCGCTCGAACTAGTGTAAAATTAGTGAGCATGCGCAATGCAGCGGCAATGACTCATCCTAAAGAGCGCTCAACTTGACCTAAAGCCGAAGCTTTGCAAAGCCAACGAGTATTTCTAACTGCAGATTTTGGGAGTTAGCGATGCTGGAAGTTATCACTGCTAAAAGATCGTAGGCTTACGCACTACGCAGTCAAAAATGGTCCGAGCATAAGCTGATAACAGCTTCTTGTTTCTATGATGTTCAGTTTGGTTCATTTAGTTGTATCTACTAGAATTCGAGCATAATTCTAGGAAATACTGTGTTTTTGAGGGTGGTGCCGAAAATCGTTATACTAGATTATGAGGGCATCAGTGTATCAAGCCCAAGTAGCTACTAATCAGTGCAAAACATACCCACCAAGAAACCTTCACTTCAGTCCAGTTACCGTTAAGTTAATCACAGTTTCTCATATCATAATATCTTGTTTTAGAGAAGAAAGAGATATGGATGGTAAAAAGATCTTCATTCTGTTCGCCCTCTTCGCCACTGCCAATTCAGGTCCCATGGCTTATGGCATTTGTCAGACTGGATGTAATGCGGTGTGGGTGGCCTGTGTAGCTGCCGCTGGGGGTGTAGCAGGGGTCTCCACCGGAGGAGTGGGTGTTCCAGCTGCTATCTTGGCTTGTAATGCTGCCCAGGGAGTGTGCATGGCTGCGTGTGTTGCTGCAGGTCTCTTGCCGACTCTGTAGTCCAAAGGCCTTAGCTAGGCATTGGAGTCAAGCATTATACGTGTAGCTCTTGGTTACCGATGCAGTTTCTTAACGCTTCAAAGGACGTTAACGTTTTGTATTTTCTAATTGTTGTAGTCGTTAGCAATTTTTTTTTCCTTTTTGTTCAGTAGTAGCAATTCATGTTCGTAATTTCATTTGGTTTGGAATAAATTTGAAATAATAGAGGGTCTCAATGGGGTGGAAGCATTTGCGGTTGACGGCTAATATTTTGGTTGCTCTAAGTTAATGGTTTATTTCTCTCTGTTATGGTTAACAGACATCTGAAAAGAAAGTCGATTGCTTTACTGAAAGTTCAAAATTAGTTTTCGTTGTTGTAGAAAGACATTTTTAAGGTCTGTAGGTCTCTAACGACCTCTCCCGGATTAAAATAGCCTGAAATAGGGTACATCAGCCATTAGACAAGACACACAAAGCCCTACTGAAGCGACCTTGGCACTTCCTAAAATGCAAATTATGGATAGGAATTTTTTTACGATTAACTTTTTTTAACGACTAACAGCTAAAATTTTCCATTTGTTACGCCTAACGACTAAAATATTTGGTCACTTTACAACTAACAATTAACCCATTGAGACCCTCGGTACAAATTACAACAAACCTAGGCATAGATGGCCAAGTAGTTACATTAAGTCTTTGTAAAAGGTACCTTGTTTTAGATCGTCTGCTGTACAAGGTACCTCTTCTTTTTATTCAGTCGATGCAGTGTTGTAAATTGCAATTTGACGTTGGTTCTAAATAAATTTAGTGTAAATGAATTAGAAGTTAATCTGGTTTGTTAACATTGGAATTCTCCTTGTACTGGTTTGAATTAGAAAATGCGAGCATTAGCATTATTTCTTGATTGTTGTTTCACAAGAAAAACCAAACAGATATTAAGATGAGAAAGCGCAAGCCATTGGCTACAGCCGTTAAAGGACTACGGAAACCTGAAGATTTGAGGAATAGGAATTACTCGGCCACAATTCAATTTTCTGGCATCTGTAGTTGGTTGTAGGCAGTTCCCTCCGGCTAGGAGAAACAGAACCGGAAACTTAAAAGATCTACCCTCGTAACAATTGATTGAAATGGAGTTCTCTTAACTGTGCTGAGAGGATTTATATATATTCAGTTTAATTTGCTTTGCTGATGAAAATATAAAAACCAACGTAGAAAATATTAAGTTCCATAGTTTCAAGTCCAATAAACCGTAAACATAACCCGTTGTAGTCATTTAGGCGTAAACGGTTCCTATAAGATCATAACTGTAATTGAGCATTGAAGTGTTATTGTAACCTGCGCTAGCCTTTTGTTAAACTGTTATTCACCTATTTAACTTTTGAAAGTAATTAATGTTTCAGAATAAGCTTAGGTTTTATCCAATAGCCTTTCAGAAATAATTGTTGTATTCTGTAATCTGACTCGTTGCAACTGAAAATGATGTAATTCGAACGCTTCACAAGCTTAGGCTTAAATACGAGTGCTTCGTAAGATTTTCTTTGGTTGCATCCTTGGTTAGATCCTTGGTTATAGTTTTGGCATTAAACTACGTTGGAACCAAGTTCTGTGTGGTTTTACTGTCTCAAAGAAATTCGCTTGCCGTGAGAGATCTCGGTCCTTCCCGCAGCCAGCGAGTGTTCCCCAGGAGAAAGTCCTTAACCGAAGTGTTTTTGAAGATTTTTCCGTCCGTCCGTGTTTCCGCCCTGTGAAGGCAAAACCTGTTTTCACATAACGAAGCAAGAGAACATGATCACGTTATATTTTCTTGTCAGAAGTTGCTTACATCAAATCTGACGTTTTTCACGTCTGTTTGCTTTTGAAACAAATTTCCATCACCGCTTTTAAACAAAATGCGATACCACCAGAATTCCTATAAAAACCACGACTAAAAGGCTTATTCTCCATATACTGCAAACTCGTCCTCAAGGTGTTGTTCATGCGCATTTTCATGCTTGGAGACCGGCCCAGGGTCAGACGTACGGAGCGAGACGAAGAGATAAGAAGGGTGTAAAACTGAAACTGGGGATCTACCTTATCAGTGGCAGTTCCAGAGCGGTTTAGATTTTACCGCCCCTGATTTGCCTGAACATTTCTGGCTTTTTATTTTGTCAGGCCAATTTGCGAAATGCCTCCATCGCGCCACTTTCATGCCTTTTTACACACAGGATTGTCTTTCGCCATGGATCGCCATCGACTCGTTCGGAGATGTTTAACAGACGGACACGACACATAACTCGTAGGTTAACTAATTTCCCTCTCTGGAAAAAGTACAACTGAATCAAACTCACCATATTTTTTGTCCTACTTTTATTTTTAACTTAAGTGAGTCAACAGCTTTTTACATATCAGTTTATTACAGTATATCGTCTTACATTAAAATATCTGCCTACTTTATTTATGTTTTAATCATAAATTGTACTCCCAACTAAGACTGTTTAGTGATATAGAAATGTTACTCTGTTTGGCATTTGCTTACAAACCTACAAATTCATTAAGCGTTTTCGCATTTTTAAAAATGAACAAAATCATTGACATTTTTCACAGAGTATGTACAACATATGTATTCCTCTGAGTACTTTTTACAGGAACAAGCTTGTAATTATTAAACAAATACTTTCAAATGCGTTGGTTGCTGGCTTCAGTTTCGCCCGGTGTGGGCAATCGATAAAAGCTGGTATCAGAAAGGGCCGACTTTGTCCCAAGAGTTGAAGGGGAGGGGGAGTAATGACAGCAAGAATTGAACCATGCATAAAACTCCCAGTTACTGAAAGAATTCAAATGCTTAGGCTGATTTGTTTGATCAGGACAACGTGTTATGAAAATGAATGTCTAAACTGTTTCATTGCACCATCAGTCTGGCATTAATTCTTATTTCCTTGGGACTTGAAAATATCCAGAAACAGAAAATTGCCAGAACTGCTTAAGGATGTTGTCGTTATTAAAACACGTAATATTTTGACAGGAAAATCAATAACCATGGATTACCCACAACGGATCCTTTCGCTATTTTCATCGATTTCCGAAAATGGGAGCTAATTTTATCGACAGCTATCGATTTGTTACCGTTTATCGATATTATCGACTGCCCTTGCCGGAACTTTTAAGAAATGGAATTCATCCTGTGAGAAAGGCCATGTCAAATTTCCCCATCACCTAACATCTAACGAATTTCATAACGAGGGAAAAGGTAAATCAGGCTCGGGTTGTCACGCAGTCACAGGTTCGTCACGAACCCAAAGCACGTGATCTGCCGGCGTAGAATAGGAGGCGAGTATATTGTAACGTAACAAAATTTTCCTCAAGACAGACCTTGTGTGGCGAGCGTGAGAATCGGTGCATTGAAGAGAAATTTGCATATTTGGCCTCTCTCCTACCCCCACAGTAAATATTAGCACTGAATTGCAACAATAGCGAAACCTAACTTACGTACAGACCCCTTCCTAGCGAAAATATGGCTTTGAGGACGATCCAAGTGAATACAAAAACTAATGTTTCAAACTTACATGAACATCTTTGCGATAAATTAGAACTATTGACGGCAAAACTTACCCTGGTTTAAAATTCTACTTTGCGTTAGCTTTGGATGTGTCACAATAACATCACAAAATATATTTTATATATTACCAAGATATTACTTCTTTGTCACTTTTTTGGGGCATAAATTGACACCCAAGCTTCGATACGATAGGGAACCTTTCACATAAGTGAAGAAACGCCCAAGCAAATTTGTATGTTCGGAAACGTTCGTTAGTAATCTAAACAGCTACGAACACTTTCCAAAATTTGTTGGTTCTAGATCTTTTAATAGATGTCCGTGTCCAAATAATTACTTGGACGTTTACGAAACAAACAAACAAACAAACAAAAAAAAGAAAACAAACAAAAAACAAAAACAAAATGGTATAGTCTCCGTCGGTTGGATTGCACCGCGAACTTCGCTATAAACAAGTCAAAACTTTGTTGTTGTTGCTGTTTTTACACATCTTCTGTTGGCTGTTCAACCTGAACCTCCACAGAATCCTTATCTTCATTGGGGTCCGGCTATTTTTGTGAAATTTTGCTTGTCGAAGCCAAGAAAGTGTTACTCAAAGTGTGTTGAAAGTAAATGCAAATGAGGTTTTTCCTTATCACTATGAGGTTCGGCTATTAGAAACCGAAAAACCGCACAAAAATAACCCAAAACGGAAAAAAAATTCGATCAAACTGAAAAACGAATACACAACCATCAAAACCGGAAAGACTTACATGTAGGACTCATTTACAAGCAACCTTAGTTTAGCCGTCCAATACCAAGCAAGAGACTGTACCAAGTAATTCACGGCATGGCACCAGACTACATCGGTAGATTAATCAGTATAAAAACATCCAATAGAGATGCACTGAGGCCCAATAAAAATATACTATGTTAGAGGTTTCACATGGCAAGATGATCGCGACATGGAGTTGCAGCGAGGGCATTCTCTTTTTAAAGCGCATTTGATCATGTTCATGTAATTTGCGCTGTGTAAATATTAATTGTTATTAATCGTTTTCCTTACTATTGAATCAGGTGCATCCAAGCGCACCGTAAAGCTACCAGTTTCCTTGGGAGCCACTGGGGAAGAAGTTGATCTACTTGATGGAAAGCACTTTTCTTCTTCTTCTCTTCTTATTCATGTTGCTGTTGTTGTTGTTGTTATTATTATTATTATTATTATTATTATTATTATTATTATATACCACACGAGTGAATAGTACTTTTCGCGCGCGCTGATTGGCTAGCTCGGAGGTGATTAGCCAAGTACTTTTCTAGTGTCTCCAAAAGTTTTATTTGTCTGCAAGAAAGCGAGACGGAACTTTCTAAAATAAGAAATCGCTTACCTCGTGGTGCGCGAGATTTTGAAATTTCATACCATTTGTCGGTATATTGTCAGAAGTAAAATAACTTTTCGGTTAAGTAGTTATTCAGCTTTTGTGGTATATACTAAAACAATTGTTCACCTCAGTGTCGGGAAAGTGTTGAATATTTACCTCGCCGCTTCACGGCTGGGTAAATATTCATCACTATTCACCTCCACTTTGATGAATAATTGTTAATTATTATTATTAAGATACGGAAACTTTTGATGTGTGTTTTGATTGGTTATAAACTAATTTGCTATGCAAGGAGTACCCGGCAAGATTTCCCAGAAAAAAGAGAAAGTGATAAGGAAGTTTGTTGGGTGCGACGTCGCTGTAGAGCAAAATATCCTTGTGTTCGTTTGATCGATATCGAATTCGGCTTCTTCTGTAAAACACTGGGTTTGTGCTTTTGTTTGCCTCTGTTCGAGGTAAGTTGCATGATCGTTCAGACTTCATTGGATTAATTCATGTAAAACTAAGGACATGAAGACAAGAATCGAAGGTGCCCAGTGAGGCACCCAAAGACCATATTTAGGAAAAAAATTATCGCTTGCTACTTTCCTAGATCGTTTACGGGCATTTAAAAGGGATATTTGTGTACCCTAACACCTCAGTGTTTTCAGTTTGTTAAGTTGAATTTGAAGTCGCTGGCAGAAACCTTTAGGAAACAGATCATTATCCCCCCAAATAATGAACAAGAGCTGCTTGTGTCGGCTTTCCGAGAATTCTAGCTGGCCTTTATCTTTCGACTCAGACGAAAACAGCGTACTTCTGCAAACTGAGGGGCCAATCTTCATTTGCAAAAACTGGTGTACCATTAGATTGGTTTACCTCGTATTTGACTACCAGAAGACAACGTGTTTCCATTTCTGGCACCCTCTCTGAGAGTCTTGCATTTGACTGGGGAAAACCACAAGGTCTTGTCTCAGTCCCCCTATTGTACAGTATTTACTTTTCGAAAATATTTAACATTATCAATCAAGTTCTTCCAGACGCTCACTGGTATACTGATGATTCACAGTCATTGTTTCTTTCAAGCCTGACGAATGGACGAGTCAACAAAACGCTATACTAAACCGACATGCAAAATTGCAGAATGAACATCCGCTTATGCATGAAACACGACAAACTTCTTCTTAACGACGAAAAAACAGGGTTTCTTATTCTAAAACTGCCCGACAACCATGATTATTCAAAGTTAATCATGATTTCTTTGATTACTGTGGGAAATTCCGATGTCACGAGATCGACAGTTGCTAGAAGCCTTGGTTCTTTACTACATCAGTAAATAAATCAGTCAAAAAACATCCAATAGATATGCACTGAAGCCCAATAAAAATATACTGTTAGAAGTTTCACATGGCAAGATGATCGCAACATGCACTTGCAGCGAGGGTATTTAATCATATTCATGTAATTTGGGCTATATAACTTTTAATTATTATTATTATTATTATTAAACCCTTTCTTTGGATTAATCCATGTAAAATTAAGGACATGAAGACCAGAATTGCAGGCGCCCAGTGAAGGCCGTGTAAAAAGCCGCTTTGCTGGCATGGCACATCTAGCCGCTGACAGAGCCTACGTATTTCCGTTGCCAATTGTGCTACGCTTTCATTTTCAGATTGTTTCTTATTTAGGAGTTATTGTCTTTATTAATAATAGCCAAGTATCCGACTCTGTGTGGAAAAGGTTTCTTAAGCGCTTCACAAAGTTGGTCGTATGTTAAGCCCGATATATATTGTCCGGGTATTGTCGATGCTGAACACGATCATACGTTCGCTATCTCTGTTAACAATAATGGCAACATGTAAGTCATTTGAAAATTACAGTATTCAGTTTGTAAAAAGCCGCCGTCAAGTTGAATTGTCTAAGGAAACTGTTTACATCCTCGCTCAGTAGCATCTCCTGAGAATTTTGGTATCAGAATGTTAACACAGGAAAAAGGAGGAAACAGAGTAATTTGCGCTATAATAAATTGAAGTTATTATTATAGTTTTCCTTCCTACTGAATTGTACATCCCAGGGCACCGCGAAGCTACTAGTTTCCTTGGGGGCCACTTGGGAAGAAGTATGTTTACTTGATGGAAAGCAGTTTTCTTGGAATTATTATTGTTGTTATTATTAAAATGCAGAAACTCTTGATGTGTGTTTTGATTGGTTAGTAACTAATTTGCTATGCAAGGGGTACCCTACCAAACCATAAACAAGTTCTCGGCAATATTTCTTGGGTGCGGCGTCTCTGCAGAGCAAAATATCCTTGTGTTCGTTTGATCGATATTGAGTTCAGTTTCTTCTGTAAAATATTGTGTTCGTGCTTTTGTTTGCCTCTGTTGGAGGTAAGTTGCATGATCTTTCAAACTTCATTCAATTAGTTCATGTAAAACTAAGGACATGAGGACCAGAATCGCAGGCGCCCAGTGAAGGCAATATTGTTTATGCTGTTCCCAGATCATTTCCTAGTCTTTAGGCGCATTTGTGTAAGCTAACACCGTCCGTTAGTTCTGTTCAGATTCTTCAGTTCAAAATTTATGTTGCAGAAACGTTTAGGGAACGGAATATCTAAGTCTCCAAATTTCCGAGCTGCTGTTGGCTTTCAGAAAATGCTAGATGTCCTGATTTCACCTGGCTTTAAACGACATAATTGTCTCTACGAAAACATAGCGAACTCCAGTGTTACACTGAAAAATTTAGGCGACACTTCGCCAAACAGAGCGCTAGTTGTTCGCAAGATAATTTAGTGAGACGATTACTTGGAAAGTTATCGGCTCACTGACAAGATTGAGGGGATCCAGAAAAGAGCTTTGCGTATTCTTTTCCCAGAATCGAGCTATAGTGAGGCTTGCCCCGTACAGATGCTAAGCCTAAACGAATAGCTGCTACTGTTGTTGTTGTATTTATCGTAGGCACCGGAGGCACCCAACGAGAATATTTAGGAAAAGAATATTTGTTTGCTATTTTCCTAGATCATTTATGGGCATTTGAAAAGGATATTTGTGAATTTTAAGAAGCTACTAGTACAAACCTTTAGGGAATATGTCACTATCCCCCAAAATAAATGATAAACACGAACTGCCTGTGTTGGCTTTCCGAGAATCTCTAGCTGGCCTTGATCTTTAGACACAGTCGAAAGCAGCGTTTTTAATTCTGCGAGTGCTCCAATCCTGAAACTTTACGTTGCAGAAACTATTTAGGGAAAGGAGTATCATATTCTCCAAATTTCCCAGCTGCTGTTGGCTTTCAGAAAGTGCTAGATATCCTTATTCGCCTGGCCTTAAACGACATATTTGCCTCTAAAACAAAGCGAGCTAGTTTGCAGTGTTACAAAAGTTTGAGGTGAGACTTCGCCAAACAAGACGCTAGTTGTTCACAAGATTTTAGTGAGACGATTACTTGAAAGGCCTTCGATCCGAACAGATACTTCAACTAAACGAAGCGATGGATGCCCTTGCAGGATGGCTGCTACTGTTGCTATCCTTGTATTTGTCGTAGGCATAAGAGGTACCCAAAGACAATATTTAGGAAAAAATACGATTGCTACTTTCCTAGATCGTTTTGAAAGGATATTTGTGTATCCCTACACCTCAGTGTTCAGTTTCTTAAGCAGTTGAATTCTAAGTCGCTGGCAGAAACCTTTAGGAAACAAATCACAATCCCCCCAAATAATGAACAGGGCTGCCTGTGTCAGCTTTCCGAGAATCCGTAGCTGGCCTTAATCTTTCGACTCAGACGAAAACAGCATACCAGTTCTGCGAGCTGAGGCTCCAATCTTCATTTGGAATTACTGGTGTACCATTAGATTGGTTTACCTCGTATTTGACTACCAGAAGACAACGTGTTTCCATCTCTGGTACCCTCTCTGAGGGTCTTGCATTTGACAAGGGGCGTTCCACAATGTCTTGTCTCGGTCCCCCTATTGCACATTATTTACTCTTCGAAAATATTTAACATTATCAATCAAGTTCTCCCAGACGCTCACTGCTATGTTGATGCCTGTTCACAGTTATTTGTTTCTTTTAAGCCTGACGATTGGACGAGTGAACAGGACGCTATATTATACCACCATGCAAAATTGTATAATGGACATCCGCTTATGCATGGAACACGACAAACTTCTTCTTAACGACGAAAAAACAGAGTTTCTTATTGTAAAACTTCCCAACAACCATGATTATTCAAAGTTAATCTTGATTTCTTTGATTACTGTGGGAAATTCCGATGTGACGAGATCGACAGTTGTTAGAAGCCTTGGTTCTTTACTACATCAGTAAATAAATCAGTCAAAAAACATCCAATAGATATGCACTGAAGGCCAATAAAAATATACTGTGTTAAAGGTTTCACATCGCAAGATTATCGCAACATGCACTTGCTGCGAGGGTATTTAATCATGTTCATGTAATTTGGGCAATATAACTTTTAATTATTATGATTATTATTATTAAACTCTTTTATTGGATTAATTCATGTAAAATTAAGGACATGAAGACCAGAATCGCAGGCGCCTAGTGAAGGCCGTGTAAAAAGCTGCTTTGCTGGCATGGCACATCTAGCCGCTGACAGAGTTTACGTGTTTCCGTTGCGAATTGCGCTACGCTTTCATTTTCAGATTGTTTCTTATTTAGGAGTTATTGTCTGTATTAATAATAGCCAAATATCCGACTCTGTGTGGAACTGTTTCTTAAGCGCTTCGTAAAGTTGGTCGTATGTTAAGCCCGATATTGTCGATGCTGAACACGATCATACGTTCGCGATCCATGTTAACAATAATGGCAACATGTAAGTCATTTGCAAAATTACAGTATTCAGTTTGGGAAAAGCCGCCGTCAAGTTGAATTGTCTAAGGAAATTGTTTACATCCTCGCTCAGTAGCATCTCCTGAGAATTTTGGTAGCGGAATGTTGTTAACACAGGAAAATGGAGGTGGCAAAGCAATTTGCGCTAGAATAAATTGTAATTATTATTATTGTACATCCCAGGGCACCGCAAAGCTACCAGTTTCCTTGGGGGCCACTTGGGAAGAAGTATGTTTACTTGATGGAAAGCAGTTTTCTTGGAATTATTATTATTGTTATTATTATTAAAATGCAGAAACTCTTGATGTGTGTTTTGATTGGTTAGTAACTAATTTGCTATGCAAGGGGTACCCTACCAAACCGTAAACAAGTTCTCGGCAATATTTCCTGGGTGCGGCGTCGCTGCAGAGCAAAACATCCTTCTGCTCGTTTGATCGATATTGAGTTCAGCTTCCTCTGTAAAATATTGTGTTCGTGCTTTTGTTTGCCTCTGCTCGAGGTAAGTTGCATGATCTTTCAAACTTCATTCAATTAGTTCATGTAAAACTAAGAACATGAAGACCAGAATCGCAGGCGCCCAGTGAAGGCAATATTGTTTATACTGTTCCCAGATTGTTTCCTAGTCTTTAGGCGCATTTGTGTAAGCTAACACCGTCTGTTAGCTCTGTTCAGATTCTTCAGTTCAAAATTGATGTTCCAGAAACTTTTAGGGAACGGAATATCTTACTCTCCAAATTTCCGAGTTTCTGTTGGCTTTCAGAAAATGCTAGATGTCCTTATCTCACCTGGCTTTAAACGACATAATTGTCTCTACGAAAACATAGCGAACTGCAGAGCTACACTGACAATTTTAGGCGAGACTTCGCCAAACAGAACGCTAGTTGTTCGCAAAATAATTTAGTGAGACGATTACTTGGAAAGTTATCGGCTCACTGACAAGATTGAGGGGATCCAGAAAAGAGCTTTGCGTATTCTTTTTCCAGAATCGAGCTATAGTGAGGCTTGCCCCGTACAGATGCTAAGCCTAAACGAATGGCTGCTACTGTTGTTGTTGTATTTATCGTAGGCACCGGAGGCACCCAACGAGAATATTTAGGAAAAGAATATTTGTTTGTTATTTTCCTAGATCATTTACGGGCATTTGAAAAGGATATTTGTGAATTTTAAGAAGCTACTAGTACAAACCTTTAGAGAATAGATCACTATCCCCCAAAATAAATGATAAACACGAACTGCCTGTGTTGGCTTTCCGAGAATCTCTAGCTGGCCTTGATCTTTAGACACAGTCGAAAGCAGCGTTTTTAATTCTGCGAGTGCTCCAATCCTGAAACGTTACGTTGCAGAAACTCTTTAGGGAAAGGAGTATCATATTCTCCAAATTTCTCAGCTGCTGTTGGCTTTCAGAAAATGCTTGATATCCTTATTCGCCTGGCCTTAAACGACATATTTGCCTCTAAAACAAAGCGAGCTAGTTTCCAAAGTTACAAAAGTTTGAGGTGAGACTTTGCCAAACAAGACGCTAGTTGTTCACAAGATTTTAGTGAGACGATTACTTGAAAGGCCTTCGATCCGAAAAGATACTTCACCCGACTAAACGGAGCGATGGATGCCCTTGCAGGATGGCCGCTACTTTTGCTATCCTTTTATTTGTCGTCGGCATAAGAGGCACCCAAAGATAATATTTAGGAAAAAATATCGATTGCTACTTTCCTAGATCGTTTTGTAAGGATATTTGTGTATCCCTACACCTCAGTGTTCAGTTTCTTAAGCAGTTGAATTCTAAGTCGCTGGCAGAAAACTTAAGGAAACAAATCACCATCCCCCGAATAATGAACACGAGCTGCCTGTGTCAGCTTTCCGAGAATCCGTAGCTGGCCCTAATTTTTGGACTCAGAGGAAAACAGCGTACCAGTTCTGCTAACTGAGGCTCCAATTTTCATTTGGAATTATTGGCGTATCATAAGATTGGTTTCCCTCGTATTTGACTACCAGAGGACAACGTGTTTCCATCTATGGTACCCTCTCTGAGAGTCTTGCATTTGACTGGGGAGTTCCACAAGGTCTTGTGTCGGTCCTCCTATTGTACATTATTTAATCTTCGAAAATAATTAACATTATCAATCAAGTTCTCCCAGACGCTCACTGCTATGCTGATGCCTGTTCACAGTTATTTGTTTCTTTCAAGCCCGACGATTGTAAGTTGTTAGAGGCCTTGGTTCTTTACTACATCAGTAAATAAATCAGTCAAAAAACATCCAATAGATATGCACTGAAGGCCAATAAAAATATACCATGTTAGAGCTTTCACATGGCAAGATGATCGCAACATGCACTTGCAGCGAGGGTATTTAATCATGTTGATGTAATTTGCGTTATATAAATTTTAATTATTATTATTATTATTATTATTATTATTAGAGTCTTTCATTGGATTAATTCATGTAAAATTAAGGACATGAAGACCAGAATTGCAGGCGCCCAGTGAAAGCCGTGTAAAAAGCCGCTTTGCTGGCAAAGCACATCTAGCCGCTGACAGAGTCTACGTATTTCCGTTGCGAATTGCGCTACGCTTTCATTTTCAGATTGTTTCTTATTTAGGAGTTATTGTCTTTATTAATAATAGCCAAATATCCGACTCTGTGTGGAACTGTTTCTTAAGCGCTTCGTAAAGTTGCTCGTATGTTAAGCCCGATATTGTCGATGCTGAACACGATCATACGTTCGCGATCCCTGTTAACAATAATGGCAACATGTAAGTCATTTGCAAAATTACAGTATTCAGTTTGGGAAAAGCCGCCGTCAAGTTGAATTGTCTAAGGAAATTGTTTACATCCTCGCTCAGTAGCATCTCCTGAGAATTTTGGTAGCGGAATGTTGTTAACACAGGAAAAAGGAGGTGTCAGAGTAATTTGCGCTAGAATAAATTGTAATTGTACATTGCAGAAACTATTTAGGGAAAGGAGTATCATATTCTTCAAATTTCCCAGCTGCTGTTGGCTTTCAGAATGTGCTAGCTATCCTTATTCGCCTGGCCTTAAACGACATATTTGCCTCTAAAACAAAGCGAGCTAGTTTCCAAAGTTACAAAAGTTTGAGGTGAGACTTTGCCAAACAAGACGCTAGTTGAGAATGATGTTTATTCAAGAAAGTGACGCAGGCATACTCGGAAAAAAGAAATCCGAGTGCTCCTATCAGGAGTCGAACCTAAGACCTTCCGATTACTAGTTCGGATGCTCTACCACTGAGCTACAGGAGACTCGTGGGAGCTAAGGCTATTAAACTAGGTTCATGGGACAAACATCCTGCATACTGCTAGGATTTGAATGTCGAACGTGTGGTATATGAAAGAAATGTGATGGTATATTTCCAGCCTGGTGAATGAATGAGAATGATGTTTATTCAAGAAAGTGACGCAGGCATACTCGGAAAAAAGAAATCCGAGTGCTCCTATCAGGAGTCGAACCTAAGACCTTCCGATTACTAGTTCGGATGCTCTACCACTGAGCTACAGGAGACTCGTGGGAGCTAAGGCCATTAAACTAGGTAGAGCAGTGGTAGAGCATCCGAACTAGTAATCGGAAGGTCTTAGGTTCGACTCCTGATAGGAGCACTCGGATTTCTTTTTTCCGAGTATGCCTGCGTCACTTTCTTGAATAAACATCATTCTCATTCATTCACCAGGCTGGAAATATACCATCACATTTCTTTCATAAGACGCTAGTTGTTCACAAGATTTTAGTTAGACGATTACTTGAAAGGCCTTCGATCCGAAAAGATACTTCACCTAAACGAAGCGATGGATGCCCTTGCAGGATGGCCGCTACTTTTGCTATCCTTTTATTTGTCGTCGGCATAAGAGGCACCCAAAGATAATATTTAGGAAAAAATATCGATTGCTACTTTCCTAGATCGTTTTGTAAGGATATTTGTGTATCCCTACACCTCAGTGTTCAGTTTCTTAAGCAGTTGAATTCTAAGTCGCTGGCAGAAAACTTAAGGAAACAAATCACCATCCCCCGAATAATGAACACGAGCTGCCTGTGTCAGCTTTCCGAGAATCCGTAGCTGGCCCTAATTTTTGGACTCAGAGCGCTTCGTAAAGTTGCTCGTATGTTAAGCCCGATATTGTCGATGCTGAACACTTGGGAAGAAGTATGTTTACTTGATGGAAAGCAGTTTTCTTGGAATTATTATTGTTATTATTATTAAAATGCAGAAACTCTTGATGTGTGTTTTGATTGGTTAGTAACTAATTTGCTATGCAAGGGGTACCCTACCAAACCGTAAACAAGTTCTCGGCAATATTTCCTGGGTGCGGCGTCGCTGCAGAGCAAAACATCCTTCTGCTCGTTTGGTCGATATTGAGTTCAGCTTCTTCTGTAAAATATTGTGTTCGTGCTTTTGTTTGCCTTTGCTCGAGGTAAGTTGCATGATCTTTCAAACTTCATTCAATTAGTTCATGTAAAACTAAGGAGATGAAGACCAGAATCGCAGGCGCCCAGTGAAGGCAATATTGTTTATACTGTTCCCAGATCATTTCCTAGTCGTTAGGCGCATTTGTGTAAGCTAACACCGTCCGTTAGTTCTGTTCAGATTCTTCAGTTCAAAATTGATGTTCCAGAAACTTTTAGGGAACGGAATATGTTACTCTCCAAATTTTCGAGCTGCTGTTGGCTTTCAGAAAATGTTAGATGTCCTTATTTTACCTGGCTTTAAACGACATAATTGTCTCTACGAAAACATAGCGAACTCCAGAGCTACACTGACAATTTTAGGCGAGACTTCGCCAAACAGAGAGCTAGTTGTTCGCAAGATAATTTAGTGAGACGATTACTTGGAAAGTTATCGGCTCACTGACAAGATTGAGGGGGTCCAGAAAAGAGCTTTGTGTATTCTTTTTCCAGAATCGAAATATAGTGAGGCTCGCCCCGTACCGATGCTAAGCCTAAACGAATGGCTGCCACTGTTATTGTTGTATTTATCGTAGGCAACGGAGGCACCCAATGAGAATATTTAGGAAAAGAATATTTGTTTGCTATTTTCCTAGATCATTTACGGGCATTTGAAAAGGATATTTGTGAATTTTAAGAAGCTACTAGTACAAACCTTTAGGGAATATGTCACTATCCCCCAAAATAAATGATAAACACGAACTGCCTGTGTTGGCTTTCCGAGAATCTCTAGCTGGCCTTGATCTTTAGACACAGTCGAAAGCAGCGTTTTTAATTCTGCGAGTGCTCCAATCCTGAAACTTTACGTTGCAGAAACTCTTTAGGGAAAGGAATATTACATTCTCCAAATTTCCCAGCTGCGGTTGGCTTTCAGAAAATGCTTGATATCTCGGCTTATTCGCCTGGCCTTAAACGACATATTTGCCTCTAAAATAAAGCAAGCTAGTTTGCAGTGTTACAAAAGTTTGAGGTGAGACTTCGCCAAACAAGACGCTAGTTGTTCGCAAGATTTTAGTTAGACGATTACTTGAAAGGCCTTCGATCCGAACAGATACTTCACCTAAACGAAGCGATGGATGCCCTTGCAGGATGGCCGATACTGTTGCTATCCTTGTATTTGTCGTCGGCATAAGAGGCACCCAAAGACATTATTTAGGAAAAAATATCGATTGCTTCTTTCCTAGATCGTTTATTAAGGATATTTGTGTATACCTACACCTCAGTGTTCAGTTTCTTAAGCAGTTGAATTCTAAGTCGCTGGCAGAAACCTTTAGGAAACAAATCACCTTCCACCCAAATAATAAACACGAGCTGCCTGTGTCGGCTTTCCGAGAATCCGTAGCTGGCCTTAATCTTTCGACTCAGACGAAAACAGCGGACCAGTTCTGCGAACTGAGGCTCCAATTTTCATTTGGAATTATTGGCGTACCATTAGATTGGTTTACCTCGTATTTGACTACCAGAAGACAACGTGTTTCCATCTCTGGTACCCTCTCTGAAAGTCTTGTATTTGACTGGGGCGTTCCACAAGGTCTTGTGTCGGTCCTCCTATTGTACATTATTTAATCTTCGAAAATAATTAACATTATCAATCAAGTTCTCCCAGACGCTCACTGCTATGCTGATGCCTGTTCACAGTTATTTGTTTCTTTCAAGCCTGACGAATGGACGAGTCAACAAGACGATATAGTAAACAGCGATGCAAAACTGCATAATGGATACCTGCTTATGCATGGAACACGACAAAGTTCTTCTAAACGACGAAAAAACAGTTTCTTATTGTAGGAACCCGACAACAATTATTCAGTACTGTGGGAAATTTATTTTTATTATAGCTTCGCCAACGGATAATACGTTACAATAATGATCAAGAATACAATAAGAACACAATATGGCGGGGAACCCGCAACAGCGCAAGCCAATTACTGCGGACCCAGTAATTCCAATGTCACGAGATCGACAGTTGTTAGAAGCCTTGGTTCTTGGTTCGATGGAAAGTTGATAATAAGCACTCACAAACTTAAGTTTGTATTGCATCATTCTATTATCTTCATAACATCGGGCGAATAAGAAAACACTTACACTTACCACAGAGACCTTAATTCACGCATGCTTTATGGATTGCCCCAGGTACAAATCGTTAAGGTAACTGGTCATAACAAGTTAATTCGAAGAGCTAGGATTCACCTTGTCTGGAGTAGCTGGGTTATCAAAGACACCACCTGTCTCGTGAACACTAGAAACAAAATTTTATTGGCTTCAGTAAAATTTGAGTTGATACAGAAATATTCAGCTAGTAAGAGTCAGCATTTCTAGAAAACAACAAGAAAAGTGAGGTTGAATCTCACTGTCTTTTTTTACTGCTGGATAGAGGGGTGGCTATGCAATAAAGACACCAGGGATGGAGGCAGAGACCACCATCTATTTTGTGGTTTGGTGGGTCCTGTTACTGAGAGTATAGTAGTTTTGACCACTTCCCTAAGTTACAAAGAGTTGAAATGCGACTGCAAGACTTATTTACAACCAACCTAACATTAGCTATATCACACCCGTCCAAAGCCAGGTTCACTCGGCTACCAATTAAATACCACATAAAATTCAATTTCTGCTCATTACTTTTTAAGTAATTCACGGCGCGGTATGGCACCAGACTACATCAGTAAATAAATCAGTCAAAAAACATGCAGTGGATATGCACTGAGGCCCAATAAAATATACTGTTAGAGGTTTCACATGGCAAGATGATCGCAACATGCACTTGTCAATGTTTCCCAGAAAAAAAGAAAGTGATAAGGACGTTTCTTGGGTGTCACGTCGCTGCAGAGTAAAATATCCTTGTGTTCGTTTGATCGACATCAGAGTTCGGCTTCTTCTGTAAAATACTGGGTTCGTGCTTTTGTTTGCCTCTGTTCGAGGTAAGTTGCATGATCGTTCAGACTGAGTCATCATGTAAAACTAAGGACATGAAGACCAGAATGGCAGGCGCCCAGAGATCGAGGGCTGTTTATTCTCATCTCCTAGTCTTTAGGCGCATTTGTGAGCTAATACTGTTTGTTAGTTCTGTCCTTATTTCACCTGGCTTTTAACGACATATTTGCATCTACAAAAACAAAGCAAACTCCAGTGTTACAAAATTTTTAGGCGAGCCTTCGCCAAACGAAACGCCAGTTGTTCATAAGATTTCAGTGAGACGATTACTAGAAAGAAATCTCAGTGACAAGATTGAGCGGGTCCAAAAAAGAGCTTTGCGTATTATTTTCTCAGAATCGAGCTATAGTGAGACTCGCCCCGAGCAGATACTTAGTCTAAACGAACAGCTGCTACTGTTCTTATTCTTGTATCTATCGTAGGCATCGGAGTCACCCAACAAGAATATTTAGGAAAACAATATTCGTTTGCTGTGTTCCTAGATCGTTTACGGGCATTTGAAGGGGATATTTGTGTATCCTAAGACCTGTTCGGATTCTTAAGTTGAATTTTTAGAAGCTAGCAGAAACCTTTAGGGAATAGATCACTACCCCCTCAAATAATGAACACGAGCTGCCTGTCTTGGCTTTAATAAATTCCTAGCTTGCCTTAATCTTTCGACACAGTCGAAAACAGTGTACTTTAATAATTCTGCAAGTGCTCCAATCTTGAAACTTTACGTTGCAGAAACTTTCAGTAGGGAAAGGAATATCATATTCCCCAAATTTCCCAGCTGCTGTTGGCGTTCAGAAAATGCTAGATATCTTTATTTCAGCCTGGCTTTAAACCACATATTTACCTCTAAAACTATAAAGCGAACCAGTTTTCCAGTGTTTTAAAGTTTGAGGTGAGACTTTGCCAAACAAGACGCTAGTTGTTCACAAGATTTTATTGAGATGATTACTTGAAAGGCCTTTGATTCCAACAAATGCTTCACACTACTGTACTTATTCTTATATTTGTCGTAGGGAATCTGGATTTTTGTAAAATTTAGCGCATGCAACGAGGAAAAATTAAACTGTACGAAAGTCATGTAGAAGTATTAACTACTATTTTATCTGTCGATTTAGACTAATATATTCATTTTTTTTTTCAGGTCCACTCCTAAGATAAGAAATTTCGCTTTGTTATAATACCTGTTCAAGAAGGCCGGGTAAGCGCTTTTTCCCTATGATGTTCAGTTTGGTTCATAGTTGTATCTACTAGAATTCGGGCATAATTCTAGGAAATACTGTGTTTTTGAGGGTGGTGCCGAAAATCGTTATACTACATTTTGAGGGCAACAGTGTATCAAGCTAGTAATCAGTGCAAAACATACCCACCAACAAACCTTCACTTCAGTACAGTTACCGTTAAGTTAATCACTGTTTCTCATTTCATAATGTCTTGTTTCAGAAAAGAAGAGCTATGGATGCTGTTAAAAAGACCTTCATTCTGTTTGCCCTCTTCGCCACTGTCAATTCAGGTCCGCTGGGCTATGCCATTTGTCAGACTGGCTGTAATACAGTGTGGACGGCCTGTGTAGCTGCCGCTGGGGGTGTAGCAGGGGTCTCCACCGGAGGAGTGGGTGTTCCAGCTGCTATCTTGGCTTGTAATGCTGCCCAGGGAGTGTGCATGGCTGCGTGCGTTGCTGCAGGTCTCTCGCCGACTCTGTAGTCCATCAAAGGCCTTAGCTAGGCATTGGTGTCAAGCATTATACGTCTAGCTCTTGATTACCGATGCAGTTTGTTAACGTTTTGAAGGACGTTAACGTTTTGTATTTTCTAATTGTTGTAGTCGTTAGGTATTTTTTTCCTTTTCAGTCGGTAGCAATTCATGTTCGTAATTTCACTTGGTTTGGAATAAATTTGAAAAAATAGAGGGTCTCAATGGGGTGGAGGTATCTACGGTTGACGGCTAATACTTTGGTTGCTCTACGGCTAACGGTTAATTTCTCTCCGTTACGGTTAACAGACATCTGAAAAGAAAGTCGATTAATTTACTGAAAGTTCAAAATTAGTTTTCGTTGTTGCAAAAAGACATTTTAAAGGTCTGTAGGTCTCCAACGACCTTTCCCGGATTAAAATAGCCTGAAATAGGGTACATCAGCCACTACACAAGACACAAAAAGTCCTAACAAGCGATCTTGACAATCTCTAAAATGCAAATTTTGGATAGGAATTTTTTTACGATTAACTTTTTGTTAACGACCAACAGTTAAAATTTTCCATCTATTACGCCAAACGACTAAAATTTTTGGTCACTTTACAACTAACAATTAACCCATTGAGACCCACAGTAAACTATAACAAATCTAGGCATAGATGGCCAAGTAGTTACATTAAAGTCTTTGTAAAAGGTACCTTTTTTGCCTTTTTATTCAGTTGAGGCAATTCATGTTCGTAATTTCATTTGGTTTGGAACAAATTTGGTAGAAATTAACAGGAATAACACTCTGGCCTCTCGTCTACTCGGTAAACTACCACAAAACTAGTCATAGATTGGCAACTAGTTTACAGTCTTTGCAAAAGGTAACTTGTTTTATATCGTCTTTAGCACAAGTTTGTTTAATGCCTTTTTATTCAGTTTATGCAGTGTTGTAACTTGCAACTTAACGTTACAATTTGACGTTGGTTCTGAATAAATTTGTTGTAAATGAATTAGAATACCATTGTCATGTTAATCTGGTTTGTTAGCACTGGAATTCTCCTTGTACTGGTTTGAATCAGAAAAACGACAACATTTGCATTGTTTCTTGAGTGTTGTGTCACAAGAAAAACCAAACAGATGTTAAGACGAGAAAGCGCAAGCCATTGGCTACAGCCGTTAAAGGAATGCGGTAACCTTCCTCCTGAAGGTTTGAGGAATAGGAATTACTCGGCTACAATTCAGTTTTCTTGCATCTGTAGTTGGTTGTAGGCAGTTCCCTCACTAGGAAAAAGAGAACCGGAAACTTAAAAGATCTACCCTCGTAACAATTGAATGAAATGCGAGTTCCCTTGACGAAGCAAGAGAACATGATCACGTTATATTTTCTTGTCAGAAGTTGTTAACATCAAATCTGACTTTTTCACGTCTGTTTGCTTTTGGAAAGAAATCTCCATCACCCCTTTTAAACAAAATGCAATACCACCAGAATTCCTATAAAAACCACGACTACAAGGCCTATTCTCCATATACTGCAAACTCGTCTCCATGGTGTTGTTCATACGCGTTTTCATGCTTGGAGACCATTGGAGACCGGCCCAGGGTCAGACGCACGGAGCGAGACGAAGAGAAAAGACGGGTGTAAAACTCCTGAGACTGGGGACCTACCTTATCAGTGACAGTTCCAAGACGGTTTAGATTTTCCCGCCCCTGATTTGCCAGAACATTTCTGGCTTTTTATTTGTCAAGTCAATTTGTGAGCTGCTTCCACCGTGCCACTTTCATGCCTTTTACACGCAGGATTGTCTTTCGCTATGGATCGCCATCGACTCGTTTGGGATGTTTTACGGACGAACACGACAAACGTACTACTCGTAAGTCATAATTTCTCTCTTTAGAAATAGTACCACTGAAACAAACTCACCATATTTTGTCCTACTTTTATTTTTTACTTAACTGAATTAACAGCTTTATACACATCAGTTTATTACAGTATATCGTCTTACATTAAAATATCTGCCTACCTTATTTGTGTTTAAATCATAACTTGTACTCTCAACTAAGACTATTCAGTAATATAGAAATGTTACTCCTGTTCGGCATTTGCTTAAAACCTACAAATTCATCAAGCGTTTTCGCATTAGTAAAAATGAACGGAATCACTTACATTTCTCACAGAGTATGTACAATATACGTATTCCTCTGTCTCTGAGTATTTTTTTACAGGAACAAGCTTGTAATTATTAAATGAATACTATCAAATGCGTTGGTTGCTGGCTTCAGTTTCGCCCGGTGTGGGCAATCGATAAAAGCTGGTATCAGAAAGGGCCGACTTTGTCCCAAGAGTTGAAGGGGAGGGGAAGTAATTAAAGCAAGAATTGAACCACGCATAAACCGCATTTTTGATTGTCCCATTTAGTGAAAGAATTCAAATGCTTAGGCTGATTTGTTTAATCAGGACAATGTGTATTTATGACTGAGCGAATGCCCGAACTGTTTCATTGCACCATCAGTCTGGCATTAATTCTTATTTCCTTGGGACTTGAAAAGATTTTTTTTAACAATTTTTATTTGCCTTACATGACACGTCATTTACAATACTGAACTCTACTAACATTACCTACAATACTAACTAAAATAACTATATCTACATTGTTAACAATACTTACTATACTTACAAAACTAAAAGTACTTACAATGACCGCACTACTTACAGAAATAACGCTGTCTTCTAGTGAACTTATACTAGTCTACTTACACTTCAGTGCAATTCTTGTGCTACTAACAATACGACACTTATGCTATCTACAACACTTATGACTACTTGAAAAGATTTAGAAACATAAAACTGCCAGAACTGATTACGGATGTTGTCGTTATTAAAACACGTAATGTTTTGACAGGAAATTCATTAAACATGGATCACCCACAACGGATCCTTTCGCCATTTATCGATTACCCTTGACGAACCCAAAGCACGTGATCTGCCGGCGTAGAATAGGAGGCGAGTATATTGCAACGTCACAAAATTTTCCCCAAGTACGACAGACCTCGCGCGTGTGGCGAGCGTGAGGCCTCTCTCCTACCCCCACAGTAACGAGTAGTAATTGCAACAATAGCAACACCTAACTTAGGGAAAATATGACCTTGAGGACAATCCAAATATACAAAACCTAATGTTTCAAAGTTACATGAACATCTTCGCGATAAATTAAAACCATTGGCGGCAAAACATCCCGTTATTTTCAATCTGTAAAGAAACTAAAATTCTATTTTGCGTTAGCTTTAGATGTGTCGCAATAACATCACAAAATATCTTTTATATATTACTTCTTTGTCACTTTTAGGGGCATAAATTGACACCCAAGTTTCGATACAGTAGGGAACCTTTCACATAAGTGAAGAAACGCGCAGGCAAAATTTGATGGAAAATCATGCCTGCGGTAGCCATCAAGGTTGGAAGGAATGGACACTAACAATCCGTATCTTCGGAAACGTTCGTTAGTAATCTCAACAGCTACGAACACTTTCCAAAATGCGTTGGTTCTGGATCTTTCAATAGCTGTCCGTGTCCAAATAACTACTTAGGACGTTTACAAACAAACAAACAAACAAACAAACAAACAAACAAACAAACAAAATGGGGTTCCCTGTGGGTTGGATTGCACCGCGAACTTCGCTATAAACAAGTCAAAACTTTGTTGTTGTTGCTGTTTTTACACATCTTCTGTTGGCTGTTCAACCTGAACCTCCACCGGATCCTTATCTTCATCTCGTGGTGGAAGAATCTGTCAGGATTTCAGTTCAAGATTTAGCACACACAAACGAAAAAAATAACGTACTATATCAGACGCGGCCCTTTGAAAGCTTTATAGGTCTTTATAGGTCTTATAGTTCGAATCTAGCCAAATCGTCGAGTTGTGACCACGCCTCCGGTATGAGTAGGAGAACGTTTACTCAACCCTTTCCACTCAATCGTTTAAATGGGTACCCGCGAATTGAAAGCCTATCCCAGGCGTTCAGATGCATCGCAATTTACTTCGCACCGCTCCCCACCGTGCGTGGAGCCGGAAAAAAAGGAGAAGAGACTGGGGAAAGAGGGTGCCTTCTCTCTCCAGTCTCCTCGCTTCTATTATTCGTTCGCGTTTCAATTTTCATTTCGCCACTCTCCACTTTTTGAACACCTGGAACAGGCCACGAATTGATGGACAACCTAGCTCCCCCGCCCCCACCCCATTCAGGGGAGAAACAAAACTATGGTACTTATGAAAAGCGGAAACCTCCTTCTCCAAGTTGATCAGCCACGACCTGCAATAGGAAACTGAAGCAACGCCAACTGCGATGGCAGCGAGAACGACACAAAATAGTGAGTTTAATGGGCAAAAACAACGGAGCAAATGGAGATAAATTTCTGTTCTCCCAACGCTATTCCTACCAATTAGTAATTTTGCATAGTTCGATCACATTGCACAAGTTGAAAGAGTCGAAGTAATCGCGAAGTAGTTCAAATAACATGAATTTAAATCGTCAGGTGACGTTTTTCTTGGCGTTTGTTGTCGTGGTTTTAACCCTAGTTGGTAGTTTAGTTTTAATGTGATGCGCATTTGATGTAGTATTTTAATTTGCGCAATATCAATTAATAAACATTATTAAATGCTATCATTATTACTAATCCAACAGTCGATGGTAGGCAAAAGGGTAGCGGAGGGGGGGGGGGGGGTAGGGTTAGGGTAAGAGACGTTTGGCTATTGCTTACATCAAACCAATACCGTTGATGAAGATTTTTCTTTACCCCATGCAATACGCACTCAGCTCTGGTATCTTACCTCAAATGAGTCGCTGACGGAGATAATGCAGTCCAGTCTATAGCTGTAATAGCACATAACATAATGTCCAGCTTCCTCGGGCAGACAATCGAACAGCACCGCACAGCCATTCTCTCCATACTCGTCCCCATCCCCCACGGCCCACTCGTACATTTCATAATCGTACACGTGTTGGAAGCCCACCTACGATAAGGCATTTGCGTTATTTTGAAAAAGTTAAAGGGTTAAAGGGGAAATCTCATGGGGTTTTCGGTAACTTTTATTAAAAATGATGAAACAAGACCTTCAACCAGCTAGAATGACGAGAGGAAAGAAATAAACTCAATATTCTTGAAAGAAACAACTCGTGATCTGTTCTAGCGCATTTTGGAAACAAAAATGCGAGAACTTGAAAAGCATTAGCCTAACATTTTTCAAGTTTCAGTCCATTCCGACCTACTCTGTCTCTGGCCAAAGGCACTAATCGACAATTTTATTGCACTGCGGTGATAATTTATAACACACTTGACAATTATTTCTTTGTTACTGCTGACAGACAAACATTTTTGGGTTTTGAAATGACATCAAATTTTTCGTTTCGTGATACTTTCCCTTTGAACGAGACCGAGTCTCTACACTTTCCAAAGGGGTAAAAAAGGCGACTCTCGTGGGGTCACCAGAATCACAAATATCGATTGGGAAGTCTCAAGCACTCTTGATGACTCTCCTTTCTTATTGAATCCGAATCCGCTCAAATTTCCATAGCCAGATAAACTTTATTTACGTGTAAAATAATAATAATAATAAAAAAAGCCCAGGGAAGACCCTCTGTTGACCTCTACCAATAGGGGACACGGATGGGAGTCAGTACTATCTCTTGCTCTAGTTTTCCCTGTATCTAATGCGTTGGTACCTGCAGTCTCTCCTTAGTCCCCTGCGTACATGTATGACATTTTGTTTCGTAAAAGCTGAGTAATATTGAGTGGAAGTTAAATACTTTGGAGAAAAAAAAAAAAAAACCGGCCTCGTCTACACTGACTGACCACAAACTAATTTTTGCACCTTGCATTTACAATCAGAACCAACATGCTGGCAGCCCGTTTTGCGACCTTTATAGTTTCTACACACCAAGGCGTAATGACGAGCGAACTCGTCATTACGCCTTGCAACTGATTAGAAATACGTTGCCTTATGTCGTTGCATAATCTTGGTATAATTGGCTAGGTGGTGGTGTCACGACGATTTTTTTTCCAGCTGTAAAATAGCTTAGTTGCCATTGTGTTGCCATAATCAAACAAACAAACAAAACTTCGTGTAACACAAGACCAAATCACTAACCCGATAAAGGCCAATCCAATCCCAACTGTAGGTCTTGTAATTCTTCACAACGTATACACACAAGCCATCCTAGAAAACAACAACAACAACAACAACAAATTAAATTTAATAGTACTTTTCAGCGGTAATAATTTTAAATTCCTTTGACTTTCGCAGTTTTCCTGAGTGAAAATACAAGTTCTTACTGAGCAGAATTTAGTTACTAACCTCGTTTCCATACCAAGGGAGACTCATAAGGTCTAACTTCCATGAGATGGGGTCCTCCATCGACGAGATCGAGTCCTTAATGATAATGATAAAATAAAAGAGAGGTTTTGGAAATAGTGTAATTCTAAATAAAGGTGACACTACCGTTGAACGATAAAACTCAGGCTTCCAATGAAAAGAAAAAAATCTTACCCCCTTAAGAGCAGTCAGTCAAAAACTCTTTAATACGAAAAAACAAGGCGAACCGCATCTTCACTGCCAAGTGCAAAATTAATGTAGGTTGTTAAATTGTAAAGTACATGTATGTCTAGTGATCGATTGATCAACACTACGTTTTACGGCAGTTGAAGTACTTAAGGTCAAAGCAGCCCAAATATTTCCTACTTTATTATTCAGCCAGGTGCAAAACAGGAGAAATAATTGCTATTTTCATGGTAAATGTTTTCGTATTAAGAGGTAATTGCAGTTTACGGTCATATCGGGCTACGTTTGCAAAACTGGCCGAACGAAAACGGCTTTGGAAGACAAATATTTGCTCCGCCTATTTGCCGAAAACATAGGGTCACCTAAAAGATGAACAAAACAATTGGAATGACTTACCAAATAAAGATAAAGTCGCAATGCAGCTATACAATTGGTTGAATGACCGCGAATATTTTATTTTAATGAGGAACAATTACAACAACACCTAAAAATAAGTAGACTACGAGCAGTCTCTAAACTTTCTTAAAAATAGTAAAGCGAGTATCCAAAAAAATAGCTTACATTTAGGTCCACCATGAGCGTAGCCCCAACAGGCCGGTGA
Source organism: Pavona decussata (assembly GCF_977016875.1). Classification (NCBI taxonomy): domain Eukaryota; kingdom Metazoa; phylum Cnidaria; class Anthozoa; order Scleractinia; family Agariciidae; genus Pavona; species Pavona decussata. Next base: position 1,586,393 of record NW_028145494.1, on the reverse strand, counting down.
TCACTGGTGAGGTATGACTGCTGTGAGGTGTAACACTCCAGCTGGAAAGTATTTTTCTTCTCCTCTGACGTTTGCCACAGAACTCTGTCTGTCCAGGCAGGTTTACGGTATTTCCCACTGCAGAAAGTTCGTTCTCGATCTTACAATAGTGTAAAACCCGATACTCGACTCTACCCCTCTCCCCACCAAAAATACAAAACAAAACAAAAACGCAGCAATGAAGAACAAGAAAGATGGAAATTAAATTTAACACTCTTACTTTAATTTTCATCTTTCATGTTAGTCATTACTAAGTTTTTTTTTCGTTTTTCATAGAAGTATTTCATTGTACTGCTTTAGCATTACGCAACAATTTCATAGATTTTTTTCCGTACCCCGTCATTTGTATTCGCTATTGTTGTTGTATCCCTTAAGTATTATGTAATATTTTGTCAGATTTGTATCCGCTTTATTATTATTTCTACAACTTACAGTGTACTTGTATAATCAACACTTCTTTGTTACATGCTTTACATTTGGTAAAAAACTTGTAAACATCCTTGAACTGACGATCGATACTGAAGTATCCGAAACATGTCTTCCAAACTTAAATGTTGTGCCGTGTTTTTGAAATGTCTATCGTCGTCGTCGTCGTCGTCATCATTATCATCATGTTATTATTATTATTATTATTATTATTATTATTATTATTATTATTATTATTATTATTATTATTTATCTCAAATGCAAACATCCTAATGATAAGGCCTCCCAAACATAGGATCCTTGGACTGTTAGAGTTAGTTTTAGCTCAGTGATTAATTAGGCTGCTAACTAAGTGTGTTTTGTTAAGCCCAATCAATCCTGTAAAAATGTTTACATAAACAGCCTCATACATGTATAACCTACCTTTCTGTGTCCCACTCATTTGTACCAGGGTTGTATTTGTAAGTTGGTGGAAACTTAAGTTCTCCTTCATGGAAGTTTACAAAGCATTTGCCATCTTTCTGACCTTGTAAGAGCTTATCAGAGAAATAATTATTTTAGCCATATCTTAGGTCAATCAAAACATTTCTTGAAGTTAAAAATACTAGATACACTCACAAGGTGTGTTAAACAAGAATAAGTAGTTTTTAGTAGCTGTCAATGGTTGCATTGAAGTCAATACTGATGCGATATTGCCAAGTTCCATTTTATGTGTACAAATAGTCAGTCTGCTACACTGGGTGCCAGAGGTTATTATTTTCGTTTTATTAGTGTGTGTGAGTAACAGGTATCTGGAGCCAGCATACACTGTAGGAGCCAGAAAATTCATGCAATCTCAACAACATTTAAGAGCTCATCAGAAGCATATTATATGAACTTACATTTGTAAGTTACATGCTTCTGGTATCATACTATAATTACATGTACACTGTAAGATGGTATAGTTGGGTGAGTGAGACAGTTGGTGATGACATAAAACACAGTCCCCGAATTTTGATGCAAGTCTAGATGTTGTTTTTGCTGTTACAACTTCTTTTTAACCAAAGATATTTTTTACCTACAACGGAAACTGTCTTAAACTTCCACTGTCTGTTGTAAATGCACATTTTCAAACAATCTGACAATGAACTTATGAACTCTCCAAAAGACATTTACATACAATATAACATTAATCTGATCAATTTCCATATGGAACTGTGTTTGTGTTTGGATCTGTGTTTAGAACCGAATTTCCGGCAGTATGGAACTGTGTTTGAGTTACAGCACATTTCATAAAATTATGAATTACATGTAGATGTAAATACCTGATCATGCTGCCATAATGCTGAGTATTCTTGTTTTCCACAAAGCCCTTTAATATTATCAATAGTTTCATTTATCCTGTAGTTCAGGTCACCCAGCCAAAACACATAGCTGTCAAAAGAACAAAAAATTTGACTGAGCACCTGTGAATGTACACATAACCAATCCTTTTGGCATGCTTGTGAGAAAATTCTTCCTAGTCACTGTTACTCATACCTGTGTTCCATAGCTTTTTGTGGTGTACAATTTGCAAACGTCAAACTCTGACTTATACTTTCATATTCCTGTAGAGAGAGCAATTCAAAAGACACAAAATGAGGCAACCAAAAGTGAGAACAAAGCGTGCTGTGCAACACTAACAAACAAATGTGCCCTGATGTGTTGTGAACCAGGAAGGTTCAAGCCCTTTGCAAAAAATGTTTTCAGTCACCTAAATACATGTATGGCTATAATGTGGTCAAGGCAATGATCAGAATTGACAGGCTTTTAGCTTTTGGAGCAGGATATAACAGAGAGGTTTGTGGACCATTTTTTGTTGTTGACTTGCTCAAAATCACTTTAATACTTTTGGTATTAAGATTTGTTTTCAAGTACTTTAAACAATACTGCATTTTCTGTTGTACTCGTGATCAGACAGATACTGGTTAGTATCAGAAAAAAAAAGATTATTTGTTTACTTATCATATTAAAACTATTTAATTAAGTGCAGAAAAAAACATACTGGATGTACTACCAGATTCCTTTGTTCTTCATATTCAGCATGAGCAGAGAAGTGACTGTTAATGAAGCAGAAGCTTTGTCCATAAAGAGTAAATCGCAATGACACTGCTCCCTTGGTACCCTGAAACCAAAAGAGGTGAAAAAAAAAAAAAAAAATTCCAAATTGGTTTTGTTTACTGAGTGTTAAGTTAATAGTTGAAGGAAAACTAAACAGTGTCCCTCGATCAGATACCAGATCAAATTTTAAGACCACAAGGACCGTTGGTTTTGTGGGGGAAGACTGAAAGATCAACAGAAGTCAGAAAAACCCTCAAAACAACAATAAACTAATTTATCTCACAAATTAGGTGATAACTCTGGGCTTCAATCTACAATAACACTGGTGGGAGAAGAGTAGAGCACAATGGGTAATTCATAGAAGAGGGGCCTAGCACTAGTGTTATTAATACACTGGGGCACCCAACGACAGAATTCGCTATTTTAGGCTATCTGGAGTGCCTTTAAAGCTCTGTAAGTTCATTTTAGGCCGCGCTATCATATTTTTATCTGTTCGGTCATTCTAGGGCTACCTGAGTCTTTTCGAAATTACTAGGGCATCTTTGTCCATTCCTTGAAAACCTTATCGAACCTTAGGTCTTATTTCCTTTCCGAAAATCTTAGCTGACCTTTCTTCAGCACCCGAAACAACATTTTCATCAATTCGAAAACACTTGGCCTTAAATTTCCCATATCACGAAAGTTTGAGGTGAAAATTCCCTTTAGAAAATTGTAGGGGATTGAGGGCCTTCCAAACAGATAATTTACAGAAATGATCTGTTGGGTGCCCCTGTTAATAGTGTATGCTTTCGCTACTAAGTTTAGCTATCCACACTCTCAAAATATTCATAAAAGACAGAGGTAATTAGTTAGTATAGAGTCAAAGTTTTTCTTTACCAGAAGGCCAAGTAGGGCTGTTTTGCAATAACCAGGCCTTATGTCACGAACAAATGCAAGATGTCTTGTATGAACAGCCACTAGATGCACCATCCCAAGCATGCGGATGGACTTGAGCTGCAGGAAAAAATTCTGATTATTACTATAATTATTACAATTATTGTTATCATTATTATTACAAATTATTATGACCAGCTACAACTAAAAGTCAGGTGTCAGACCTTGTGGTCGCAGGGGTATTGATACATGTACAGTACATGTAGATGACAGACATTTGTTGGAAGTAAAGCATTAGATTCCATGGTATGATTTACAACTACAGAAAGTAATATATGACATCTGTTACAAAATTTACTTAGTCCAATAAATTATTATTTTATGTACCTTGACCAGACCATATGCACCAAGATATGCCTGTAGTATCTTCACCCAAGAGTTTTCTTTTATATACTCAATTAGTAAAGACTGTGGTTTAGCATCAACTTCCTGCAAGCTAAAAGTTCAGATACTTGATTAAAAACAGACTGAATTCATAGAGTAACATAGATCTAACTTATAATTACAGCTGTAGCATTAGTTTGAGCTAGAGTAAAAAAGCTACACGTAAACTGTTAGTTTAAAACAGTTACCAGTAAAACACAACCCAATGACTTTATACATGGTTCTCAGAAGTATAAATATTATGTGAGCTCAAAATTTAGGAATGGCAAATGACAATTTGGAAATCCAATGAGACTAGCATTGCTGCTGCAAGTGACTGAGACTTTCTTGGGCTTCCAAAATGAATAAAATTCTAAGATGGCCCATGCAAAAATTAAGTTTGAGACTGCAAAATCCTAGATATTTGACTAAAATTTTGCAAGATGTGTATTTTGTAAAGATCATTTACCCCCCCCCCCCCCCCCACACACACTTAGCCACAGGTCTCCTTCTCAGTCAGGTTAAACAACCAACTGGTGTGCAGATCAATCATGGCCGTGGGATTGATTCTCATTGGGGATTCGGATGTGCTCGTTGTCGTTCTATGCTTGTAACATCCTGAATGAAATGTAGTTATAACCTACTTCTCATATCTGATTTAGTGATCCGTTTAAGGCGTCTTGCAGTCTCCATCATTGTCATCAATTCACCATCATCATTTTAGGTAGGGTGATAGAAATTAAAAAGTAATTTGTTTATTGGAAATTTATCATCTCCCCTTTCTAAATCTCTGTAAGGCTTCCCCTTGTAAAAAGAGTTCACCCCTTTATTGAGGTCTGAAATTAAATGTTACATGTACTTGATGTGTCAGCCACTACTGCTTTAATACTATTCAAGGTTGACACAAATTAGCTAGACAAACAGAACAGTTGTATTTCCAAAAAGGGTTTGAACAACTAACCCAACAGCAACAATATCTGGGAGTTCTTGATCATTGTCGAGACGCAAAAAAGCTCTGAAGTCTTCATCTGGTGGCTGTGTTACCTTGACATTCCATGTGCATACATGAACTCTGCAATAAAAAAAATACAATCATGTCACTGACATGTTGTTGTTGTTGAGAAGACTGACACCCTGGTGCATCTTAATGGTGGAAATGTGCTGATGAAGCCATGATTTAACACCACAAAATACCTTTAAGCTCCATTAATTGTCAATGTGCAGACCTAATATGCACGTATAATGCTAAACCTGGAAAACTAATATCTTCAGTTTCCTTTTTAAACCAAAAATTACCCAGAAACTCTTTATCTTGAACCTACAGTTACACTGTACCAACAAGTGAATCTCACCACCCAAAAAAATACAGGGCATACATTTACATTGAAGAATCTAAATTACTAAAAGGTTGAATTTGATATCCAAAAATTCTTCTGGAGTTGAAAATATTTTAAAATTTAATTTGTGTTTTGTGTATCGTGGCATACCAGTAAACTGGCTTTAGCTATCTTAGCTGTATTTTTAGCTTAGTGTATACTGACCACGTTAAATAAAGTTGTATTAATAATATTGTAAATTGCATCTCCTTGTCATTTTTATACATGTACATGAGTTTCTTGTCCACCAGGGCTTGAGATAGCCATGTTTGCAACAGCCAGCAGTAAGTTATTAACTACGTTATATAGTACCCCAGGAAAGTGGCCTAAAATTGAAGATTATAATGGAAGTGGTATTTATTACAACTAGTGTACTTGAGAGGGACCCACCATGGGTCGGGATAGGGGACTTATATAAAATACCACCTATCTGGTGAACATCATTAACTGGCCTGCAAATTTGAGATGGTATTATTTAAATACTGTTGGCAATCAGCTAGTAAAAGCACAGGGAGGTTTGATTTTTTTTTTTATTTTACTTCTGATAGAATGGGAGCTAGGCAATGAAGACAACATCTTAAAGGGGGGAGGGGGATGGGGTTACCATTAAGAGACAACTAGAGATCTCTTTTTTATTTATAATCGACGGCCGGTCCTGTCTGAGTGCAGTAACAGCTTAGTCTGTTTCCTGTATAGTGAGATTCACAATTTTTAAAAAGCTGTTTGTTGATACTGCTACATAACCACAAGGGGACTAAGCACTATGTTTTTGGATAAACTTAATGAGTCTGAAAACCAAATACAAGGTAGGCAATTAAATCAAACTTTTCAATATTTCCTTATTACACAAGATTTAATTATGGCATGAAGACTTCTTTACTTTTTATTTTATTCAAATTTTACATACCACTCGTGGTTTATTTGTATATATAAAATTAAAATTCTATAAAATATATTTAATTCTGACCAGGTGGCAGAAAAAGTGCATTCGTGTCGCTAACCTAAAATATTAATTTATTTTTCAAGAGTCCACAATATAAAGTCATTTGCATATCTAAGCCCATATCAATATGCATAAACTATTTTTCTTTTATTACAACAAAATTCTACTAAAAACATGAGCATGAGATAAAAAATAAAAAGAATACGGTATCTCATTCGATAACTGTGGTAGAAAATGCAAATATATATAGAAAGAATACTTTAAACAGATTTTTTCGTGGATTAATTCAGGGCTCAAAATTAAACCTTAACTTAGAAGTAACAAAAATATTAGCTCACGGCTTACGGAGGTTAATTTTTTTCATACATTTATAAACAACAGCAAGCCAAGCTTGCTAACATGTTCACGATCGACTCTTAACGAATCATTTTATGAGTAAAGCTTGCAAGCATCCTGTAACTATTGTTAAAATACAAACTTTTTATACCTGAACCTAATTGCAGGCTTACATTTTTGCCATCAATTTGCCGCTAGCGCTGCCTTTCCAAACAATATGTCGATCGAGTTTCAGCAGCTATAATATCCATCTTCAACGAAACAAATCGAAAAAGGCCACCAAATCGACAACAAGTGACATCACAGGAAAGATGCTATGTTAAGCGAAAGCGTTTTGATTCGATAGTAGACTTACTATCGATCGACGAAAAAATTAATGCACTTATTTCAATTCGCGATGACATACTTACTATCGATCAAGACAAAAGTCCAAGCTATTTCAAAAAAAATAATGACAATAAAGCAAAAAAACATTCATATCAAAAGTCAGATCTTCCTAAAGTCTGCCTTTCACTTCATTCAAGTTCTTTAGATCTGCACAATTACCTCCGGAAAGTGCGGCACCTTTCCATTCAATCTCGAATACAATTTATTATTGCTACGTTAGTGACTAAACCTTTGCCTACGAAATGGATAGAAATGAAACCTCAGTTACCTCAAACTCATCTCGCTTCTGCAGAAGGAGAGATTACAATGCTTCTCGATGTCTATTTCACTGATAAAGTAACTGGTAGCAAGCTTGCAGGTAACTCAAAAACATAAGAAGCCGAGTTCACACCAAGGGAACAGCTGCAACATGTATGTTTACCACTACTGGCAGTGAACGCTGGCCACAAACAACGGAAAGCGTCAAGATGCATTGCTGGCAGTTGACAGGGATTCGGTAATTCCAGTTTCATGCCGTTCAGGACCACATAAGGAAACTTGGTCAAGTGATAATGGCAGAAGGACTTTTGGAAAGATTTCTGCACAGTCCCATACATTATATATATGCATCGCAAAATGTATTCATAATTAATGTCAGGGGCTGTGAGGAAATCTTTCCCTCCCTCTTCCTACAATGCGCCCGTACATGACATCTTTTCAATTTCTAAGCCTCGGCCATTACTAGTATTACTACTAGTCCTTGCTAGCAAAGGCCTCATGGCTATGTTCAACACTGTTAGGCGCTTAGAAACGGTTTATAAGCTAGCGCTAGCGGTCTAATAACATGCGATTTCTCCCTATCCGCTCGAGCAAAAGCGGCAGGACAACAATTAACAAAACAACATGCAATTATTTCAATACAAACAAGTACTGATAACAATACCCTAGCGCTAGGGTTACCCTAGCACTCGCACTTTCCTTCCTTTTTTACGCGACGTGTTTACAAGGCAGATAGGGTTACCCTGGCACCAGGATAACTCTAATTAATTGGGGCGCTAGGGTTACCCTAGCGCCAAGGTCTTGACAACGCCTTGCTGGGGATACCTCGCCTACCCGGGACAACTTTTTACTTGTTTCCAGACTCTTTGAAAAGTTGAAAAGAGGGCTCAAAATGGCGGAACGGGTACGACCCAGCTTTCAATACCCTCACACATAGAAACCGAAAATGTTTCGGGTGAATGGTCTTCAGGCCAATTTTACAATTTTGGGTGACCCTACCTGTGAAATTTTGCTTGTAAACACGGGCTGTCTTTAACCCTCCTGCTAGGGTAACCATAGCACTAGGGTTACCCTTCCTCCTTGTAAACAGAACCTACAAGCTTAAAAATGGTGGTCAGTGAGAGAGTGGGAACGTTAAATAGTTAGTGTACCTTTATTAGATGTCCTATTTACAGAACAAATACTTCAAAAAGTTTTAAAAAAGTAATAATTGCAAGTACGTTCATATTTATTTAAATCTTTTCACATAAAATAAATCGACGGCCAATCCGATTGCCCAAAAAACGATTAAATTCGTCTGAAAGTGAGTTGCCCCTAAACGTCCAAAGAACAAGCGGTCAAGAATATTAAGGCATGGGTCTCTAGTTATTTTCTCGGAAAAGAAAGAGGGGTGGTCATTCTTTCGAATATTTTGCCATAACTTAGGACTTCGACAGCAAAATACGATTGCACATGCCAATATTGACATACAAGGCGTATGTAAATTTGGCCACGTCACCTCTTACGGGCTGCAACATTCAAGAAAACATTTGAGCGAAAATGGCCCGTGGCCGCTCCTAGGGGCCTCCTGTAGTTTTATAACTCGCTAAGGCACTACGTTTCTGCGCTTAGTTATCCAATGCCATCGGGACGTTGTATCGTTAGTAAACGTCAGTGTTTTGCTAATTAGCTCCGTAGAATGCGGTTGTATCGTCTACGGCGGAGCGTTTCCGTATAGTGGTATTAACTCTTTCCTCTCGTATCAAAGCAGGCAACCGATGATGTTTAAAAGTGATGGGGTACTCGTTACCATGGTGAGGCTTAAATCTTATCAGGATGTCCAGCAACTCGTCACCAGTGAATCGTGGATGCGCGTCCATGGCCAAGTGCTGGTATCTCTGCCGGAGAGCATGCGCTGAAGCCTTTGGTTGCCTTTGACGAGTTAACAGACCCTTGGTGTTAGCTGACATGAGTTCGTTAGCTGAAGGGAAAATAACGTGCAAAAAATTTGAAGCTGTTTCGTATTTGATCAGTATTCTGTCTTGTATGTTTAATTTGTGAACACAAAAGTTCTTGGCATGCGTGGGCCTTTCCACCCTCACCTTTACTTGTTAATCAACCAGTAAGTGTAAACAACTGACAGACCGTCATGCAACTATAAAAAGTTTGTTTCGTTTTCGAAACGAAGTTCGAAAATTGTTTCAGTTTCAAAAGAAAGTTCGAAACTTCTTTTTTCTTTTGTTGAGGTAATATTCAGTTTTTTTTTAATCTGGAAAATTGAAAGACGTAAACGTAAACGGAATATTTGATTTAACAGTTTGTCATCACTAGAATACGTGTAATTTGCATTTCGTGCTTCAAAGGAAGTGAAACAAAGAGAGTGGCATCCCTTATGCCGCGAAATGCTCTGTTTAACGATTTTTAGGAACTGTTAATAGAGAAAGTCTGTTCTGAAGATGAACCTCTATATCTCAGATATGAGCCAGGTGATTAGTTGATGGTACAAGGACTCTAGCGCAGTTTAAGTTCTCTGTTAACTCGTGATCTTCCCTGCTGTAAAACTCGAGTGACTGATTAGTGATAAATCGTCATGTTATAATACGTACGTTCTAGAACATTATAATCTGCAAAAGTCCAGATCATTTCTCCTGCTAAAAACTCTTTTCTGAGTTGGTCAAACACAGGAAAGTATCTCTTCATCGTATCTACCTGTAAAAAGTTTTCAAAATTAAATGAATGACTCTATCCTACAAAATGGATCAGCGAATACAAAGTAAACGCTGGTATAAATCCATGTGTAGCTGTTAAAAATAAATATTCCCTATACATGTATATATTATCCTATATAACAGTTAAAGGCTGAAATCATAATCAATAAAAACCATATGTTAATTAAAAGACTATACATATTGTCTATATATTTGGTAATATTAATAGCACAGACATATTAAAATTAAACGTGAGATAAAAAGAATTGGTAACATAATAATCTAAACTAAGAATCGAAGCATTAAAAATAAACTCAGGTTAATTAATGTCCTTCACAGTTCTACCATGACACTTTTCTTTATGTATAACCTTATGGTTAACATGCACGTGTGATGTTTTACAACTCCTTTTTTTCTTATTCACCACCTTGATTGATTGCTCACTTTTTAATCACATATTCTTCGTGTAGCTAATCTCATGGGGGTAGAATGAGCATCCTATGGAGACAGTGCATATGGCATGTGCGTTACAGGGCGCCATCTTAGGAGAGATGGTGACGATGAAGATGCTGCTGCTGACGACGACGAGGAAGACGACGATAACTATGAACAGACGATGAAGATGACGAGAAGGATGAGAAAGACGGGGAAGAAGATGGGGGAGGGTGAAGATGAAAATGATAACGAAGTAAAACTGAAAGAACGAAAAGATGATAATGGTGGCACAACGGAAATTCGCAGATAAGGTCCTACCCTCCCAGCAGGATAATCAAACAAATGGCAACACCACTGTTATAAACAAATAAGTCAAAAATGCAAAGTTTTAAAGGAACTGCTTTACCTGATATTCTTCTGAGTAAATCAACGATGGTTGCTGTAGTAAGGAATAAATAGAGAAAAACTTTAGCTGAAACGAAATCGCTATACTAATCCAATCGATAAAGGTCAGTAAGTGATAAGGCTTGGTGCTTATCTAGACTGTTACAGTTAGCATTTCAAGAATCCAACGGTTTGGACCTGATAAGTCATATGTTTAAAACAGGCGTAGATTTTCAATGTGATTTGCAACAAAATCCGTTGCAATTGAAAGTCAACTTAATCTAAGCGTTTTAATTTATGATCACTAACAAATGCTCCCATGGTCGAAACCAGACAAATACCTAACATTTCGTTTGGAAAGATCAGTGGGACAGAAACAGAAACACAGAACTAGTACTAGTTTTTACACTGAGAGGTTTGTTAGTTTCTTTTGAAAAAATCGAACGCTTGAACCGTTCAGGATTTCATCCAAAGTTTGAACTGTCTTATTACAATAGTCAAAACCCTCTTTAGTATACTGAACTATGGCATTCGCTAATGGTATACGATTTAGAAGTTTTGTATGTGGCTGGGATCCACCCAAGAGAGGTTTCCTTATATCGAGGTTCAATTGTACAATGAAACCCCGGCTTCATATAAGAAAATGACGGTATGAGGTTTTTTTTCTGGACGAAGATAAGAGGCGGTAACACAGTTTACGGTGGTCCAAATGGGGTCGACTGTACTATTTAACTGTCTTAGTCTTGGTCACCTTATGTTTTCCGCTAACAGCGCTGGTGCCATACTCAGCCATAAGTACTGGTTTACCAAACACTCTATGTAAGCCACGCAGATCCTCCTCTAACGACTTGGCTATTAGGTCAGGTTTGCCTGGGTGCCAGTACCATCCATAGTGACGACTAAAGGAAATAACATCGCAGAATTTAAGCTGTGAAAAAAAAAAAAATTAGTTTTCAGGTATTAACTTTTTTGTGTAATGTCAGACTTAATAGGAGGAGGAGGCAAGCCCACGTTTAACACATACTTAATCCTAATAGTTAAGGTAATGAATTAAGTATTCTTGTATTTAGATCTCTCGCATTCTATTCCAAATTTTATTTATATTCCTTTTTTGTTGGTTTTGTATATGTATTTCTTTTTAATTCAACTTGAAGAAGTGAGCTTTCAGCTACTCTCCAATACGAGTGAAAAAAAGTTAAGGTATGTATGAAGGTAAATAAAGTACTGGTGCCACACCTGGCAACGCTGCCGGCGCTTACAGTTAGTATGAATTAACGGGAAGTATTATTCTAATATTCCTCCCCGAGAGTTCACTGAACACTATTACCCCTTTACATTTACATTCACATCCATATCTACAACTACATCACCTACATATCTACATTTACACATCTTAATCTACATTATTTAATATCTGGGTGAAAAGAGGCAAGGTGAAGGTAGAGCAAGATCACGATGGAGGAAAGAAACACCCTCTGAAACTGACACCAAATTTTAGATCAATGATGACTGGCTACCAGGTTGTTCTTCAGCAATATTATAAACTAATTGCGATTTTGAGTCGGCAATACCGCATTATATTGACGGTTAGTTGGGAGAAAATATATTCCGTATTCGATTTTGATGCATACGTGAGTAACCCAGCTCAGTGTCGCAATGTTCAATTACACTTTTGGAACCAATCACAGACGGCAAAAGTGAGACGGCAATACCGCGTGATATTGACGTCTCTAGCGTAAGACAGAACTATAGGGGAATCGCGATACTTCTACTTGTAGCCATATATTCTACACCAATAATTAAACAACAGACAGTTGGAGAAAGGTTCTTGCGGCAAAAACATCTCGATCCCGACGTAATAATTGTTTAAACACAATCTGTTACTCTTTCTCTCGGTGAAAATCCGACGAAAGAGGAACACATGATTGCTCGCGCTTGGTCGGCTGTCTATGAGAGGAAAAATGGAGTTCGTACTCCGTCACCGACCTCAAACAGTTTTGTTCTTTGAAATCCGGCGTTCCATCTAGGACCATGAAACGATCAAGATAACAGAGTGTATTACCCATACTTTCTATTCCAGGCCGGATTAGGGAAAGTTTTGGGACATACTCTCTTAGTTTTATTACTTCTTGATAAAACATACCACAGGGTCCTCCACCATCCCCAGCTTGTAATCTGATGAAATTAGGTAAGTTACAGGGCGTCTCTGCATATCCATCTCTCGGGTAAACTCCATCATTCGTCTCAGGTGTTTCGCAAAGTTTTCATTGCGTGAATCCGATCGATGGCTAGCTACAGACCACATGACCACGGAGGGATGGTTCTTGTCCCGCTGTATCAATTCTGTCATTAAATCAAGGTGTCGGTTTGCGGTGTGATCAGATATATAATCCCTAGAAATAGAAATTCCATGTCAAACGAACTGGCATGGAGGAGAATCAAAAAGACGAAAACGGAAGAGAAAGAGTCGGGAACAAGAATATCCCCAAGGGGTACTCCTCAAAGTGTTTGCTGTGCCGTTTGCGGCCCGCCTCTTGAGCCCCTTACCTATTTTCAGAAAAAAAAAATATATGTTCAACAACTCACTTCCAAAATAGACCACATTCGTATTCTCGCTTTGAATGGAGGCTCTTGCGAAGAATGTATGAGAAAACAAAAAAAGTATTTGCATGTGAAGTGATTCCCCCGTTTAAGCGTCGTGTGAAAGCTAGTTCCAGGGTCGATTGACCCATGAATGTTCTGACCTAGGACCACTCTAAATAGATTGCCATTATCAAACCTGAACCTCAAATTGATAGCCATTTTCAGACCAATACAGTTAAAAAAAAAAACACCTGTTGGGGACGCACATACCTTTATGCCTTGAATTTTGTTATCATTTCTCATTATCATTGTAATCGTTGTAGCGAAAGCGTTAAACTAAACTAAACTAAACTAATCTAAACTAAACTAGACTAGACTAGACTAGACTAGACTAGACCAAACTAAACTAAACTGAACTAAACTAAACTAAACTGAACTGAACTGAACTGAACTGAACTAAACTAAACTAAACTAAGAGAGTACACCTCCTTCCCCCTCCTGGGAGAAAAACAGCTTGCTTGAGACGCAGCAATAAAGCGGGAGTAAGCTCTCAACATGAAACTTTTGTGTGGGTTAGTACTTTAGAAAATCTTTTTCTTAAACTTTCCCCCTGTTTTTTTAAACTGTTTTAAGCTGTTGAAAGGTTACATGCTAAGGCATAAGAAAAATCGGCAATCAGACATGGCTTGAGAGGGTCGATCGTAATCGTTAGCAATCGCCAACTTATTTGTCTTCCGTCGTCTTCCCCGTTTGACAGTTTAAGCTTGGTTAAGAACCCAGCGGAAATATAATTTCACTAAGGTCACAATTCGATGTATACATACAAAAATATCTTTTTTGATCCGGCTGTCGGACTCTCGTCTATAACCACGATGCCATGCTTATCAGTGAGATCCAGAAGCTCGATGGGAGGTGGATGTTTACTTGTGCGTATGGAATTAGCGCCAAACCATTTCATCAGATTGAAGTCTCTAATCAGAGTGGGGTAATCAAAGCCTAGTCCTCTAATCTGTAGTAAGGGAACAGTTAGACACTATTGAAATTCCCGTTTGGGGGACTGTGACCTTTCTTTCCGAAAAGAAAACATAATTTGAACTCTGCTATAAATGCACCAAAACGTGTTCTACTACCGCCACTTCCTCAAACGCCCAGGCTACCTCTTCGTGTGTGGCTGATTTCACCGGTTTGTTGACGTGGTTATTTTTCAAAGCAGTTAATTCATCACTTTATTTATATTGAAAACGTGAAGGCCATTGTAACAAGAAACAAACGTTAGATATTTTCATAAGCCGTTGTCAAGTTGGGTTTGAATAACTTGTTTTCAAAAATTTGACAAACGTTTGGTTCTCTGTCTACTGGGGCTTTTTCCATGCAGTTCTTGAGCAAAGGTGCGAGATAAAGACTTCAAGTTGAGAAATAGGGCAGACAAGTTGAAAAAAAACTTACGTCACTGTCCTGTATTTTACCAAAACCCTTGAAGTAGAAAGGGACGTTATTGATGAGGAATCGGGAACCCTCCACGCGGACGGTCCTGAAGCCCACCGGAAGTGTATATACATCATACATGTTCTTATATGACGCTAAAATCTACAAAAAAGTTAGAGGAAATTAAAAAGTAAAAATTATAACGATAGTAATAATGATGATGATGATGATCGTCTCTTACTTATTTCCTCAGGCTATTTCAAGTTCTATCCCTCCGGTCCGTTGCATTATTTCGGCGCTGTCCAATGTTTCGTTTCCATGGCGTCTCTACGCCTGACTTGAACTACTAGCTACTAGAACATTTTATCATCATCGAGTTCAGCACAAGAGAACTAAACTGCAAGCATCAAGCATCAGCGCATGATTTGACCAAGACAATTAGAAAAACGGACAAGTTTTCGCCTAAGAGAGGCGACCGTTTATAAAAGATGTCACTCAAAAAACGGCAAGCTTTGACTGTATTGTGGTGAAACGACAATCTCCTGCCATCAGCAGCCATTTTTTTAGTACTGAAGTTTGTCTATTGTTAGAGTCTCATTTTTACAAGAAGAAGAGTGAAGAACACTTAAAATGAAATTTAGCATGTTGAAAACATAATAAATCCAAACGTTTTCAAGGCCAGTGGCCTCTATCCAGCATTATTGGCTACAGCCTCGAAAAACTAGGGCTCCAGTAAAAGCCTGGAGTCAAGAATAGTGAGCATGCGTATACGCCTTGATTTAAAGTTTACCTTTAGTGTATAAAGATAACCCGGCGTGTCGCTCATACCAATCGGCCACCACAGGGTGGGGTTAAACACTGTCATCTCACCACTGAACATCTTTGCCCCACTCCCAAAAGCAGCAACCCTTCCCTCCCTGTCCAACAACTCATAGGTCATGACGATGCCATTTTTGTTCCCGTTATCGCTTGTTTCAACCTCCGTCATAAATTTGATGGTGGCTTTGTTATAATTATGGTAAGTAACGTAAGTGATGTCAGCTACATGCACTTCAGGAGTGGTGTAGAGCTTTACGGAGCCGTGGATTCCTGAGAAGTCTACTTTTGTTAAATAATCATTTGATGAATCGCAGTAGGTTGAGCTGAGAACAAAATGCAAAAAACAAATGTAGTCAATTAACAGCTGACATAATATTTAGAGAACTAAAACAGCGACGACGACAGCGCCAACGAACACGTCAAAATACGAATTTATATTATAAGAGCTATTTTGCGATTATTCCAACTCGCACAAGGCGTTCGAACTTAATCCAGGAACTGAATTCGTAGAACGGTGTTCAAGTTAAGAAAAAAAATGAAAACTTCACAGTCATATGCTCACGTTGTCTACAAAACCTTGAATTTGATCATTTCACGTTGTTGTTTTGCAGAGGACGGGAAAGAAACGTACCAATATGTAAAATGCACATGCAAAGCCATTGGTTTTTGCTCAATAAACCAATTGCTTTGTGGCATTCCCTAGTACTGATGGATAAAACCATAAGTTCCTTATCAAGAACATACATTTAAAAATCGTCTAAAGTCAGTTTGAAAGGACGACTGGAGACGAGGTTGGGGGGAGCCAAACCAGCGATGAACAGCAGAGTTCCGTTTTCAAAATGTTTCAGAAAAGCTAGTGTGGACGGAAAACATTTGATATCTGCCTGGTTTTAAACGTTTTCAAAAATTTCCGCACTAGTGTGGACCGAGGCAAAGATGTTATCAAGTGGAATCACAGTGAGAGTTAACGTGGTCTTACCTTCTGTCCAATTCGGCCTTTTGAGTGAATGGAAGAGTATTAATCACAGCGACTGTAAGTCTGTGCGAGTCTCTGCTAGCTGACTTTAATTCCTTGGAGATATCGACTTCAAATGGCAGATCTCCTCCCTCGTGTTCTAAGATCTCTTTATTGTTTAACCACTGTGGAGCGATTTGCGATATTCGTTTAGCTTGACTATTTGACACTTCTTTCTACAGTTATATGTTGACTGATTCGATTCCTAACCAAGAAAGTCATTTTCCTTTACCGTCACATCACCGATTCCCTCTTAGCGTATGTACTAATCAATAAGGAAAAGAAGTTGCTTTATAATTTATGATATTTCAGATACTCATACAGGGTAAACCTTTTGAATAAAATACATCTTGTAATAAGCGTAAATTGTTTAAAAGGTTGACGGATTTCTTTTGGAGTTTGGTGTGATAAATATCAACAAACACATTCATCAGCCGTCATTTAAAACGCGCACAAAAAATCAATGATCCCGCCCTGGTGTCCATGGATAGTTTTTCTTCTGAGCGATAAGGATTTGGCCTGGACATGTTCAAGTTTTGGTATCAAATTTGGGCCCCGCTTTGAGAATCAGGCATTGAATTACCAGTAAACATTAAAAATACGCCAAAAGAATGGGATTGCGTGATGGAGTATTATACTTTTTTATGACCCTAAAAGGGTGGTATTTTATGCTTAAGCTTACCACTTTGCACCGATAAAACACGCTCTCAAACCGTAACACCACTCTGTTGGAGGTTGCTCTCCAAGAAGGAGGCACATAAAACAGCTTCTCGTACCAAACCCAACCAATGAAGTCTCTAAGCCAACGCTCTTCTGTGATATCATTGTAGCTGGATGGAACTGGCATCGACAAGATGTCTCCACTCTGCGAGAAATGACAGAAATGTAATAACTCGCTTCCTGCAGTTGGACATACACGACCACCAACACAGCGTCAAACAAATACAAAACATAAGCACGTTTTACGGGCTGAAATCATGAAGTTTTCACTGATCATATGTTGTTGTTTTTTCAGTTAACTGTCAGGAGATTCTGGGAACATTTGCATTGAAACAAAACTAGCATATTAAAAACAAGCCGGATTTTTGGACGCAAGCCGGCTTGGTGCTAAATAGCTTACTTTTTGCAAATCAAATCAAGTACTCTATGGAAGCTGACAAAAACCTAAATATATGCAACTGTAAAACACAGCTGTTAATTATTCTAAATGTTAGCATACAGACATTTGAGTGGTACAGTGGTGTGAATTTTATTTAATACCTATGGATGACCCAACAAAATATTTGCAGCGCTTAGCAATGGTTATTTCTAAAATAGGGGATATGTAGCAGAGCTTGAGCGCCGAGAAGCTGTAAGGTTTGTTTTCTTAGGCTTCAGTATAAATCAGAAACGTGCGACTTTCAAGGACAGAAATTAGGACTGCAGAAAAACCAGTGATGAACGTAGATTTGTCCTCATTGAGGTCCCCTTACTATGAAACACTTGATTTTTATTTTTGCATCTGTTAGCTTGGCAAACGTTGAGGCAAAGGTAGAAAATTGGCAGGAGGTGGAAGAGGACAGA
Source organism: Pavona decussata (assembly GCF_977016875.1). Lineage (NCBI taxonomy): Eukaryota > Metazoa > Cnidaria > Anthozoa > Scleractinia > Agariciidae > Pavona > Pavona decussata. Next base: position 1,568,342 of record NW_028145494.1, on the reverse strand, counting down.
AAGAAAGCACGTAAATGCTTGCTATGCCGCAAGCTGTTAACTTTGGGTGCATCGCAAGGATTCTACCATGAAGGAGAGTTCCAGAAGGTAGACGACATCACAGTGCTGGTCGACGCAGCTATCGCTTTCAATATTCTCAGCTATGAAATGTTTACAGCGAGTTTGTTCCCAGTTTCTGGAATGCCATCCATTCAAATGCAGGAACTTCGGCACAGCTGTTACCATCACTCAGATTGAATGCCACGTTTTTAATCCTAAGTAGGTATCCACCATGATCAGTTTCTAATGACCTCGATTATGAGCACCACACTTTCATAGAGCACAACCTGATCATAAACAGCGAATAATTGTTTTACTGTAAAACTTGATCAATCTTCCGAAAAAACAACACATTTTCTTTAAAATAACCGAGAGAAGAGCCTTCGCTAAACATGGAATGAGGTGCTAATGGCATTTGGAAGGGTGCTAAATGCCCTTAAGTTGCTAATTCGTGCGTACACGCTAAATAGATAGGATATAAACTAAGTCAGTAATTGGCTTTCTTATCCTCTTAATTCTTGATACCACGAATACCGAGAGCTAGAAACACTGTATAAACTCAGTTATGGAGCGTGCACTTGCGGTATGACAGTGCCGAAAATCCGGCCCGCATTGTTCTCAAACTAAGCTGATATTTATGCCATAACTATTTAATTTTAAGCGTCAAACGTTAATTAAGTAAACGAATTCGTCCGAGCTACTCCACTACAAACGGAAAACAACCTTATAAGAAAACACGTGTTCTCATAAAGCTTTAACTGACATAGGACGACAAATTAGCCTTTAATTCGTTGGAGTGACCCATGCACCCCCAAATCGGTGATTAGTATAAAACGATTAATTTCAGTAAAACACCTATTAGCCTTTTAAAGGGGTCAACCAGATGAATAATTGGAATAAATTCTATTTTTGGTCACACTGAGATATTTTCAGACAGACACGACCAGTAGGGGCTGCAAAACACTGGTGATGTTTTCAGATAGGAGACGGAAAGGTACTTCTGCACAGCCTATGATCATGAGGGAAAAGAAATTCAAAAACAAAAATTGGGGGTAACCATGCACACATTTTCAAACATATTTATTATATTAACTGAGCAACAATAATTCTAAAAGGTTTTACTAAAAAAATTGAAGGTTAATTATCCCTGAAAAATACGTGGTAACCCCTAAGTTTTTTTTTGGGATTTCAATAGCCCTTGCTAAAATCATCTTTTCACACGTTGTCATAAGCTGCACAGAAATACTTTTGAATTCGGTAGGCGCAGTTTTTAAGAAATCTGAGTTTCTTGGAAAATCTTGAGATGCGCAGAACGTATGCGCAAAAGCAGCCACCGGCCATACGGCGTAGAAAGGCGGCACGTTGTGTTCCACGATTGCGTCTCAATCTCGAATTCCTTTTAAGCTTCTGATCTTCTTTACTTTTTTCAAGCCACACAGTCCATAAATGAGTAACGGAAATGGTTCAAAACCGCTTAGCAATGCACTGAGAGATGACTGATCCACATCGAACGTCATTCACGTTAATTCAGCCTAACCACAGGCCGGACAACACTGAATCAAACCAAGGACTACATCCCCTACTGATAAACATTATTTTGTAAAACGTCTGCACGGAGACACATGACGCTACATTTTGGTGAGAGCTCGCGGCAAGAAATGGGAGTCAAGAGGGTCAATGAGTCTGGCCCACTCATTGACGTAATTTGTAAAAACGGCTTGAAACTTTGCCAGACATGTCTTCTACATTATCCATACCGGCGTCAATAATCCCCTTACAGAACGTGAGAAAAAACATGGAAAAGACGACTCAATGCGTGAGTGGAAAAAAGGTTATTGTACAATCGGACATCACCTGCTTTCGTGGATGGAAATGAGCAGTCACGAATTCTGATTACTGACTAGTCGTGCCTGACTAGGTCAACAAAGGAAATCGTGGAAATAAAAGACTACTACTACTTCTACTCTTTCTAAGTGGATTCTCATTGTCCATGGCTGACAGTAAAAAAGTATAAATAAACTTCATTATTTTCATTGAACGCTAGCTCGATAATGGCTCCCTGGAAATAAGTGACGTACTACGACTCAATTTAAATCGATATCAACTTACTGACCGAGTGATTTTCGCACTCAGTTTTTTCAGAAGAATATAGCCAAGCTGATGGAATTTTCGATAAATCAACAGTATATCTCTGAAATAAGTTATTCACAGCATTGCAACTCCAAAATACATTTTTATTCCATCCAGTACCATCGATAGAGTATTGACGCTATATACAATAATTTGTCGTGCCTTCCATTATTTTGCCCGACTCTACTGTAGTATGTTTGTACGTTTGCAATGTACATTGCATGTACGTGCCAGATATAAAATTTTTTGGTTTGTCTGAAATAGCAACTAAGAAGTGCCGGAAGTCAACCCAGTTCTGCTAACTGCACAGTAATGACGAAATTTTTTTCATGTGTGAAGACTCGGCCTGCAAATATTAAAATCGTATATCCCCCGGTCCACCAGTCAGCTGGAACCTCAGCTGTAAGCTCTATTTATATGCTCCCAGGGGCTTTTTTCCGAGGAGTGAAGGGAAGGGTAGGCTTTTTAGAGAGGGGGCTATTTGAAATTATAAGTTTTGATCAAAAGTTGAAGTAGCGTTTCCAAAATGTTTCTTCACAGCTCTCTGAAACCAAGCGGTAATGGATCGTGTATCAGAAGATCATTCTTACCTCGGCACAATATAATACGTCAGTGTATATTCTTGACCCGAACGTTTCCGATAGACAATCTGACTGATATTTTGATCATTTGTACGCCTGGACTTTTTTAAAAATATCTCTTTTGTGTTTTCTAACATGGAAGCCAAAGTGGAGGTAGGACGGCTTATTAAAAACCTGACCTCCAAACAGGGGCTTTAATTTGCTAGAGAGGGAGGCTGAATTATAGAGATTTTCGGCATTCCACACAGCATACTAGGCTTTCAGCGCAACATTTTTCAGTCCCAGATTTTCTGTATCAATGGTAGAGTCGATCAAATAACGAAACGGCCCATTAGAAACAGCTAGCCTAGGTAGTAAAACAAAACACTACTTTTAATAAAATTTGTAAACAATCTGCCAATTACCCTGATTTTTCGAGTGCAATCGACTTTCGTTTTCTAATCCAATCCATCAGTATTTTAAAGTTGACACAGGATTATTGAAACACCAAGATAAACATCTGAAATGTCCGAAGAAGCCAAAGCGAGAAAATTTTCTTAAACCAAACAGATCACTTACCTGCGCCAAGGGCATAGAGTACCACATCTCTTCAAACCCGGATGACGAAATATCTGCCCGGAAATCCCACATTCCGTCCAAAGATTTCAGCTGTCGAGTTTCGGACTCTCTTGGGTGCAGCATCCCTTGGACAAAGGTCGTCATGACATAACATTTCAGGAAAATGTTTAAGGACGACACATCGAAGGTCCAAGACATCGCGAACCTCGTTTATTAATTACGTTTTCTGTTGGTGAAACATTTAACCCTCTACCTGTTGGACACTTGTCGCCCTTCAAGTAAACAATGCTTTGTCAAAAAGTCTTGACGAGGGAAAACGATTTGAAAGCTATTTAATTGTCTTCATTTGACCCTTACATTGCCCATCTTTAGTTCTATGACGACAGAACAACTATAATAAGTTGCTAAGAGGTTGTCGTTCTTGTAGACGAAGATGCCTTAGTTTGTGAACAAAGCCGTGTAGCAACGCTTCGGAGTTTATTCTCAGAAACTGACCGTGATGAGGTACCAGTGACCCCCCTTGGAGATCTTAGAAGGCCGTTTTATCACAACAGGCCGGGGGGCCCAAGATACTTCTTCTCATACAGAACTTCAGTAAGAATTAGCAACAAATTGGTGGTGTAAAATACCTGATTTTCACTGCATGGGACATGAAACTGTTTATTGATAAATTAATTCATAAGTGACTGTGAATTCGTAGTGTAACATTTTCACGAGTTGGCAGTGCAGAACGACCATGTTTGCAAAATCTATTCAAAAGTCGTACCTTCCTTACTGAAATTTGTACCACATTTGTCCTGCTGTGCAGAGTTTATGCCTCGATATATTTTTGTTTGGAGTAATCCAGCACACGCAATCTCTAACCCCACGTCTTCCCTCGAGCTCAGCCGACAATTTTTCAGGTGGAATTGTTTTGGTGGGTTTACTTCAAGGAGAAGCAGAGACGTTTCCCCGGACCATTTGTAACGCATTAAATAAGCGGATTAACATCAATAAGAAAACTAAAAAGAATAATTAAAAAAGAGGGGGATTACTAGAGCTGCGTATGGTGACCGCCGGCTGATTCTGCCGTCACTATCCGATCGCTCAGTTGGAGTGGTCAAAAAATCGGATAAAAAAAACTCCATCTGAGTTAATTCCTCAGAAGAGGGACTTTTGCGTGGTAGTAGCTTTATAAAAGTCCTAGTAAAAAAAAATTTTTCCGCCCGAAAACGTAACTGTCAATCGGTTCGCTCAGTCGTGAGAGCATTGGACTACCGTGCGGGAGGGCGACGGTCAGGAGCGACGGTTTAAATCCCGGCCGGACCAACACTCAGGGTCTTAAACTAACTGAGGAGAAAGTGCTGTACTTATGACATCTGCACTAAGGACGATAAACCGTAGGTCCAGTCTCATAACAGTTAGTTGTTCCTAATAATCGGGGGACGTTAAAGAACCCACACACTGTTCGAAAAGGGTAGGGGACGTAGTCCCCGCTGTGGTGGTCTATCTCTTTCTGTGATTTCACCTGTCTTTCACATTTGTGCGTGGGCTGCGTGGGTGGGTGAGATCAAAATATGGACTGCTAGCGCCTGCCAGTGGCGGCTTTACATGCATGCTGACCGGTCCGATCTCACCCCACAGAAGAATTGTAAACCGCCATGAGCGAGGCTATCTGATAAGTGCGGTATATAAATACATTACCATTAAATAAAGTAAAATGTTCCATGTCAGAAAAAGGATGTTTCATCCGGCACAGATTTATTATTTATTTAGATGATCTCTAAGATGGTGTATCCTTTAGGAGACGCTGTGAACTTCTTTTCGTTACTAATGCGAAGGAATCGTGAACTGAGCTAAAAGTCTTCGACTCCCTCTCATGTCCAAGTAACAAATTAAAGGTCGAAGAAGTTTATCAGTTTCATTCAATTTAAAACGAACAGGAAAAAGTAAAGGAAATTATGCTATATTGTGGGCGGCTGTGACACTTTACACGTGCATGGCTGATTAATTAAGGCAAAGTTTGCCACCCGTTTTTACGCCTACTCAGCATCAGGGCATAGGAAGAGTCACATTTTACTGTTTGAAGCGATCACATGAGCCAAAAGGAAACTTGAAAAGCTCACATACCTAACAGAATGTGCCATCATCAGTCTCTATGATACACGAGCAGAAAGGGCACGCTCAATGTCAGGAAAGTTTGATAACCTGGAAATAGTTTTGAATTTTCTGATTTTTTTACTATTTCAATGAAGTTCAATTTTCTATATGAGCGAGTGAAAGTATAAATATTTCAGCCGCTGAGTAACCTTTGGGTTAAACGAGACAACAAAGGAATGTTCCTGCAAGGTAACGAAACAACAGACCCTACTTGATAATTCAAGAGTCGTTCATTGATTGTCCGCCTTTGGCTACGTGGCGTGACGACTAACCGCATCTCGACTATGTCGAGCGGTTACTTAATTCGTAGTTCTTTTAGGAATTCAGCAATTGAACTAAAACTAGGAAAAGGTAGCCAATTCTCATCACGAAGGCTAAGAGCTGGTTGACAATCTGTGGAGTGCAAAACAGGTTTAAGGTGTAAACAAAAGCAAAAAGAATTTCCCGAAAGTGTCAAGAACTATTCAGAAAGTAATCTTTTACTGATTAAATAAAGAATACTAATCAACTTTGTTTTGACTTGCTAAAGGAAAAGGGGTGGTAACAAGGTCACATCGAAGAGGCAGTTATTGATTGACAAATTAGCAATTTAAATTCTGTACAAGTTTGCCCGAGGCTATTGGTAAAACAAAATGGTAGATCAGACAGAGTTAACGCTGAAAGTTTCTGTCACTGAAGATTTTTTTTTTTAATTCCGGCTTTACATAGTTGTGGACACAACCCGAATTGGCATCATAGTGTCTGAAAAGCATTTAGTCTTATTACATCATTCATCATGTTAGCCTGATTACATTTTAAGTAGCTAAGGAAAAAGATGTTCTGATTGCCGCGAGAACCTTGAAAGTCAGTCAGTATATGAGCGAAATTGAGGCAAGAAGGCCAGATTTCAGGTAATCATCAATACGAATGATAAGAGCTGCCAAATAATAGATGTGGCAATCCCTGAAGATTCGAGGATAAAAGTGAAACAGGATGAACGGTGTAAAACTACCTAGACCTACTGGTCCGTATCTCCAAATTCCCGAAAAAATTTCGGGTCCCGGAGAAGTATTTTTCAAATCGGTCAGTTCCTGTTGACTGAGTGGTAGTTTTTTCACCGGTGCTGGCGCAATGTGTTTCTTCATCTTGTAAAGTTGTCAACGTTTTAGCTTTCCAAATTATTGAATATCACTTTCTGATAATGAACATTGTGCCCGTAAAATGGTTTTTCGGGGTCGAGATGCTTTCGAGATCACGCCTGGCCCGAAGAAACAGGTGATACCTGTAGTAGTGCGCAGTAGGAACCATTCCCAGAGGGCTCAAAGATAACCTAAATGCCATCAGAGTGAACACGCCAATTGGGCCAATTCAGAAGTCAGCGCTGTTTGGATCAGCTGGGATTATGAGAAAGGTTCTTGAATTGTGGAAACGAATGCCTTCAGAAGCAACTGGTTGGTGCTTGGCACCCTAGTAAACATCAGCTTTAAGACCTGTCGCTGTAAAACATTATCATCTGATCATCATCATCATCATCATCATCATCATCATCATCATCATCATCATCATCATCATCATCATCATCATCATCATCATCATCAACAACAACAACAACAACAACTGAATCACTAACAGAAAATGGAAATGAAACTCTGTCCTTTGGGACATGCCTGTTTACACGGACAGAGAAAAGAACAGAAGACTGACCCGCCTGCTGATTGACGTGGCTATCCCTGCGGAAGGAAATCTGTCAAAGTGGTGGAAAAGCTGTCCAAATACAAGGACTTGGGAATCGAAGTAGCAAGGATGTGCAGACACAAAAGCAGAAACTATTCCTGTAGGTAATAGGGCACTCAGCCTCAGTGAAAGGGCCTGGAAAATGATACTGATTCAGCAAAACCCTAGTAACATCAGCATAGAACTTGCAAAAGATCTCCTAATTAGGAACAGCCCTTATTTGTCGTAAAGCGCTCTCTATCAAGGGGGCCACCCTCTCTCTCCAAGTTGCTCGAAGGAAACCGGTAGCTTCCCGGTCCTCTGTGGTGAACAATTATAAAGAAAAAGCATAAAGGAAACTAACAATAATATAATAAAGGAATTTGAAAAATAAACAACTTTGCTGACCTCAGATTGGACTCGCGGAAAGCAATGTAACAATGGGGGTCCTAGGGTGAATTCCTTGCAAACTCCCATCTTTCGTGGACCAGTTAAACGTATCACATTAGGCCGGACTATGTTACGTTATACAGAAATCAGTATTGTTGGGAACGGTAAACATCCTGCGGAAGGTGATGTCGATGTGGGGTCATGGTTATCTGGACTCAGTTGTTCAAATCCTAGTCTCCCTCGCAGCCTTTTTTGGGCTGTGACAGCCCAAAAAACGGCTGCGAGGGAGACTATTCAAATCCCAACGTTGATTCTAGTTTTTAAACTCGAATTAAAATTACTGATTTAGTTTTTAATTAAAATTACCAATGAATGAAGATTCCTCAAAAAGATGCTTATTCCGCACTTTTGTATCAGCCTTTTCTTTATCATTAGCTTAAAAATTTGACCAATTCTCAGCCCCCACGCAGTCCCTTTACCGGCTGAGAATGAACAGACTAGTCAATACCGCCCAAGACTGCACCTCTCCTGGAGGTCCTTAGTAATAATAATTATAACAGTCAATTACAGTCCATTTATTTACAAGTTAAATTGAGAAGCCGAAGCCTTCCGTTCACTTAATTTACCTGGGGGCTTGTTTTAACATTTTGTTTCGAAAATGTTTAGCATAATGATTGGTGTTCAAGTTGCCGCCTTGTTGCTGCTATATCCGTAACTCTGAATCAATACATTCCTGCCTCAGGTCTGTTATAATTGTTTTTTAACTGATGAAACTGATTGTGGGACTAAACTGACTTCCTTCCATTTTTAAAATATTCCTACAAGTCTGTCACCGAATGCATAAATACTGTACTATGTCTGAAGTGCTTCACAGTGCAGTCCGGAGAACGAATGATTTTTTACTCAAGAATTAATCGAGTTTCATGACAGAACTGAGCAGGCATGAAGGAATACTAGAGAGAAATGCGTGCCTGGGACAGTTGATCTGAACCCGTGGGCAAGAATCTATACGCTTGGTATGTAATCGTGCCCTATCAGCCCGTGGATTGACAGATATAGTCACTTAGAAGTTGGCCATGACTCATACTGCTTAAAAGACCTTAATTTGTGGCGGCATTTCAATAACACGACTAACCCGCATCATTCTTAGAGAGGATCAACAGTACTCAGTCAGCAGATAAGCATTGTAAGAAGTGCGCCTCCTACAGGGTGGTCACAGCTGTCGTTTCGAAACTGATTTATCATAATCAGAACGTAATACTGAAGAGAATCGGCTTCAGGTACTCAGTCAATATCCTGACGTCCCCGTAGGAAAATGAGAACAAAATTGCCCAAGATTGCGGAAGTTTGTTGATATAGCCGCGATCGAGGAGGTACACAGATAAATTGAGTTTGAAATTTAGCTGGAGACATTTGAGACACTTCAGTCAACGTGCTCAGAAAGTATTCTCGGCGAGTTCCGAGTTCACCGCTGATTTAAAGCAAATAGTGACTGATTGCATTTACAGCACAAATCAACAATGTGCGACTTAAGTAAACTCCCTTCAGGCTGAGGCGGTGACATTTCTGATTCTGTCAGACCTTTGTTTGCTTTTCAGCGCTGTTCGGGATTCAAAGGACTTTATAACTGCTCAAAAGGAATTGATTAATTAAGGAATGCTGGCCATTAATACTGAACACGTACATTCCCAGTGTACAATTAATCCGGTTTTTACAGGCGCGTGCCTTCGAAAGAGCATTCACTGACAGCTAATATCAACTCATTTTACAAAAAATGAAACTTTATGCCACCAAAAGAAACATAATCGACGTTTTTGCGTCCCACTTATGGATGCCTCTTTTAGAGCCAGGATGCCTGGATGCCGTTTTAACTACCACAGTGGTTCAGAATTGCAACGGAGGGATTTTGAATTGTCTATGGAGTCACGAACGTCAAGGCAGAAAGAAAGCTTCCAAAGCCAATATCTCAGTTAAAAAATTATGCAAACGTTTAAAACCAATATCCTCAAAACAAACATTCTCAAGAGCTTTAAAAACCCACTCGCTTTGTCTTTATGTTTGTCTGGTTGTCCTCTGGAACGCTTGTGAATATGAATAATTTCTATATCAAGTGAAAAAAGAGCTCGATTTATGCCAAAAAGGAATCGCCAGTACTCTACAGGCTAAAGACGAAAAGACTGTCACGAAACATAGATAACGTCAAGAGGGAAGCCGTAATTGACTTCTCTTTAGCCATCAAATGGGCCGCCATCATGGATGGTCACGTGATATATTATTTCTGACCAATCACCAGGCGACGAACTGTAATGAAGGGTTCGCAAATGTTCACCGCCGAGACGAAATTTGCAACATAAACCAAGCTGCCAAGCCAAGATGGCGGACTTAGAGGCGGTTTTGGCTGATGTTTCCTATCTAATGGCGATGGAAAAATCGAAATCCACGCCAGCCGCGCGTGCAAGCAAGAAGATAATCTTGCCTGATCCATCGTACGTAGAACATTACGATCGCTTTTAATTTTTATGCTGGATTGAGTTTAGTTAACCTGAGGATTTAGCTTTGTTCCATCGAGAGCCTTGTTGCTTTTTACATTTTCAGCGTTTACCATGTTATGAACAAGTATTTAAGCGAAAGAGGAGAGGTGCAGTTCGACAAAATATTCGACCAAACGATAGGTAAGCGATTCGTTTACAAACGGTAATGCATCGTTCAGCTGCCGTGTTTAATACGCTTTCTTCCTCGAGGGACCGTAGTTTGTATACCTTGTACACGAAGAATATATATTCATTGAAAGCTTTTTTTTTCATCAACGAGCCTCTGATTTGTGTAATCGTTTGGTTCGTTTTCAAGGTTACCTGGTTTTTAAGGACTTTTCCGAAACACAATGCGACGAACCGGTTCCTCAGCTGGCATTTTACGAAAAGGTGAGCGAGCGAGCTTTATACCTTACATTAATTTATTTATTTACCTTATATTTCCCCAACTTTGTGCAGGAAGCAACGACGGGTTGACTAGAATATTTTCTTGAGTGTTGAGTGGGTGAGTGCTAGTTGTGCAAGCCTAACTGGAAGAGCGTGATAAATAGTTGTCGGAGAATTTCCCGAGATAGCTTAGCCGGGCTGCGTTTAAATTAACGCCAATAACACAAATTCGCGAGTGTTGTATAAGCTTTGAGCGAGTTGCAAATTAGGGCTGGATTTTCGCCTATTAGACAGCTCCTATCTTCGAGTTAACAAAATGAGCTTTATCTTCACATGGAAATGTGTAGTATTTGTTGCTTTTGAAAAGCTCGTATTCCCTTAAAGCGATAAAAGGAAGTTCCAGTGTAGATTGGCGGGGGATAAGTAAGGGGTACGTTAAGAGTTAAAGCCGCGGACCGCAAACTACACAATTTCACTTCCTGCCTGTATTTTCTGCTGTCAAGGTACTTTATGTCCTTGCCTAGACCCTGCTATAAATAATGCAAGCCCGCTAATTCCTTGGAGAGTAGAAAGTTCAATAGTGCTCTGCTCCACCAGCTACAAAGATGTTCGCAAACATTGGTTTCGCCATTTCAGTTTTTGTCATGTCACGTAATATAAATGAATGGTTTAATTATCGAGCGATGAGACTTGTTTGAATTTGAAAAGCTTTGATCCGAAGTAATATTTTCTTTGTACAAGTACAAGTGTTAGTACTGTCTGTAGAAATTTTGTCGAAATCGGTTAAAATTTACAGTGTTTTGGCAGTGCTTTTGTATAAACATTGTTGAAATCGACACCCAGCCCGTTGCCTCGATTATTGCATATTGAAACACGACTCGAGGAAACAGTTTTTAACAAACACCGTTACAGGTATTTATCCTGTGTTTCCTTGGTGTTTCCGAGTGAGATCAGCTTTTTCGAAACGATTTTAGAGTTCACGGTGCCAAAATTAGCACATCTATTATCGTAGCTCGCTTTCTGCATATGTGATTTTTGATGCAAGGGAAGACGATCGTACACAAATCAACTGTAACAATATTGTTATTTTCTTAAAAACCACAGAATATTTTTCCTTTCTTTGTTGGACAACGTTCTGTCTGCCTGAATTTTTCGATCGTGTGATTTCGCTTCTCAGGAAACAAAAATAAAAACAAACAAAAGCAAAATGAAGAAAAACCATTTAAAAATGTCGTTTTCATTCGATTTCCCATGGAGTTGCCAATAGCATGATTTATATAGTATATGAAAAAACTTAAAAATAAAACACAGAAATGTAGTTTTTCTTTTTGTCTCCACGAGCTGGGCTTGCCTTTGATATTTATGTAGCCATGTCCTACGATACATTTCATTTTCCTGTTATGATTTTTGTCTGCTATGTCAAAGTCAAGTCTTTACTAGTAAATAATTAATGAACGTTTGGTGCACACATCTCTGATATAAGCTGATATAATAATTCATTTTCTTGAGATGAAATGCAAATGAGTTTATGGAATAATTTCGAATTCTTCATGTATGTGAGAAACATTTGTAAAAAAAAAAAATTTTTTTAATTTTAAGATTAGCTTATGTAAAAAGGGTGATTTCTCAAGTGTAATTGTTTTGTCTAAGATTAAAATTCATTATTCTAAGTGCAGTAAAGTACAAAGCAACAGATGGAAACATGTGGATTGTTGGAAAAATCTTAGTGTATGTTGTGCTTTAACTAGGAACTTTTTCATGTCATTGATGTTTACTTGGTATGCAATGTTCATACATTGTATTAATCTTGAGTTATGTTACGTTTCTGCTCAAATACATATCTGTCATAAAGATGTATAAGTATTCTATTGATAAAGGGCTGTGCAATTTGTTTGGAATTATGAAAAACTGATTAACAGATATATTAACATTGTCTTGGGTAGGGGATTTTAATCACAAAAGTTTTTCAGTGAAATTGCATGGGTTAGTCACTATTTTACAAAGTTCATGGTTATTTATTTGTGTGGCAAAGGCCAGGTAATTTGCATATTTTCTATGTAACTTTAATTAAATTGCACTGACAATATTTGCTAAAGGCAAAGTGGACGTGCACTTTTAACATTTCAATTTTCTACTTGCTTAAACTTCAAAAATCAATACAATTTCAAAGTCTGTGACAAATTCAAAGCAATGAATAGACACCAAATCATCATTTAACCCTTTACATTTTTGTCTTACCAGTGTACACGTACTGTGGTTCAATGTCATTATTTTGTTTATTATTTTACACCCCATTTTAGTCGAATGTTTGTAATTGATAACATTGCTTTTGAGTCGATGTGATCGTTTAAACTAATTAGGATTGGAGATACAAGTTGTAGTTATTCACAACTATTTTAGCAGCTGCTTGTCTGGGATGGGGCATTTTAAAACCCACTTAAGTCATTTTTATTTATTTTTTTTTGTAATGGGACTTTGTAATCTAGTTACCAAAGGTCCTTGGATGCCCTGCAAAGAATGTATTCTGAAGGTTATCTGTACACTGCTTGTGTCGTTATTGAAGTTACGTTAATTTTACATGTAGCTACGATAATTATTGATTTAAGCATGGAAGTGACACTCACATGAAAGTCTTGAACAGTTATGCAGCTGCTGTATTTTCAATAACATCATTATCTACACAGATCAAAGAATATGAAAAACTTCAGTTCCTGGACGAAAGACTTGTAATGGCAAAAGAAATATATGACAACCATATCATGACTGAGCTTCTTGCTCGCTCTCATGTAAGTGTTTAAGAATTTTTACATTGTAATGCTTACATCTGTTCGTGTTGTCTTAGCTTAAAAATTGGTTAAACCTTCTTAATTTTCTTTTTCCTTTGTTCAAGATTATGGTAATGAATTTGACACAAAGGAGAATAAAAATTAAACTGGTTTAAAAAAATTTTTAAACAAAAAAAAAAAAAATGTAAACTGCAATGCATAAAGTAGCGGAGCATCGATTTTATTCACAAATCTCTAGCTAGCTGACATTTTTAAATTCAAAGAACTAAATCAGGTTCAATATATGTGTGCCAGTGAAACAACAAAAAGGACACTACATGCCTCTGAGCCAATACGTTGTTGCCATGTTGGTCATTACTCTGGCAATACTTGGCCAATGCTTTGTTGATTAACCTGGTCACTACTTTGCTGAATGCAAAGCTAATAATTGGTGCCACTTGGCACTCTGCTCGTGTTTTACTTCTGTTGTGATGTCATCACTTCCAAGATCAAGTTTTATTTCAGAAAAAAAATCATGGTTAGTCTTTTTTTTGTTAAATACTATTTTCTTTTGTAACCTATCCTAAGATTTGTACACTCATACTTGTAAAATTAACATACAGGGCCCAGTTGCTCGAAGCATGGCTCACGCTAACCTGGGATAAATACCATGACAACCTATAGGTTTTAATACCTCTCAACCAATGGTTAATGCTAACCATGCTTCGAGCAACTGGGCCCAGGTGACTAATAAACTTGTAATGCTTATTGCCAATGTCTTTAATTTTGTACAATTTTTTAAAAGGTCTTTGTAGTTGGTATTTTTGATAAATAATTATTTTCATCATGCTTAACTATTCTACATACATTTCTATTGATTTTAAAAAGGGTTATAAATCAAATTCTCGCAGGGGAGGATGACTTTGGATCCCCCATTTTACCTGGTAGTGATTTTAACAGCTTTGGAATAGTACTTTCTATAGCAAGCAGAAGTAAAAAGACGTATTTCAATGTAACAGTTATCTATACAGTTCCTGTCTGTGTAAATTTCTTGGACTAAGATAAACTGCCCTTACTTCATTAAAACTTAGTTCACAAGATAAATAGTTATACCCAACAACTTGTCAACACATCACTGGCACTAACATACTTCAGTGACTGGTATTCTCCTGGTATTCTACTGATACTTTACCAATGCTGGGTCAACAGACAAATCAGCTATTGTCTTGGCTGATAGCCGGCCAACGATTTGACTGCTTATAAGTCAAGTGTTGGCAAAGTATGATACTCAGTCAAACTACATGTTCATGTAGGTTATAGCTCCATTCAGACCAACAAAACATGTTTAATTAAACCAGATTTAACAAAATGAGAATAAATTGGTAACAGAAAGCTGAACCATTGGCTTTGATGTAGGGTTCAAGTAAACTTTAACTTACGCTTTCATTTGTGCTAAATCTGTAGTCGACAAAAATCCAAAAGCAGCTTTTATGAAGGAAACAATTTTAAACTGTGTTTAACTAAACGGCTTTCAAATGTGTTTAAGCCTTGGTGTGAATGGGGCATATGACTAGGTTAACCATCACCCAAGTACAGTGCATGAACATGTATCAACCAAGTATTATTGAGCTTGAGCCAGTCAACTGAGGTCACCTATTGTACACATGATTGGTGACTATACAAAAGATCAAATTTTGATTCCCAATTATTTGAACATCTACAATGCCAACTTGTACTTGTACTTACATGTGAACGTAATCCATGAACTAAGTGCTTAATAATTTTTACCATGTTATGCTCCTGTATAGTTGAGACAATTTTAAAGTTTCCTTCAGGTAGTGTCACTGTTTCAAACTCTGTTCTCGTTTTTACTGGATTTTGAACAGCACTGGTTACCTCCCATTGTTGTCACACATTGCTTTGAATTTGATTGTTTATTTCACCTCACACATTACAAAAAAGCAAACTTAGAGTACAAAAATATATATTACAGAGAAAGTGGTGAGGAAGCCTTAGGAGAAACCATAGGGCTTATAGAATAAGGCTTCCTCATTACAGAGTTGTTGCATATGTTTGAAGACTGTGAAATGGTTGATACAATTACAGTTCATTATTACCTGTCGGGGGATGATCCACTATATGGAGAAACAGCTTTCATTCACTTTTCTGGTGCATGGATTGGTCTATGACGTAGTCTGCTTGACTACCTATATGCTCTGGTGTAAGTTTTGCATTATTTGAAAAGAAAACTTTTACTCATCATGATTGACATTTACTGTACTTTACAGTCCTTCTCTGTACAAGCTGAGACACAAGTACGAGAGGCAATAAGATCAAAAGAGTTAACATCTACACTGTTTGAGGTACAATCTACAGCGTGTAGTAAAGCTATCAAAATGATTCAATTTATCACTGGGGCCCTGTTGTTGAAAGTGTACTGAACCTGGGTTAACGTGAACTTTGTTTCCAGTTTGATATAATTATTAATAATCAATAAAGATTTTTTGTTAAGATTTTTGCAGTTTAGTTTTGACTTTGACGTTTTTAGCTTTAGCTTAATTAAAATTAGCTGTGAAAAATATTGTCTCCCAACAAGATGAGAACCGCGGAACTTACCTTTACTTAGTGGATTAGAAGTAAACACCTTTCATCCAACCAGGCTAGGGGCACTAATTTACTTTTAAAAGCTAAAGGGAGGGTGGTTATTAGGGATGACCGGGGCACTTCTTTTTTTTATTTAAACATTGGGATGTGAATAATAAATATACAATAACAAAAACTGTAATATCAACACCCTAACTAAATGTAGGGCCGTTGAATGTAGCCAGTAGCCAGCGAAAATCAACATCTACCTCACTATCTTGGCCAGCTACATGTAGTCTGTTTGGCATTTGTTTACAAAACTTAGAGGTTAAAAAAATTCTTTGTATAGCCAACCAGTTACCTTCATAAGTTAGCTGTCTTCTCTAGAATTTTTTTACAAACCTGATAAATGATTTCAGTTCATCTTATGGTGCCACACTTGTTATTGGAAAAGTGGGGGGTGCTTCACATGGATTTTTAAATGCTAGAATGGAGAATGCCACATTATGGTTAGTGTTGTTTCTAGTAGGGTTAACGTGGTAACATATTACTTCTAAAAAATACAGTGTGCACATGAGCCATTGGTTAAGCAATAAGTCACTACGTATTATTTTATGGTACCCAGGCCTCACAATGAGAGTGTTGTAAACAGTTTTATGTTACAGACAAAAGGAATGAAACAAATTTAAAACTACTATGAATTGCTTATCCTTACAGCCATACAAGTTAGAGATCAGAGACAGTCTGAGAGGGTCAATTTTCCAAAAGTTTTTGAAAAGGTGAGGCTGTAATACATCTCAACAAGTAAATGTAACTCCTGTGAACTTTGTGTTTGCTTACATTGGCAATATTAATTAAGGCTTCAACTTTCAAGTCATGGTATTTGTATTGTACACTGCAGTCAGTATACTGTAGGAACCTGTAACATCAGTGTATGACTGTAGCATATTAATAATTTGTTATTGTTTTAGTTCTTATAATAAAATCATGTAAAATTCATGCTATTACATTGTAACTTAAATTACAGTGAACAGTAAACCCAATTTAAATTTGATTTTTATTTTCATAATTATTTCTTTATAGTGACAGATATGTCAGATTTTGCCAATGGAAAAATGTGGAACTCAATATAAATGTAAGTAATAATTTTCTTTGAAATGTACATGTACATGTATGCATGAACCTCTCAACTGAAATGTACCACTAAAAAAATAAATAAATAAAATAAATAACCTTTATTTACTCTCAGCAATGTTTATAGCACAAGTGCTAGAGGGACTGAGCATTAAACTTCATAAAGAAATAATATAAATTGAAAATAACATGGTTAAAAATCCCAACTGACAGGAGGCAGACAAGCTGGCTATTTACAAGCGTGGCTGAGAAGTTGAACTCGGGGCTACTGAGAAACAACCCCAGCTAGCGGTCAGAGCGGGACTTGAACCCGGGACCTCCAGATTTCAAGTCCGGCGCCCTAACCGCTCGACCATGCTGCCACTAAGTTGGTAATTTTGGTGGCAGTCAATTAAGGGTTGTTTACATGATTCCAGGACAACTTTCAAATGGATATGACTTCATCCTGTAGCTCTGTGTTCATTTACATGATACTAGTTCAAAATCTTATGTCAGAACAAGTCATACAGCTGTACAGTATTAAATTAAAGTTACCACTTTAATTATGTATTGCTGGCTTGAAAACCATGGTGGCAAGGTGAAAATCATGCTACAGGGCACGAAATTGCGCCTGATACAGTCGCCAATGCTCCTAAGTTTTCCGTGCTGGCGACCAAGATTTGAAAGTTAGTCGCCACATTGGCGACTAGAACCCTTTGCTTTTTCCTACCTTTATGTGTTGTGCAATAAAATAAAGCTTGAAAAAAAAAATCGGGGCAAATGGCAAGGTTTATTTGTAGCAAAACCGTCACAAACTCTCCGTTAACATCCGCCATCTTGGATAATCTTTTCAGAGGCGACGTTGTGTATTGTGCAATCAAATGTCCCTTTTGCTAACACACGTGACCTTTTGAAATATCCAAGATGGTGGATTTCGTCGGACTTTCATTATTCATGTCGCCGAGTGATTAAAATTTAAAATGAGCATCAACGAGGATCGGGAAAATTTATTTCAAATATTGGCTGCGTGTACAAACAGGACCGAGGATGAGGTTTTGGAATTCGCACAGGCCATGGAAGAAAAATATGCCGACAAGAAGAAGTTTTTTCGCACCTTGCCGCTCCGTGGCCATGTGGGATTACCGAAAGACAATTGGCAATGTCCCTGGTGCCAGAGGATATTCCTTAGCGGCAAGAAATAGCACCCACAATTACTTCTACTAATGGAAACTGTCTTTTCGTTGCTGTTTCGTTGGCTTTGGTGTGCGATGAGACGCAAATGAGTCTTTTGCGTTTGCTCGCGGCTGTTGAGCTCATTTTGAACTGTGAATTTTGAATAACTTCCAAAAATAAAAAATAAAAAAACCTACCATGTGATGAAATGTTGGTGATGTTCATTCTTTACTGTGACCAGAATTGCCGTTTGCTATTCTTTAGACATCAACAAAACCGTCCAGGCATTAATAATGCTAGGAAAGGCTACGATTTGATATTATCGTCCATGATAACGCATTTTCATTGTTTTTTGTTTTCGTTTCGGAAAAAAATGGCTACTAACTTTTTGCACTTGGCGACCACTTTGGAATATTTAGGAGCCAAATGTCTCCCTAAGAAAAAAGTTAATTTCGTGCCCTGTGCTACAATAGATTGGACAGGGTTCTTGTTAGGATTTGTAAAAGGAGGTAATAAATTTGCAAAAGCTGGTGGGCAGGTGGATGCAGTCTTGCAAATTTCTTCCAGGGAATGATGGGAGTGAGATGGCCCAAGAAAGGATGGGAACCAAACATAAAGTTAGCATTGTTTGGAGGAAAGAGAATGTTCAAACCAAGAGCAATTTCTTTACAGGCAATGGATTTTCGATGTGATATTATCTGCTGGATGTTTTAACATTGTTTATAGAAAGGAAACTCCCAAAACAAGGACAAGTTTTTTTCAAAACACAGTGAATTTTGAAAGCTATTTCAGTATTCTCGGTAACATTTTTTCACAATAGTCAATAACAAATACTTGAATAGACAGTAAAAATAACTGATTACAGCGTCCTGAACAAGAACCCTGATTTGAGCAGGAATTGCAAAAAATTATGGCGTGTTTTGCCCAATTAAAGCACTAATAATTCCATTGTTTTTAGCTTGATATTTGTCATATTTTGATCTCAGTGAACATGGCCTAAAAATCACCAAATCAACCTCGGGTACCAGGGCTCAAAGTTAGCGACCAGCTGGTCGCATATGCGACTAGATTTTTTATTTTGCGCCTAAAAAATTATACGCGGTCGCACTCATGCGCCTAAAAACGCCCAAGTTCAGTGCGCCTGAATCGGGGCCATTTGATTCCATACCTGACAATTCTTGTGTACTCTGCCTGATTAACCCGAGACAGAAGCTTGAAATAATAAATTCAAATGTGGATGTAACACAATTAGGTTCCACATAAGAAAGTTACACCGTTTTTCTTACATCGGTATGTGTTTTATTTGCTGTTTCCCCAAGTTAATTTCTTGTCCGTGTTTCATCCCACCCCAGACTTTACCCCAGACTCTTCTACGTTATGTTACCGCACCACTGACAAGAACGTACGAGTGAAGGCAACCTTCTGAAACGTGCTTCTCGCGCAATTTAGTTTGCTTTGTCGATAATGTTTAAACAATCTGGTTTAAGAGACTTTTTTTCTTCAATGTAAGAACAAGTGTTACGTATTTCCTGTGAAACAATGAATTTTAATTCAGTTAAGTCAACGCGCTGTCAACAATGTAATTTATTCTCTTTTTCAAAATGCTCATTTACAAAAAGATTTGTTCTCAAACAGCCGGCCGCTGCCTTCCAACACATTTGACCTAACTCCAGCAGTTGTGAAGTGGTTAAACAGTGGACAGAAATCAAGGTGACCTAACCTTGACTACAGAAATTAGCCAAATGAATCAATTTCAGTTGGGTGATCCGTGTAATATTCAAAACAATGTAACAGTATTATTGCTATCTCAAAGGTACAGTAAGAGACTGAAAGAAACAAACAGATTACCGTGCTGATTAACTATCGGCAAGCAAAAATAAGAAAAAGAAATTAACAATGTGTTGGTGTCATCATGACACCATTATCAACGATCACTAATAAAATGTCTGAAGCTTCTGATTTTTCTTTTTGGTGCTACCAGTATTTTAAGTTGTGCTCCTTAAAGTTTTAGCTGTGCGCCTAAAATTTCGTCAGTGCGCCTAGAAATTTATATCTGGTAGCACAGGTGCTCCCAAAGCCAAAAATAAACTTTGAGCCCTGGGTACTGTACCTCTTGACTGTAAATATTTTCACGTTTGATGTACATGTACATGTGTGGTACTGACTACAACTTACTGGAACTTCTGATCAATAATGACCGCTATGGTACAGCGAAATAAGCTAACATGGAACTTTTCTCTTTCTGTAGCTAACCATGAATGATTTTAGTGTACATAGAATTATTGGCAGGGGTGGATTTGGAGAGGTTTATGGTTGCAGGAAAGCTGACACAGGAAAAATGTAAGAATTTAAATACATCACAAGCTTTTAGCCAGAAAGGCATTTCACAGTACACCCAGCCATTGAAACAAGCAAATAAACCAACCAATTTGGTGGAAATTTTATAATTTTGGGGTTGCAGCTGAATTGTGAGAATATAAATGGTTATGTTAAGTCTCATCTGAAAGAGTCTAGTCCAGTACATTCCCTTCCAATCACATGTTTGGCTACTACTGATTAGTTTTCTGTCATGTCCTCAAATTGTAGTAGTAGCACATGTAGGTATTATGTTCTCATAGTTACATTTGCCTTGTGGCAATAATAAGACCCAGCATTTGATGTGATTGTATGTTTAGTATTAAAGCAAGAACATTATCAGCCTTTTTCAAGACTCACTCTGGGACTTTCAAAAATATTTTTGTTTTAAAACTTGAGCGTTTAA